>NC_092214.1:41697729-41763465 GCF_043381705.1 Parasteatoda tepidariorum | reverse complement strand
ACTACCAGCGGCATCACCCACCACGGAGTCCTACTAAGGGGATGCAAGTAACATAATTCGTCACTTGACACCGATGCTAACCAATAGCTATACGTCCGCGAGTCACCCCTGAAGCAGCCTCCACCCTTAACGAGGTGCCCAGTAAGTGACTCCGGACTTGACCCTAGCCAACAGGTGACGTTCGTGGCTAGCCGGTTGACGCATACAGGCCAATATGCACCTCCCGTTTACCTGAAGCACGGGCCAAAGCAGTGTATTGGGGTACCAAGATGCCCCTCAACTGCCAGGATCCCCTTTTCCAGGGACACGGGTCTCCACGCACGGCAAACACGCGGGTGGTCTCTTCCCATCTGGGTTCGATACAACAGGGTGGTAATCGAACACAGACAAAAAGCCCTTACCAGTAAATTCGGCAACCACGTCAAGGGGGAAGAGAAAGGAGAAAGTATGAGAAAAGGGAGAGGAAACGGAAGGGAGGATAGATCACTAGGGTACCCCGGGGCGTGACTCCCTGTATTTACCTAAAGAAGGTAAACCCCCTCAGGGGAACCCGTTCAGACATTAAGATTAGCATAGGCTATATGAGAATTCGATCAATTGTACAAAAATTTATTGAGGTTGTTACTTTCACTTATTTTATTTATTTTTTAAGGAGAGCTCACTGCATATGGATGGTCTTGTGTGTATGTTAGCTTGCAGTAGATTTCACATTTCCTTATTACATGACATTTCATTATTAGTTTTCTTGCATTTTATAATGTATAAATTTCATATAGATACGTAGCTGCTAGCCCGAAAATTTCAGCCATTTACAACATTTATTGTAGCAACTAAAAAAATATTTCAAACCTGAAACCATCATATAAAACCAATTAGGTTTTTGATATAAATATTTGTTGCATTTAAAATCATTTGGAATTAATGTTAAAGCCTTAAGTTTGGTCACTACGTAAGGATTTTGAAAAAATCTCCTGCTAAATGCTGCGGAAATCAGCGTGCCTACTAGGTATAATTTATGAACGCATAGTCAATAGTATGTGGTTCGGTTTTGATCTGCAATCGTTCTCTAAATAATTTATTCTTCAGTAAAAAACCCGTATTCGTGTTGGAAGGATGCACGTTGTTAACATTTATTAAAATACATATTTAACGACGTTACTCAATCAGCAATTAAAACTGATTATTGATTGATAGAATTTCTTTAGCGTAAGAGTCATAACTGATTTAAATACTAAGCTTGTAGACTTAAGATCGTATCTCATTTTAAGGTTAATTAAATTCAAACTAATACACATTTAATATTATTTTTTACATTAAAAGCTTTTTAATTCAATAAGGTACACATTAGATAAAAGAAATAGATCATCAAGCAAAGCAAATGGAAGAAATGAAACAGATGTTTCAAAAAGAAATGAGCCGACTACACGAAACATTTGATAAACTACTAGCAGAGAATGAAATCCTAAAAAATGCAAATAAGCATTTATCAAAAGTATCCAAACAGAATCCAGAAGCACCTGTAATAATTCCTGAAACTTCGGCAGCTGAAATAAATTCATCACCGAAGAAACACAGAAAGAAAAAGTCAACTGCAAAGAATAAAATTGAGCAGCAATCCAATACCACCAATCAAAATGAGAAACAATCTACTGTTCAAAAAAGAAACAGATCATCGAGTTCTGAAGAGGAAGATTTTGTAATCAATAAAAAACTCACGACACAGAAAATTACTTCAATAATGGAAAAACCAACAGATGGAGCCACCACACATCAACAATCAACAAGTACCCTCCCTCAGAAATGCATTCGGAAAGAAACGCCCAGCAGCAGCAGCGGACCTGGGAAAAGCCGTCTGAGCAGGGAAAATGACGTCATAGACAATGAAGAGATGAGGGAAGAAGATTATTTTCAAAACCAAAAGCGCGGAAGAACAGTAATGCCGCCGATAATCATTAAAGATCAGAAAATGACGTGGATTCAACTCAAAGAAACTCTACAGAAAGAAAACATATCTGGTTTTGTAGGAAAATACACAGGTGATTCACTCAAACTTCATTTCTTCGAAATCGGCAATAGACGCAGAGCTATAGATATACTAGATCAACAACAACTCAAGTACGTATCATACTTTCCAGCTGAACACCGAAAAACCTTTAAGAGGTCGTAATCAGCAGCATACCCATAGACATCACATCAGACCAAGTGAAAGCAAACCTGAAGCATTATGGATATACCGCATTGGATGTTAAGCAAATGAAGAAATGCACAGATCAAGGAACAATAAATCACCCACTACACATAGTAACACTAAAGAAAACTGAAGAAAATAAAGACATCTTTCATATGACCAGGTTTATGGACCTCGTTGTTTCTGTAACAAGCAACAGAGGGCATAAAGATTTCACACAGTGTCACAGATGCTAGCAATTCAACCATGTGCAGACATCCAGTCGGCACTCGACTAATTGTCTAAAATGCGGTCAAGGGCATCTCACATATATATGCACATAAACAAAAGAAGCACCAGCAACATGTGCGAATTGCAGCGGACCGCATCCGGCTAACTACAAGCAATGCGAAAAACATCCAATCAATCAGAAAATCAATAGAAGCAGAAACCAACCCATGTCTAATCCTACCAAAGTACAATCAAGCTCATATGCAGATAAGCTAAAAACAAACAGCTCAATAATGGACATCACAGCCATAAAAGAAGCCAAATCGCTAATGTCAGAATTGAAGCTCTTTGTTGACTTCTTACAGAGCAACGAGGGATTCAATCTTTTCAAAAACATGCAAAAAGTCATTTACCAAAATCAAGAAGAAACCGAACAAGATGAGTTCTAAAATTACAACAAAAATAACACTCAACCTTATAATCTGGAATGCAAATGGAATTTAAGACAAACAACACGAATTTAGAAATTTTATCCTAGACTACTATCCCGACATAATTATTATAACTGAAACTTATCTAAATCCAACCCAAAACTTCACCATAGCAAATTACGGAGTACATAGAGGTGATCGAAATTACAGAGAAGTCGGAGTAGCACTATTGACCAAAAATAGCCTAACAACCACAACCTACAATCAATCTAATGACAGAGGATATGAACAGATCTCAGAACTTCTAAACCATCAGAACCAAGACATCAAAATAACAGGCATTTATAACTCACCACAAAACAAGCTCACAGACCAAGATATTCAAATACTTTTTCCTACAAGCACACCAACAATAATAGCCGGAGACTTCAATAGTAAGCATACAATATGGAGATGTAACAACACCAATCACACAGGAACCCATCTAAGAAAACAAGTTATAAAAAATCATCTTACAGTTATTGCACCAACTACTCCAACCTACATTTCAAATGCACCCACTCACAGCTGTGATATTCTAGACTTCGCCATAACAAACATTCAAGTTCCCATAGTTGCATGCACTCATAATCAACTATCCTCCAATCATGTGCCAGTTTAAATTTCAGTCGGCCTACCCACTCAGCACTACGAAAAACCGAAACTCAAAACAGATTGGAACCAATAACAAAGCATCCTGACAACAAACAACAGTAAACCCACCTGCCCTGGACGACGAGCTCACAATAGAAAATTATATCCACCAACTCCAGCAAGAAATCTTAGAAGCGTACAAAACAGCAACCACAGAAATTACCAAGATAGCCTATCAATACAAACTCCCACCTTAAATAAAAAGTATCATCAGACAAAGAAACCACTGCAGAAAAATATATCAAAGAACGACTGACCCCGCATACTCTCAAGAAATGAAACTACTTAACAAACAAATCAAAAAACTGAGCAAAAATCATAAAAACCAATTCTGGCAAAATGAACTCGCCACCCTATGTACTCCGGATAATTCGATATGGAAGATGGCAAAATCATTTAAAACGGAACCTCAGATCAATAGACGCATCAAAGGACCAACCGGACTAATCTACACCACAAAAGAAAAAGCAGACATTTTCACCGACTCATTGCAAAACCAATTTTCTCCAAACCCAAACCCCGACATGAACCACAATAATGCAATAACTGACGCCGCAAGCAAAATCCATGCAGAACATCCAACGAATGAAACCATTGAACCAACAGAAAATAATGAAATCGATAGCATAACCCGAAAACTAAGGAATAAAAAGGCACCAGAAGACGGCATAAGAAATCTCATGATCAAACTACTCCCACCCAACTACGTAAGCAAAATTACACAGATAATAAATAGCTGCCTAATCCTAAACTATTACCCCAGCATCTGGAAAAACTCCTCAGTTATATTATTCCTAAAGAAAAATAAAAACCCTAGCTGCCCTGAGAGCTATCATCCAATAAGTCTGCTAAATATAATAGGTAACATTTATGAAAAAATCATCTACTATAGAATTAAGCCTCTCTTAACCGCCCTACCTGAAGAGCAGTATGAATTCCATGAAAAACTAGACGCAACTAAACAACTACTACGCATAATAGACTACTCTGGCAGATCATTAATAAGTTAATAATCTATAGTTTTCCTTATGATAGACATCTCCAAAGCTTTCGGCAAAGTCTGGCGCACAGGTACAATCTACAAATTAATGCAGCTCAATTTTCCTCCCGGTCTCATCGAACTCCTTTCATGCTATCTCACTAACAGAACATTCCAAGTCAGTTTACAAAATTTCAAATCAACCAAAAGAAACATCTCAGCTGGTGTCCTTCAGGGCAGCATACTGGGTCCGATACTTTACATTCTACAGACATATGATTTCCCCATTAATAAAAATGACTACAATAGTATTACAGCTTTTTGTGCAGACGACACCGGCATCATCATAAAGTCAAGAAACCCCAACATAGCTCTTTTAAAATTACAAGATCAACTGCTGGAAGTCGAAGAATGGTGCAAGAAATGGAAAATAGCAATAAATGCAGATAAATCCCAAATCTTAATAATCCAAAAAAGAAGAATTAAAATCCAGCCAAACTGCAAACCGAAACTCTTCAACACCCCCATCCCAATAGTAAAGAAAGCAACGTAGCTTGGTTTAATAACAAATACTCCAAGTCGGAACATATCATAGATAAAGCAAATACAGCAGTAAACGTTATCCAACCTCTAATGCAAAATCCAAACATATCCTTAAAAATCAGAGAACTCCTCTACACCAGCATGATCAGGCCAATCCTAACTTACGCTTCACCTGACTGGGCAACCATACCGGACCATCTCATGAACAAATTAAATCAATGTCTAAATAAAATTCTCCAAAAAATCACCCGCGCCCGTTGGTTCATTCGAAATACAAACATTCATCAAGATCTTAAAATTCCTTTTCTCTCCGAGTACATCCACAAACTGAACGCAGACTTCTACAAAAAAGCAGAAAAATGTCAAGCAGCTAACTTCAATCAGATCTTCTCCTGTGAAAACTATAAAAAAGACCGTCAGCTCAGACCTGTTGCAGCCTACTATACATCTGATGCATCCTATCATCATCACCAACATCAATCGAAGTAAACTGCCATAGCGTAATGGATAACGCACCCGTCTACAGTCACAAAGTTCCCTGGTTCGATCCCATCTGATAGCTCACTTTTTCAAAAATTCATCAAAATCATCTGAAGCATAACATAGAGAAACATAGTGCATAGAATCATCGATCATTGTAAATATCATCAACTTATCATCGCATCCTATGAATCATCAATATTTGTGCATCATCATAGTGTATACAGAGCAAATGGAAAAACATAAACTCTGAACTTTCAAAATTCTTAATATTTACTCAAAAAATGCCTTAATATTTAATGTATTATTTGATAAGCAATATTTTTCAATAGAATTGTTAATTTTTGTAAAGACAACCTACAACTGTAAATCACTCAAACAATGTCTGTAACTCTTTTTTCAATTGCTACCATAATGTTGCTCATCACAAAATGTTTTTATACAATGTTTAAATTAATTTTCATGAGGTATGGGATAGGGGCTGCTGCGCGGCTCAGGTGCCCAGTTTTTGGATAATAAAAGCAAAAGCAAAGCCTGAGAAATAATTCTTAAATTAATAGAAAAAGTAGTACAGCAGCACACCGGTGTAATATGAATCATTTTTTAATTTACTGTGTTTCGCGGAAATGTTTTTTTTCCACTCATTTTTCAAGACATTAAGTAAGCAAATTACAAATCACTTTCAACTTCCAATCCATTTCTTTAAGTCATATTTATTTGTAAAATTTTGCTGAGATGATTCAACACAAATGTAACATAATGATCTGATAGTTTTCTGAAACTTCTGGATAAGACTTTCTCAATTAAGATCAAAGTTCCATGACTGATTTCTTAAATAGATCCCTTTTCTTGCAGACCATTTTTAAGTCTCAAAAATCTTGCAATACATTGAGAATTTCTTCAATTGAATAAATTGAGATCTAAACTTTACTTCTCATAAAGGAATTCAGGAAAACATTACCCTAAATTCTTTTTTCGGGATAAAAATGTATCTACAGAAGAAATCAAGTGTAATCAATTGGTTCGTTGGCTATAGTTTATTGCTACAAGAGCCAAAAACGATTATACTGCTCCACTATTAGGTTAGAAAGTTACACAATTTTTTTAACGTAATGACTATAGTGCTATTGATTTCATGTATTTAATAAGTTTGTGATGCATAGAGTCACCGAGCAAGTTTTAAGATTAGGACAAAAGCTGCCAAATCCTTTGCTTCTCAAATATTTGAATCTCTCACAGTCAGTTAAAATATGCTTAATTGCAATGTCGACTTGGCATAGAGAACAATTAGGTGCAAGTTCGGCTTGCAGCAATTGCATGAGTCTAACAAGAATGACCGAAACGTAATTTATCAATTAAAATCTGCTTTTTGATATCAATATATAACAACAATTATCAATACTAAGATAAATTTCATGTAATTTATTGATTTGTACACTCCAATGTTCTTTCCACGCCTGTTGTACTGAAGATTTACAAATACGTGAAAGGAGTTAAGATATTACTTCGAAAGTTTTGAGTTGTCTTAGCTAAAAAATCGCCTGGTCATTTTCAAGTAAGCCGACATGCGAAGGTATCCAGTAAAAATATACACTGAATCTTCTGTCTTGTAATCGCGTAAAATGATTTTGAGTTTTGCAGGTGTAATGAGACTTACCTTTCCCCTCCCCTTTGAAACTTTGAAATTCCCTGAGGGAAATTTTCTCCTGATTAGGAGCCACTAAAATAGTTTTTTTTCGTCATATAGAATATTGGTCGGTACCATACGATAATGTCAAGACATGTTAGTCTTTTTCAAAAATAACAAAACTGTAGAAAAAAAACCGCATTTTGAATGAAATTATTTTGTTCGAGAAAAATGTAACAATATAGACTTTTTATGATTCAATTAAGCGCGCATTACATAAAATTTTAAATAATGCCAGATATTTTGTCATAATAAAAATATTCGTGATTTTCTAAATGCATTATTTGCTTCAAAAATATTGGTATTCTTTCTTCAGTTATTTCAATTTAATCTTTCTTTATTCTGAATGCTTCATTCTTTATTGTAAAAGTATTTGTATTAATATGAAAACAAGTTTCCTCAAAGTTCTTTCGTATTATGAATAAAAGTTAATATAAGTAAAAAGCAATTTTAATTACAAAATAAATCGCGTGTTGCAGTTGAATTTCATTACTTTTGATTGAGTGTCGAAAAATCATTATAAAAGCTCCGGACTATTTTTCAAATGGCTAAGTTTTTTCTAGTGTTTTTTTTTCTTCTTTAAATTAGCATATAAAACAAAAGTAGTTTTCAGACATTTTAGATTAAATTCTTAAAAAATAAGAAAAAGTGATTGGAATAAAATGTGATTTTAAATGCAATGAAATTCAAAAGTTCCTATGCAATAAAAAAAACAGAAATAAAGAAAAGTGATTCATTTTAATTTCTATTTATTTCTTATTAAGAAAAACTAAATTTAAAAATAATTTTTACATTATTATTTTCAGAAAAATAGTCATAGAAAATGCAAAGGTAAAGCACCGAATAACATAACTTGATTGGAAAATATTCTTTAAATTTAATTTATAAAATAGTTATTAGTATACACATCATATTTATATCATTAGTTAACTAATAAATGATAAACTGCAATTGTAAGGGTATATTGCATTATTTGCTGAAGATTAAATATTAATAAGATATCTATAGTAAAGGATGAATTAACTTAATGTAATTACAAAACTCGATACCTTAGAGAAATTTCGTTAATTGAAACATACATTGTAATTTAATGCTTGCTTCATGATGAAATTTAAATATTTAAACATAGAAATTCATATAAATTCACTTCTCTTATAGGGTACATTATCTATCAATTGCAAAGTATAATAATATAAGAATTTCAAATTAAAATATATAAAACTAAAAATATTTTGAAAACTTAATCCTTTATCAGCTATTAATTTATATCAAAATTATCTGATTCAGTTTAATGTAAGGTTAAATAGCACAAAATCCAAAAAGTATGATATGTTCAACAAATAGTTTTAAAACATGTAAAAAGGTTAAATACATAATACTAATTTATTAGCAGAAAATAAATAAAATAGATAAAATTGTGAATAGGAAAAATGTACTTACAAAAGTGGATGAAACTGAGAAACAAATTGTCAATGCAATAAAGTTAATTTGAAATTCAAATGACACGTAGAAACCCAAATACATTTAGATGGTGGATATCATTAAATAAGAAATTTTTTGAAACAAACAAAAATGGTTAAAACCGGATAGACTGCTCTTTTGTTCGGTCTGTAATTCCGCACCATTGCATAATTTTATATACTCAGTGGGGAAAAAAGTTAGTCGATAATTTATAAAAACTTTTAAGAGCAATCTTCGAAACTTATGTCCTTGAGATAAGAGAAAATGTTAAAATGAGGATCATCTCCAACTAATAAAATGAATGATTGAATGAAGCAATCAAAATGGCGTTGTCTCTGAAATAAATTTTTCACACTGGATCAAAATGTGTTTCATTGTAGGCGATTCCAAATAACTTGAACATTCAGTCGCTGGTTCGTTTAGAAAATGATGTGTGGGTTAGTAGAGTATGACCAATATACAAGTCGTTCAGTTAATTAGTTTTAATTTTTTTTTTTTTTTTGCAAGAGCCTAAGATGGTTATACCTCGATCAACACTTGATTGTTCGATTTACTTTTTTAATTTATATGCCTTTCTATTTCAAAAATGACCCATAAGCATTTGACATTGCTACATTGATTTTTTGAATTGTTCTATGATAGATTAATGACACAAAAACCATGTTCTTAGGCATAACAGTAAGAAATTTATTTTAATTAGTCATTGAAAGCAGCTGGCACATTATAATCATTTCTGGCGCTTGTGTTGAAAAACTATAATTAACTAACAAACTGCTGATTGAAATGATGTCGAGTAATACTTTTGCAACTTTATATTTTTATAAAGGAACTCCAAGACAGAAGTGGTTCAAAAGCACTTCCAATTTGTAACTCTTTAAGAGTTGCTTAACCATAAAAAAATTATAACATTTAGTCGATTGTGAAGTCTAATGGCACAAAGCCTATAAAATGACACAAATTAATAGATTAATGTTTTATTAGATACCATGATGCTTAACAAATATAGCTTTTCAAATTGAACTGGATATAGCTTTGAAGTTTTTAGAAAGTCAAATAATTATTTTTTTTTTTAAATAAAGTAGTTCTAACTTTTTTTTTCTGCAATAATGTCTGTCTCAACATATGTTTCATTTTCTTCCAAACAGATTGAAACTTATCATAAAAAATGTTGAAAGACGAGCCAGGTGGCAACTTACATTCGGTTTTTATCTGCCAATCATACAACAGTTTTGACAACCGCACTAAAATTCTCTTTTTGAATGGAAATATTGAAGTCTCTAATGGTATCTCAGTAGCATTTTTCTTTTCTTCTTTCTTCGCATTTTCTTTTTGTGCTAGCGAGCACTCTAAATTCAAGGATTTCTATGCCGTATCAGAATTTTAAATTTTGGTGTTCCAAAAGGAAGCCAAGAGAATGTCTGGAGTATTGGAGGGAATCCCTTCTTTTGTAGATACTAAATCAGAGTAAATTTATTTCATTCGAAAAAAAAGTTTTATTTCGATATCAAAGCGTTTTTATGCAGAATAAAATTTATCTTTAAAAAATAAGCTGAAAATGAAAAACAAAAGTTATCGTACTTATAAATTTGAAGTTAGTGTCTTTAAGTTCCTTTATAAATATATTGTTTTACAAAATTATTACTCGCTATCGTTTCAAAGAGCAGCTGATTGGTTTGAGTTTTTTACCACATGGGTCAAAAATGGCAATCAGTCCCAGCCATTTTCAATGAATAATTAAAACCTTTTATTACTGTCATGCCAATTAATTTTTGTCTCATTAATCTGAAATAAAACAATGCAAAAAATCAATGTAGCAATTTCAAATGCTTATGGGTCATTTTCAAAATAGAGGAATGCATTTAAATTTTGCTTTAAATTATTATTCGAACTACTGATCATGAAAATTTCAGCTGTATTTGGAATGATTTTAGCTCATAAAACTTAAAACTGCGGTGCACTCTTTGATTTGAAATATGAAATTTAAAAAAATTAAACCATTAACTTAAATCTGTATTATGTTCCCTCTCTTACGAATGTTCAACGAGGCTTAAATGAAAATAAGTTACCTGAAAAAGTAAACAACTGACATTCTAGTCAAATTTAAACTTTAAATCACTAAAATTACCTTCTGTTTAATTGGGTAAAGAAATGAAGCTTAATAAATGGTTGGCAATAGATAAGAGAAAGCTAACAGAGTAGACGCAGTCAAGCATAATTTTAATAGCTTTTTGTACTGTAACAGAATTTTCGTCATTCAAATATTGTTACCTACCTTGTATTTTTTAAATTAAAATTCGATAAATAAGCTCTTTAAATAAAGATACCATGAATATCGTAACAAAAGCGAAAAAAAAACTGCAAGGCAATTTATTTATACAGATACAATTGAAAAGAATGAATGTTTATGTAAAGCTAAAAACTAATTTGATCTTACCATTGAAAAATCAAATGCATTGAAGTGCATGAAACCAAATAAAAGCATGTAATATTTAATTAAGCATGTCATTGTAATTAAATAAAAAAATGCATGATTAAATTATGCTGTTGTTGTTACTTATACCACTTGCCGATATCAGCAAGCCTGCTTGGGAAATCAAGCAAAGTTTTAAAGTAAAAGGAGCATTTCTTGTTTCAGTGGAGACTTCTATGGCCTAAGTTACGACTTGAGTCACACACACGTCCCAGCACGTTTTATAGGGAGGAACCAATCCTACTTCATTCGTTCACATATCGCAATTTTGACCTGAAATGGATAAAGATCAATGATTACATTATAAAATGTATTAAATATCTCTCTAAAACAAATTACAGCTTCTACAAATTTAATTAAATAACATTAGTTTTCCAAAACAAATTATTTAAATTTGCACTTAAATAGCAGTGATAGCTCCTAAACTAATCACTACGTGATAAATCTCTTCATGTTAACATCCTCGTATAAATCAGTGGAAAATTCGACAACTCTTATTTAGAGGAATAACAAGGCAGCTTAAAACCAAAGCCACAAAGCAAGTCAGATTAAGCCACAGGGAAGGGAAGATTCTTATAAGCCGGAAAATTCATTTGGAAGCACTCAGCGAAACTGTCCACCAGTTTGTTTTATATTTGTAAAATTAATGCTTAGACAGCTTATGGTAAATCTTATTTCACCTTTATATCCTACAGAGAATTTCACTAGTTGATACCGTCTTTTAGAAAATTCTTGCGTTTCCACCAAATGATACTACCGGTTTGGATCATGTTTGTCTGAATAAAATTGAAAGGAGGAAACGAAGCCTTTTGAAAGTTTGACATATCTCATTAACACCCTTTCCTGGTTGAGGTTGTAAAACGGATTTTATTATTCCAGCGAAATTTAACCTTATTTAATCTTCACTTGGATAAGTTTACTGTGTTCTAAGCACTTTGTGCTTTTGCATAGTGAATATTTTATTTTTATGCAGTTTCTTTGAAACTTGAGTTTACATATTTGTTCTAATTTTAATTAATACTAGCTTCATTTTAAAAAATTATTATTTAAGAATACATGTCTAATTTCAGATATTTTCTTATTTATAATGAAAAAAAGCATTTGATGCTGCGAAATATCATTAAATTGAAATTGAGGTTTCATGGATCAAGGTAAAGGACTTGCTCTGCTAAAGATTAGTTTGTCGAAGTATTTCTTATAATGAAGTATAAAGAAAGAACTGACAATAAATTTAGTGAGTGATGTAAACTTTTCGAAAAATAGCCAATACCGTGCTTAAAATTACATATTAAAATCAATTCAAAGATGCCAACTAGCTCCGGTCAGCAAATATCGATTTTTAAAGTGGTATTTTATCAATTTTGATTCTTGGTATAATAAATTCAATTTAGTAGATTTTTATCCACCACTATTTCTAAATAATTTGTAGGCTTATATAGTTCACCACTTTATAGTACTTATGTCATGGTTAACTCTCTTTGAGCAAATGACAGAGCGATCAGTGATCGGAATTCGATTCGAAATCGTGATGCGAAATTCTGCTGCCTGATGTTATGGTTATGTGATGTGAAAACGTTTGATCGAGACGCGAGGAGGTCGTAGAACTTTCGGATTATCATTGGTGACTTTTGAGTGAGTAATACCTATTTCATACTCTTGCAATCATGTATGTTTTTCTAATTCTGAATTAACTTAAGAGTATGAGTAGATGCAAGTTAAGTTAAGATTCTGCCCGATATAGTAGCTTTCAATTTACGTTAACATCACTGCTGAAGTTAATATTCGCAATCACGCAACAATGGCTACGTATCACCAACACGGACGTGGCGGAAAGCGGCTGACCGAAAGACGTGCACGTGGTTCAACGACGGATGAGGAATGCTCGGATTTTGAAACCAAAATGGCTGAAAAGTTAGCAGACATGGGAGGGAGAATTAAAGAAGATGAAAGGAAAAATAAAGAACTACTTGAGAAACTAAATCATTTGGAGCAGTCTCTCATGCCTGTGCCAAATAGGCCCGAAATACCGACAACACCAATTGATATTGAAACTTATGAAGGCGACCAACTTTTGGAGCAGACGGGGAATGAGTCAACCAGAGATTCAGAAAGCTCAACCAAAAATATTGCAGAACCCCCTTTGAAGAAGAAGAAAAAGAAAAATAATGTCAAAAAAGCTGAAGCAAATCTAATCATGACCACAAATAGTAAACATTGTTCACCGATAGATACCGCCACCTCCTTACAACCATCTGAATCTATATCTGATACTGACTTAGCTCCACCCAAGGAGGATTCCAGTTCAACTGTAGATCCACCCACAACTCCAGCAAAAGTTCAACCAATTAAGCATATAAAAGTTCTTATTCGTGGTCTTCCAGTTGGATTCTATACTGATCATATCTCCCAGGAACTGGAAAAGTCAGACATCATAACGCAAAAGATAATTCAGTTTAAGAGAAAAGTGGGCGGGACCTACAGGTTCCTCCCACTTTTTCTCACAATTCTCACAGAAACAGATGTTAATCGACAAATTTTCTCTATCACCAATATACAAAGTATCCCGGTCAGTATTGAAAGGCTCCGAGGCGGGCAAAATCCAATCCAGTGTTACAACTGCCAAGAATTTGGACACAGTCAAAGATCATGTAATTCACCATCAAGATGTGTTAAGTGCGCCGCCAAACACCGATCATACGAGTGCCAAAAAGATGAAAATACACCACCTAAGTGCAGTAACTGTGGAGACTCTCATACAGCCAACTACACGGGGTGCAGAGCCCGTCCCCGCAGGAGGGGAACACGTGCCATACCACCACCAACAACAGGACTAGCTCAAAGGTTGGTTACAATAATTAAAGAATTGCAAGAACTTTTAAAAAATCAAGAAGTGCTTCAACTGCTTCAGAGGATTATGGGGGAAGCCACTCTTGCACAGTAACATCTTTTTTGACTTGATTTGAACTTCTATTTGAACTCTTATTATTATTCAGAACTCTAATTTTCCATACAGATTATTAAAATAAATACTGCATACTGCCCTTTCAAATTAAAGTTGATCATACTAGATGGCGCCACTAAGGCTTGACAAAATTTATGTAAAACCTTCACGCCTATGAATCACGACTTTTGTATATATATAATCATCATTTATTCATGCTCATATTCAATTTTCTGTACATATTTATGGCAATTAATGTAAATATCTCTGTTCAAGTTGTAATGTTTTCTAATCAAGGTTATATTTTCTGTACATTTTTTCATGGCAATTACTGTAAATATCTCTGTTCAAGTTTGTATTTTCTCTAATCATGGTAATATTATTGTAAAGCTACCACAACGACTGCTTATATTCAAAATGTTTTTAACTCATTTTTGTAGTTTCATGATGAATGGGATAGGGGACGCTGCGCGGCCCAGGTGCCCAGCTGTTTTTAAATAAAGTAAAAGTACTTATGTCATGCTACACCTTTTAAAAAGCAAGCAAAAATAGTCAAATATTTGCAAGATTTGCTTTGTAGTTATTTACCATTTTTTTAAATTATTTTGGCGTGTCTGGAGCAGTTGGCATCTCTGCAAATTTTTAAAATTTAGTACACAGCTTTATTAGTAACTAAGTCGTACGACTTAGATCGTTGTAGCACATTTGCTGCTGTAATTACAGATCACAAATACCATAGTGTTGAAAAAAATATGGCAATTTTATTTAATGGAGACTTATCAGGTACACTTTTCTTTTAAAACACTTTTTAAATCGACTTGATTTATAGTATTGACTTCTTTTAACTGTTCATGTTCCGAATTGATTGTATACGGGCTTTCATGGCACAAGATAACATAAAAAAGATGAAATGCCAAATCGACGGCTTTTAATTAGTTTGTAGTTTTATTGCTAGAGTCAGAAATGGTTGTATCGCACCATTAACTTGGTATAAATAACAATTACTTGCATTGAATTAGCCTATTTTCTATTTAAATAACATATTTTTATGTGGTTAATAAATCTATGTATAAAATCCAATGTCTTTTAGGTATAAGAAAATATTAGCTTGTCGTTTTTTCCCCAATGAGTAACTGTAAAGCAGGGCAATAGCAGCTAAAATTAAGTTCTCTCTGAAATTTAAACCTATGGCACTGGCTTAAAATGTGTGCCACTATTAAAGACTTATTACAGCTAGAGTAGTCTGAGATTGCTTTGTTATAGAATTGTGTCTAAAAAAAGGGATTGAATAATGCTATTATGATGAACATTATACATGATTTATTTGGTGTAATACAACTTATATATATTTCATCAATCATTTGCAAATAAAAATTAAATTATGTTCATATAATTTTGAATAAAAGTGGCTCAGAAACTATACACTCACATTTCAGATAAATTTTTCTATAGATGAATACTATTTAATATTAAATTAGGATAAAAATGGAAGAATGATTTTACACGAAAAACTCGTTTCACGCAGTAATACAACATCGCAAGAAAAATAATCAACACATAAAAAAACGATATATCCTCCGTCTATGTAAGTTCAGACTATGAAAGATCAATGATTTCGTCTATGAAAGATTTCTGACAATGAAAGGTCAACTTAAGCATCGGAACATAGTCATTTGTTTATTTATATTTAATGTCTCATAAGATTTTCATTACCGGGTGATTAAGCTGTTGATTAGCTAGTTTGGAGTTTTTGAATAAAAACCTATGTCAGTGAGAGAAAACGTTGGAATGAGGGTCACCTGCACTTAATAAAATTAGTGATGGATCGAAGCTACAAAAGTGGCTTTCTCTCTGAAGAATAAATTTTTTACACTGGATTAAAATATGTTTTATTGTGAATAGTTCCTTATAATTGGAACACTGGATTAAGCTGTTAAAACGATTACAAGTATGTAACATGACATGTAGCATCATACCTGCCAACTTTTATAATGGGTGCAGAGATGCCAACTGCTCCGGACACGCCAAAATAATTAAAGAAACGGTAAATAACTTCAAACTAAATTTTGAAAATATTTTACTATTTTTGCTTGCTTTTTAAAAGGTATAGCATTAAATAACCATTACAAAGTAGTGAAGTATATAAGCCTACAAAATATTTAGAAATAGTGGTGGATAAAAATCTACTAAATTGAATTTATTAAACCAAGAATCACAATTGATAAACTACCACTTGAAAATATTTATTTGCCGTCCGGAGTAAGTTGGCATGTCTGTGGGTGGCGAAATTTTTGCATTCATACTTGATTCTCGATCTAAAAAATTTAACTCGATTTGACTTTACACTAGATTTAGGTAGTTTAAAGCAGACTTGTCATTTTATTGTGCTGTAAGTGATGTCAAAATAAAATTAATTACTGATTGCAATATTACTTTTTGGCAGGTATGCATACCAGACTAATTTACGATAGTAGTAATGAGTATCTTGCTTGATTTAAGAAAGATTATTCTTCAAGAAAGGGTATTTTGAGTTACTTCATTTTAAAATTTTTTTATTTAAATGTTCATTTTTGATTTCGAACGATAAGGTCAAAAAAAGCTTCACAACCCCAAACACTTGTTTAATATGAAAGTATTGCTTAAATTCAATAAAATTATCCATTGTATTTAAGACAGCAAGATTTCGGTTTTGGATCGTCACCAAGTTAAATAGATAAATTGAGAACAAATTCAATGGTACAGTTTATACAACAAATTAAAATATTTAAACGGTATATAATGAAAGTGGTGCATTTAAAATTGTATAAAATCTTAAAAATCTCAAAATAGATTGGTACATAGTTAAAAAGATACAAATTGAATAAAATCAGATAAAATTATATGCAATTTAAAATACCAATAAAAGTGCAAAAACTGTAACTGTAAGAATTCTTTCTTTCATAAAACAGATCTACCGAAAGAAGGTTTTACGTTATTGAATAAAACCATGGGCAAATGATTAAAATGTCATGAAGCGTAAGTAAAACATTACAAGTGTGGCATTGGGGAGGAGATTTTCGGAGCTGCAAATGAATATGTCAATCGAGTAAGATTAGTCAGCTTAACGTCTGTATTACGGAAACGTAACAAAGACAATGAAACCAAAGCGATTCTAACGGTGTACATATATTGTTGATTTGAATTGATCGATATAAATTTTTGGCGCAAGAGCTATGAATTTAGCTAGTGCCAATTGTTGATTTGAAAATCTAGTTCTTGTTGCCATAGAAATGATATGAACTGTCGTACATGTATTTTTATATTTGAGAAAAGTTCAGACAAAATTAAGGTCCTGCAGGTCAGCTAAATCATTGCCCGAGATATGACTAACGATCCAGCAAAACAAATATAGAACTCATTCTTATAAAATTTAAATAATAAATGCTGAATGAAACATAAAACGGAGTTCGTTTTATGTTCAAAATGTTTCTGTTGCTGTAAAATGACCATACTGTCCAATTAAATGCATTGATTTTGTGAAGACTGGGATGAAATTAGTTACAATGCTAATAATATAGCAACAGCTTCGGAATTGATAATAGAGTAAGCATTAGGTTAAAATATATCATACAAATAAAAAGCCTAGAAAGGCTTAGTCTGAATTGCATTTTTCTGGACATGCTGTGTGGAACAAGAAAAATTTTACAAGAAATAACACGCTCCAGTTTAAATTTTAATAATTTGTTTGGTGACCACTTTAATGTTTCATTTTATACAAAGCCACTATAAATAATAATTTCAGGATGAATACAGATAATTAAAATAAATGTTAAAAGTTGGTTTGAGCAGATTATTTAATATATCGGAACTAAGCGCTTCCATAAGGGAAGCTTACATAATAAGCTTCCTTAAGGGGCAATCGACGATCTCTAAAATTAGAATCTGAAATACGTAACTAGATTCGCAGCTATTCTAGAACTAGAATCTAAAATTCGCAATGCCTTTGCCCGGCAAAATCATCTTATCTCTGTCTTCTATGATATTGAGTAAGCTTATGATCGGACTTAGCGATCATAATCTTACTCAATATCATAGCGTTATAGAATTCTCAAAGCACTGGGACTCCGGAGTCATTTGCCAATAATATTAAAAATGTTCTTGCTGAGGCGCTATTTTCATGTCAAGCTTAGATCTACCTTTTGTAATCTTTGCATTCAGACTAAAGGAGTCCCACAAGGCAGCGTTTTAAGTGTCGCATTATTCATTACATGAATACATTGCCACCTGCTGTCTCTCTCTTTATGTTGATGATCTGCACATCTCCTGTTCAGACTGGACATGAGAGTCATCAGGCGGCAACTGCAGTTAGCCGTGAAGAAAATTTTAGACTGGTGTGATTACAATGGCCACACCCTTTTGCCATCTAAAAGTTGCTGCATCCATTTCTGTCGTAAACACCCTCTTCATAATGATCCCGTCATCTCCATTCATAACATAGCTATACCAGTTGCCGTATACACAATTTTTAGGAGTCACTTTTGATAGAAAGTTCACTTTAATCCCACATATCATACAGTAGAGAAAATGATGCGAGTACAAATTGAACATCTTGCTTATGCTGCCAAACATGTTTTGAGGAGCAAATCGTCTTACTGCGTATTTATAAAGTACTAATACTTTCGCTGCTAGATCATGCATGTTCAGTTTATAGCTCTGCAACTTCCTTCAAACTACGTGTCTTAGATACAGTGAACTATTCTTCTCTACGTAAATGTTCTGGAGCTTTTCGCACATCCCCAGTTGAGAGTTTATATGCTTTCTGCAATCAAATACCACTAGATTTATGTCGTTAACAGCTGTCTCTGCTTTAATACTTTCGTATCATGTTCTCTTAATCTCATCCACTAAAGCATTATGTAATTTCATCAACCTTGGAACGATTGTACGCAGCTAGACCTTCTCACATACGGCGATTTCAAGCTCGCGTACGCTCACTCTTTCAATCTTTTGACATTTGCGAATTACCAAAGAAATGAATTGATTATTTTCTCATACCACCATGAAATGTCTCACCATATCAATTGATTCCCCCTTTTATCTTATACAGTAAAGCCATGTTGCACCTAGTATTTTCCATCAACTCCTCATCTCACATCATCACTGATATTCTATATACATGCCACTATTAACGGACGGGTCGAAACCTGCTAGATAAGTAGGCTACACCGTCATCATCGCTGATGATGCCTATAGCTATAAATGTTATAAATATATAGCTATGCATACCTATATGCATACCTAACATACCTATATAGCTATGTTAAAAATTCCTGATATTGGTTCTGTCTTTACTGCTCATGCTGTTTTCATCCTTTTGGCACTACGACTGTTTTTTTTCCTTTCCACACTGAAGTATTGTCTATACTCCGATAGTATGGACGTTTAACGTCAGTCAGAAAATATTTCAAGTGAATCTCATCCCAATTTATGCATCATTTATCATTTACTGATCACCCTCCACAATAATGACTTTGATATTTTATTTTGTTGTTTACCCAGTCACGTCGGCATACAAAAGAACGACTTGGATGATTTGGCTGCATGATCTGCTACTTCTCCTTTAACTCTACATGTACCTTTCCTGGATATAAAATCTTATATTCGACAGTTCATCACATCCTCATGGTAACAACAGAAGAGATTTTAAAATTAATAACAAATTGCACTCTTTAAAAACATATTTTAACCTTTGATCTCAGTGGCATTCTGATGTTAAGTTAACCCCTCTCCGATTCGGCCACAGTAGTTTGATCCATCTACATTAGCTATTCAGAGAGCCTCTTTCTCAATGAAGAATTGCAAAGTTTTGCTCACTGTTCATCATATTTTAATCATTTGCCAACGCTTTAACCGATATCGTATCTCCTTTTTCGGTAGTTCCATTTTATCTCTGGAGGATTCGTTAAGTGATTTCCATCATCCTAACATTTTTGCGTTTCTACGCGCAATCCGTCTTTTACACTGTATATAATCGTTTTATCTGATTCTATTCATTTTTGAATGCAACTGTTTTATAATGTTTACATTTATCTGGTTTTACTCACTTTTGGAATAAGTTCGTTTCATTGTATACAGTTTTATAAATTCCAGATATTTTTGCAAGAAAAATTTCTAGTTTGAATTTAACTTCAGATTTATTGTGAAGCCATTTGTTTGACGCAGAATGTCCTTTTGTGGACCTTGTGACATTAAACCCTACATTCAATTCAATTTAACCACTTTTTTTAGTTTCATGAGATGCTGGTCATCTTAATAAGATGCACTATTTAATTTTTGTATTTTGCTTATGAATATTTACTTGAGTGTTTCGTTGTTATGCTATGAACAATCTTTATTTTTTAAAGCATTACGATGAACATTTTGGCCATAAAATATTAATCGTTCTGGAAATTTAATAAATACTTTTTTAGAAGTAAATATTTTCACATATAAGCTGTTCATTTTTCTCATTATCAGGTTTGTTAATTTGTAAAAGCATTTTTTAACAAAGAAGTTTTTGACGCAAAATGCATATGAGGGTGCTAATGGTTGGCATGGCAAGAAGCACAATTATGATTTAATTTGAATATATAGAACATAATACATTCTTTTACATATTTCAGAGAAAAATCAAATAAAAGAGTCGAACTCTAGATAAATTAAGTCACAGACCAAACACTTTATTAATTTTATTTAATAACAAAACTGGGAAATAAAAGCCAATTTTAGACTATCTATTTTTTGAAATTGTGGTTTTAAATAAAAGATTCCACAATTTTTTAGTTTCTCATAAGGCTTCCCATTGGTCAAATTTTTAATTAAATATTGATGCTGACTATGAAATTACGTACTGGACAGGTGCCAGAACCAAAGTTATATACGAACAATCATTAATTCTGAAGCCATTTTATTTCCGAATAAGCCTTAAATTTCAAAACAACCTGTATAGATAAAATTACTAAATTTTTAGATATTTTTGTTGGTAAAAGCCAGAGTGTAAAGAAAAGAAATTTTACAGCTAATTATATCTAACTTTACTTGTCGCCAGAGATAATACAAGCTTTATTACTTTTTTTAACAACTTAACAAGATTTAAACGAAATTAATTAGGTTGTTACTGCTCTCTAAAGTAATTTCAAAATACGCTAAATTCATACCAGTGCAGTAAATAATTTGATAAACAAACAAAAAAAAAAAAAAAAANNCCCCCCCCCAAAAAAAAAAAAAAAAAAAAAAAAAAAAAAAAAAAAAAAAAATAGGGAAAAAACGTAAAAGGTTTTGTTACAATTATTTTAATAAAACGTGTCTTTCTCAAATATACACATCAAAAAAAGAATGACTGGTTAATTTTTTATTTTTATTTTACTATACTTTTTTTTTTACTTTTAAAGAAATATATATAAAAAAATTGTAACGTATAGTTAACCGTTTTTAATATACATCTCGAAAATTCGCTCACTTCATTAATTATAAATAAAAAGCGGATGAAACTCTAAAAGATTGTGTAGCGTTCGAACATAAGGCCTCGAGATAAAAAATAAAAAAAATAAAACGGTACAAAAAAACTTTCATAATTTTTTTTTTTTGTAATTTTTGGTATTTTTTTTTGCTAAACAAATCAATAATATAAGAGTGTTTGGTAGCATTACATTAAGAAAAAAAATGCAATTGTTTTCGTTTTCTATCTCACATTTTTTGTAATTTTCCCCTTCTTGCATTAATGAGGTATAGCTACAATTGCTATTGCTTTTTGAAAGAAAAATTCCCCTTCATCAAGTATTCCATAATTAAAGATTGCTCTGTGTTTAGCTGAAATTGCTTTTAAGCGATACATGGCTTTGAAAGAAGTGTCTTTTTATAAAAGAAAAAATGCTCATTTGAAACTCCTCTATAAAGAAAAATTAAGTTTAATATGAGGTAACAAACACGCAATTATGAAAAAAGTTTCTTTAAGAAAGTATAATACAGTATATCTATAAAAGAGAGCATTAAATAATAGAAATTTTGGAGTAGTTTAAATGTGTCGATGTATATAGTGCACAAATGATGTACACTTTTCATATAAATGTGGAGGAATTGAATTTTAATGAAATATATATTTATGCTTGTTTATAGATATCGACTAAATATGATTTTATTTCTTCAAATTTTAAGAGCATTATAGGTTTTTATTAGCTTTGCATTCAAGCTAACTTTAACGTCTTAATAAGTATCTTAATAAGTAGAATCTATAATTCCGTTAACTGAAGGAACTTCGTGATTTTTGTAATCCTTTTCTTAGATATTTCTTTTATATTATATAGTTTTCTAAAAAGTTTATTTATTACATTTGCACAATTGTTTTTCATGTGGTAAGTGGAAAATTATTCTAAAGGGTGATAATTTTTTTTTCTTTATCACACACAATGTCATCGCCTTTGATGAGGTGACTATGTGTCATGTAGTTTGTCCTACTAAATTCGACTGAAACTTTATTTTGGCACATAGTAAACTTTCTTTTTTTCGAATATAGAATCGGAATTTTCAAGTCGCTAAAAAAAATTTAATACCACTTTTCTTACAATTTTTTGAGGTAAAATACAATTAGTAAAATTACAATATTAAATTTACTATGCAATTATTAAATTTATTGTTGTAACTATAAATATTTTTATTTTAACTTTTAGTTTGATTATCTGTATCCATCCTGTAATTATTATATATTACAACTATTAGTTATAGTGCTTTTCTTTAAGATGAAACATAAAAATGAACATCAAACAAATTATTAGAATTTAAATTGGAGCATGGTTTTTGCAGATGGTTAAGCAGTTTTACTGATGTCAGCGCTATAGGGTAATAGATAAGGTCAGCGATGCCAACTGCTCTCGACACGACAAAATAATTTTAAAAAAACGGTAAATAGCTACAAACTAAAATTTACGGATATTTGGTTAATTTACTTCCTTTTTAAAAGGTTTAGCATGACTTAACTGTAATAAAGTGGTGAATTATTTAAGCCTTCGAATTATTTAGAAATAGTGATGGAAAGAAACTTAATAAATCGAATTCATTAAACCAAAAATCATATATTAAAAAATTATCACTCGAAAATATTTATCCGCTATCCGATGCAAGCTGGCATTGCTGTAAATGGATCATTAGGGCCTTTACTCGATCTTGAAATGGGTATCACAATTGTTTCGCTCCAGCTAGATGTGTACGTTTGTTCCATTCATATTCTGTTGAACAGAACAAGGACATTTGAAAAAAACGATGTGGGGACTGAAAAAATCCTGAGGGGACTAAAAAACTTGTAGTACAGTTTTCGAATACTCACTCCTTTACTTTTCTAATTTAATATTGTGTAAACTGATATCCTTGATAAAGACTCTCAAACAGAGATATTATTTAAAAGAATAATTGTAAAGGTAAAGCATCTTGTTTTTTTAATTTCCTTTAGGAACCTTACAACTATTTTTTTTAAGTATTTGCCGGATGCTGATCAGCTTACGTATTAAAAAAAATAAATTATAAAAATTTAGAAGTACTCTCACTGAACAGACTGAATTAAACTTTGAGGAAAATGGCCTTTTAAATGGTATCTTACTATTGTGACGGTTGTTAGGTTATCTGGAAATATTTCATCTATCTGGGTCTCTTTTTTTTTTAAATTGAATTGAATTGAATGTGGGGTTTAGTGGCACAAGGTCCCAAAAAAGGACATACTGCGCCAAACACACGGTTTTAAAAACAGATTAAAAGGTTAAGTAAAGCACACGTATAAAATCAGATAAGGTAGTGAAAATTCTAAAACAATGTTGTAAAGTTACATACATTAAAATCAATAAAACTGCATGGTAAATTTACTAAAACACTAAATGGTATAAAACAATTATATACAACTTAAAATTCCATTAGCGCGTAAGAATGCAAAGATGTTAGGATGGTGATTTTTATCTAACAAGTCTTTTATATATAAAATCGTGCTTCCAAAAAAGGTAAGGCGTTGTTGGTTAAAACATGGACAAGCGATTAAAACATGATGAATTGAAAGTGAAACGTTACAAGTATCGCATCGAGGAGGCGGTTCTCCGAACAGCAAGTGAAGATGAGTCAGCCGAGTATGTCCTATACGTAGACGGGTGAGCTTGACATCTGCTCCGCGCAATTGCAACACAGACCAAGGCTCTAGCTTGGATTTAATTGTGTGCAGTTTGTTTTCAATTTGTAAATCCCAGTGTTGCTGCCACAAAGACATAGTAAACTGTCGTATATAATTCTTCATGTCAGAAATGGGGACTGATTGTGTTAATGGAGTCGTAGCAGATCGGGCAGCAGAGTCAGCCATGTCATTACCTGAACAAAATAAAATCTTAAAACCACTTTTGTGAAGACTAACTAACAGATGTTTAATGATGCATAAAATAGGGTGAGCTTCGTTGTTTACATGATTATTCAGCTGACGTAAAACACTTAGGCTGTCAGAGTAAATGCAAAACTTTCGTGCGGTCAGTGATGAGATAAGTCGTAAAGCTATGAGAATGGCCACAGCTTCAGCAGTAAATACAGAACATATGGCAGGTATGATATAACTGTATGTTCGATCAGCTATAATGATTCCACATCCGACATGCCCTGGAGATTTTGACCCATCCGTAAAAACAGAAACATACTGAGAATACTCATGACGATGATTTTTTTTTTTTTTTTTAAAATCCATGGCTACTTGGAGTTAAATCACTGAAATGAAGACTAATTTTTCAATTAATGGCTAAAAAATTGTAATTCATTTCCAAAGTTTTGGGAATAAATATGTAATCTTAATCATACTTGCATCAAAATCGGAACAAGGAATATTATGAAAATGAAAGCAGTGAAGTGAACTTGGGGTAATATATACGCTACATTTTCAAATTATTTAGGAGAGCATTTGTGGTAAAATACACCACGATTTTTATCTAGGTAATAGGATTTTTTTTACATATCAGTGGAAAAATATGAATGTTAAACCTATTTTTATGAATATGTTCAAATTTATATTTATGTTTTGACATTTTGTACTTAAATATTTCAGGAAAGATACATATTGACTAAACATTTTGATAAATATATTACATTATTTCATGAGTTTCAAATCCGAGGAATAGGTTGCGTAGGACTATTTACGACTGTGACATTAATTCCTCGTCTAAATTTTAATTTATTTTTCTTTCTAATTATAGAATTGAATTAATTGTTAAGTTTAACTGCACAAGTCCCAAAAGGAGGACATGCGTTGAGCAAAAAAAAAAGAAAAAAACCAGTGTTAAAATAAATCATAAGGTAAAATGCGCACTGCAAATTTTGTGGAAATAAGTAATTTCAAGTTATAAACTTTCGTGTTTTAGTCTTTTGCAGATTCGCCTCCAGAATGGTAGTGAAGAGAAGTCAAGAAATAATCAGTTAATCAATGTGACGTAAGACATCGTGTTCTATAAAAGAGCGAACAATTTTTTTCATGCATGTATGAACAGTCCGCCCTTCTTTTTAGTCTTTGGCCGATGGCCTGATATCCGTCATAGGATTAGGATTGTAGATGATGATTCTGTATATATTTATTCAACATTACGACTTTCAGATTTAAGTTAAACATTTAAAATATTAATAAATGCTGTGTTCCAGTTTAATAAAAAGACTTAATAAAAAGAAAGACTAAGATCTTACTTTATAAGGTATTAATCAAGTCAGTTTTGACTTATGCTTGAGAGACATGGACTTTAACAAAAAGGGAAGAAAAGTTATTAACAACCTTCGAAAGGAAGGTCCTACGAACCATCTTTGGCCCTATACTCGATAACGACAACTGGAGGAAAAGATATAATTTTGAAATATATAGGATCTTTGATGGCGATGATATCATTAAATCTATTAAATTAAGTAGAATGAGATGGGCCGGGCATGTAGTGAGAATGAGCCCAGAACGAACAGCATTGAGAGTCTCTAATGCAACCCCCTCCAATAAAAGGCCAAGAGGAAGGCCCAAAAAGAGATGGAAGGACTGTGTAGATGAGGATTTTGCCATCCTAAAAGTAAAGAACTGGAAAACAATTGCTGGGAGAAGGGCAGAATGGGAAAAGCTTCTGAGGAAGGCCCAGGCTCACAAAGGGCTGTCATGCCAATGCTGATGATGATGATGGTGTTCCAGTTTACTTGTATTTTCATTATTTTAGCGTACTCTGCTTTGTGGGTTAAACCCACAAATTTCTGTGACTAAAATAGATGAAATTGATAAAACAATCGCATGATAAGGCAGGCTCATTTAAAAGTGTGTATACGTTAATATTTGATTTCTAATGCTGAAGTCCAGAAAAGCTATACCCTAAAAACACTTGTCCAGTATAAAATTATGGTTTAAATTTAATAAATTTGTGCAGTGTCTTTAAACTAGTAATATTTCGGTTTTGGATAGTCATAAAGTAAAATAGATAAAATGGGAACTAATTGATTGAATGCAGAGTTTAATGATACAAGGTCCAAGAAAGGACATGCTGTGCCGATAAATTGGGAACAGTACTTTAAAGCAAATCAAAAAAACTTCTATAATAAATTTAATTGGTAAAACCATACATAATGAAAGAGATACATTTAACAGTGCATAAAATCTGATAAAATTAATAAATACCTTAAAATTATGCAAAATATGTTAAAATGGATCCTAGTTAATAAAGTAAAAAGTAAATAAAATCAGATAAAAAATTACATGCAATATGAAATACCAAGAACATGTAAAAATACAAAGTTGTTTGGATGATGAGTTCCATCTAATAAATTTCTCTATAATAAAATAGAGTTATCGAAAAAGGTAAGACTATGTTGGTTAAAACAGAGACAAATGATTAATCGTGACTGAAAAATTATGGTGGCATAATTACAATATTACGAATTTAACCATTATAAACACTTATACTCCCTAAGTTTAATAAACAATTAATAAATGAAAATTTATAATATATTTTAAAAAGTATTCGCATAGTTCATTTCATATCAACAAGAAAACATAATTCCCATTTCACATTTATTTCTCTTTTGCTATACAAACTCTTATTTCTATCCCAAGAATGTTGGAAATAAATTGTTTTTGGGCAAATGTCTTAAAAAGATATTTATCTCCATTTCTCCTCGTTTTGAGTTTCCAAAAAGCAAATACTTCTCTCATTTATTTCAAAAAGGAGGATTAAATACCATACTAGCTAAGGGGTTGATAGTTGCCTTGTTCCTTTAAAGTGGTGACAGAATTTATTTAAATATATATAGCCACGCTGAAGAGAAGAGATTAGTAATGTGTCTCTTGAAAATTAATAATTTGAAATAGTTTCCTAATATCCGACGATACCAGTTTCTATTTACATAGCTATGCCGGAAATTGTCAAGAAATGACTTACGTCTCCAGCTTAAAGCATAAATTTGAATATGAATTATACTTGGATACGGTTGCAGTTTATGTAGATATTTAAAGTTAGTTTGAATAAAAGTGGCAGAGATACTATAGATAGTTTTGGCATTAGAATGATAAGATTTTTCCAAACCGACAGAAATATCAAATAGTTTCTTCAAAACTCATAAATTGTGAAATATCTAAGAATTTTATGATTAGCTTGTTATATTTTCTATAAAATATTTGGCTATATTCGAGCAATTTAAATATTTGGAAATTTTTAAGGAATCGTATAAACATTCTATTTTATTTTTGTTTATTTATATATTATTTATGTTTAAGTAAATACTATGTGAACAATATTTGAAGGAGGATATGACTGATTTTATTTCGATAAAATATATGTATACTAATTTTATTTTTCGATAAATAAACGAACATTAAATCTAACATATTTTGGTTTTGATAATTAAGTAATGTTCTTTTCCTTTCGTTAATTTCACCCAGTAAAAAATTGCGAATTAAATATATATATATTTTAAATCAACTTTATCTACATTTTATTGACGATTTTGACTTATTTTTGGTGATTAGATTCTTTATTATATTAGAGCTTATTAAACATTCTGATTTTTTGAATTCAGTGAACAAAATTTCTCGAAAAATAATGCAGCGATTTTATTGATATTTTTACCACTATGTCAAAATAATTCTTCATTTGTACTTATTTTACAAAGTAAGATCTAAATTAAAACTGGACATATTTTCCAAACTACTCTGACAAAAATTCAACGATTAATTTTTTTTTCTTTCTAAATACTTCATTGAAATGTTTATTCGTAATTGTCTTAATTGTTTATCTAGAAATGAATGTTCGAGTTAAGTTGAGTTGAACATAGGGTTTAATGGCACAAGGTCCAAAAACGGACACGCTGCGCCAAACGAGCGGCTTTCTTTCTTCAACAAATGTAAGATAAAGCTTATTTGTTTTGCCAAAATACATTATACTAGGGGGCTCCGCCCCCTGCTCGCTACTCTCGCCAACCCCCAGAACTGCTTCGCAGTTCCATTGCATATTGCTTCGCAATCTTATAAAAACATTTTAACAAATTTAAATTTTAAAATAAAAATGCCAGATATTGAAATCAATTACTTAATGAAATTTATACACTTCTCTGCCCCCTTCACAATTTGATTATCTTTTCTTCATGTAGCTGAGAAATTTNTGGAAAAATCATTGGAATAGACAAAATAATAATAAATTACATGAAATTTATCCTAATCTTGATAATTGTAAGACATTAACTGTTGATCGCAAAACCCAGACTTTAATAAACAGACTACGTATCGGGCATACTCGTTTTACGCATATGCATTTACTGGTAGCCGAACCTGCACCCATCTGTACTCTATGTCAAGTTGACGTTTCAATTAAACACATATTAACTAACTGCAGACGATTCAAATATTTGAGGAAGAAACTTTTCGGCAGATTTTATCCCAATCTTTCATCCCTACTTAGTAACCCTATACATCACAATTTAATCAAGTTCATCAAAACAATAGGACTGTATTCACTAATATAAGAAAAAGTGCTATTCTTTTACCTAGTGACTGGCGCAGTATAGCCACTTCTGGCTCTTGTGCCATTAAACTTTAACTAACCAACCAACCAACCAAAAACTAGATAGAGTCGTGTCTACAACAATTTTACTTTTGTCTAATAGAATACATTCTCAATGACTAGTGCTTTTTACAGAATTTATAAAAATATTATTCGGGTGTTGTTTTTTTAAGTGAACATTTACTTAAAATTTAAATTAAAAAATACTTTCATTTTATTAAAAGAACATTACAATTTTCTGTTTTTCTTTTTGAAATAATGCACCAACCAAAAAAATGTTCTATTATAAATTAACAAAGGAAAACAAGTGACAACATGTGTTTTCTTTAATATTATACGAAAATTAATAAAATTTAAACATCGCTGTATTTAAGCCTCCCCAATTATGACTGATCACAAAAATTGGCCTTTTATGAAAAAAGTAGTGGTACAGATTTGTTTATCCCTAGTAAATATTTCTTTTTACCTACAACTTCAATTTTAAAAACGCAGACTTCAAATCCAATTATAAATATTTATATTATGATAGACATCAGCTAGGTGGCCGTGTGGATAGCGTGCCTGATTGCGAAACCAATGGTTGCGGGTTCAAATTCCGAGCAGAGCATGGGTGTTTATCTCTGTGTGTTTTCCTGCGTTATGTGTGATGTGTGAATGTAGTCTACCCTATGAACAGGTATCTGTGGCAGTGTGGCTAGGATATTGTTGCTCACGACTTTGATCACAAGGTGCTCACCAGGCATCACAAAATGAGGAACACTTCTAGCAACCTACATAGTTCAGAACGATAAGTTCAATGCCTGTCGTTAAAAAATATATTATGATAAGCACAACTATTTTGTTTCTGTAAAATAAATATTGAAATTTTGTGCTACCACTTTTTTCATTCAAAAAAAAAAGAGAAATATTAAAATTCAATTAGTAAAACTGCTTAAACAGCAAAGTAAGCAGATTACTGCACCAATCACTAGGTTAAAACGTAGCACTTTTTTTTTTGAATTAATGAATATAATCCAACTGCTTTTATGATGATCTGTGGTGGCTCAGAGGATGGAGCTTGCGCCTCATAATAAGGTAACCCAAGTTTGAATCCAAGAGATAGTTAGTTGGTATGACTTCTAGTTCCGGTTCGGGCTGACCACAGAACTGACATAAAATATCCTCAGCAGTAGAGGGATTATGAGTTAGAACCCTTTCGACGTCAAACTAATCATACGAGGTCTTCGTGGTTTAAAAAGTCCTCCGCGAAGGCAAGTTTGGCCCCAGTGCTTGATCCAGGAGTGCCCTTGTCTTCTGGGTAGGGTTCCAAAGTGAAAGGCTACCTGGTCGAGCATTGATAGTCGTAAATTCAGAGTGAGTGATGTAAATTTTTAGTGCAAGGGCTGTGATTTGACTATAACACGCCTACAATTGGGCTAAAAGTTTATATAGCTTAGTTAAAATTTAATCACTAGGTTAACATTTATAAAACTTCATTAAAATTCCAAACAAAAGGGTTGTATTTCGTAAATTCGGAATTGGGTTGCCTGTTCAACGCCGGTTATAAAATAAAACTTCATAAGATTAAGATTTGTAAGGTTCTTAAGTGATGATGAGTGATCTGGATGAAAGCTGCCAAAGAGTTCATTCCAAAATTGTTTAAATCGTATCAAACTAAATAAAAATATATAACAAATTTAAAATTTATACTTTATGCAGCGGAAAATGACTACTTTTGCTTGATCACTTCAGATAAAATGCCAGATAAAAATCCAATAAGACCGGATTTTCCTATTTTCAAATTATCTCCTTTGCTGTACTACAATCTTTCTAACAAACCAGTTTTAAGACGGGATGATCGAACCGAAATAATAAATGTCTTAAATACTAATTGACAGACGGAATGGAACACAGAAATAAATAATAAACTGTATGAAATGAAGCAGCTAATTTCTCCCTTTAATATTCTATATTGCTTCAGGAAAAGTGAAGTACAGATAAACAGATTGCATATAGGTCATACAAGATTAACGCATAGGCAATTCTCACTGAACGAACTAGAACATGTTTGCTCCCATTGCTGAGAACCATAAACTATAAAGCATGTCTTGACCCAGTGTTCCAATTTTAAAACTAAGAAGTGACTATATTTTAACAGTGAATATCCTGAATTATCGATTTTAATTGGAGACAATCCACACGGAAACCTTGCTATATTTTAAAGACACTGGATACTTCCAAGTGTTGATAGCGATATATCCCTTGACTCTTGCATCAAAAATTTAAACTAACATATCAAAAGAAAATCTGACATTGACATGTTTTTTAACAGTTTATCAGTAGAATTATGTTTCTGCCCAAATAATTCTTTTTTTTTGTCAAGTGTAACAAAAATACTGATTTTGGTTGGTTGGATTTCATTGGCGCAAGAGTCAGAAATGGCTATACTGCGCCAGGCACTTGGTTAAAATTTGGTCACTAGGCTAAACTAAGATGTTTTTTAAAGCAGAGAATAATGTCCTATTTCCTTGATGAACTTTCAAAAATACCGAATGACATGATCAAATTAATAAGATATGTAGGTTATAAATAATTTCACAAAATAAGAGAAAACTGTTTTTGTTGCCTGAAATCCTTACGTTCCTTTTAGAATTTTTATTCATTCATATAAAATAATTATTATAGAAATCACGAATGTTATAGATTTTACAGATCAAATAAGAAAAAAAGATATTTATAGCAATTGCCGTCTTTTTTTATATCAAGTTAAAAGGGTAGATTATATTATATTCAGGGAGGAATATTTTTCAAAATTCTCTGTTCCACAGAATAAAAAAAATAGTAACAGAGAAGCGGCTGTCAACATATTGCATTTTCAGCGAATAAATCATTTATTACTGCCCCTGAATAAGAGTTATGATCAGATGACACTCATGTCATCTATAACAAAGGGGGCTAGTAAGAACTTTTTTTTATATATATATTTTTTCGTTGTAACAAATTATTCTCTTTATACGGGAAAGTACTTGTCGAAGAACACCTGTATTTGGCAAATAATAAGATAAAAGCTGAGTTTTAGTATGTTAAGAAAATATGAAAGTTACGGATAACAGATTCTCTTTCAGCACTTTTTTAAAACTTCCATTCAAGCTCAGGATTTTACTCTTTGCTTAATGAAACATATTTTTATTACTTTCCTAATTATTTAAAATTATTAAATGTATATTACAGATGGTATTTACATACTTTTGGACGATTTTCGTTTGTTGTAAATTAACATCATTTGCTTAAAGGAAAGTTTTTCGTGTAAATTTTCAAAACTATTAAATCCAGATTATATTGAAAATGCTGTTTTTAAAGAAATAAGGAAGATAATGTTTTGAGTTTTTCATGAAGAATAATTCGTAGCCATTAAAAAACACAATAAAAAGCCTGAATTTTGTCGATTTTAAAGTGTGGACATCCAAAAAAAACTAAAAGGCCTTCAATTTTTTCAATATTGAGATCAGTTAAAGAATTTTATATTTTATAACCATCGTTGAACAACCGACCCAATTTTTGGGCTTACAACAACGTAGCCGTGTAATTTTGAAACCAATCCAGAAGACAAGGAAACTCCTGGATCAAGTATTAGGAGAAATTTGCCTTCGTGGAGAACTTTTTGATGGAACTAACCCCCATTTGCGGTACATGGAGAGGAAGACCACGAGAATCTCTCACAGTTTGCATGACGGCAAGGGGATTATAACCCATGATCAGTCTACCACTGGGGATATTTCACGTCAGCAAAGTGGTCGGTGCAAGCCGGATATGGATTCGTATCCATCGGCCATGGCAGGGATTCGAACCTGGTTCACCTCATTGGAAGGCGAACGCTCTATCCCCAGAGCCATCGCAGCTTTTCAGTTAAAGTATTGTAAAATTTAATGAATCTCGTATCGATAATTGCACTAACGCACGAAACATATGCAAGATTACGTGCTCATTCAACATAAGTGGGTCAAACGATACTATGAACTAAATCCCAAGTTAAAAGGAAAAAGGCGGAACAAAAAAAGAAAAAAGGTAACTGGGGTACTTCAGAGTCATGAAACCCGTGGAAAAGTAAAAAAAAAAAATTATGAATTCTAATTAACTTTAAGCTACAAAACTGAATTGAATGTAGGGTTGCACTTGGTCCTAAATATATTGGTTTGTTGAAGTTTATTGATATTGGTTCGTTGTAATCTGCTTCCCGCCAATTATCCAGGAACATGTGTTGAGCCTGGATTCTATTAACTAGAACAAGAATTGAATTGCATTGAATGTGGGTTTTAATGGCACAAGATCCAAATGAGGACATGCTACACAATACAACATGTTGTTACAGGTTAAAAGTTTAAGTGCATACCAAGGCTTACCTTCATAAAAACATTAAACATAGGTACAATGGTACAGGAATTATCAAAGGTGATAATAAAATAAAATCAGCTAAAATTGTCTATTCAATAAAATTTTATGAAATCGGAAAGAATGGTGAAAAGACAAAATATTCTTATAAACGTGAATAAAATTAGGATTAGATAAAAACTTATATACAATTCAAAATACCTATAGCACGTAAAAATGCAAAAATATTTGGATGATGGGTATCACCTTATGAATCCTCTGCACATGAAATAGTACTAAAAAAGGTAAAGCGATGTTGCTTAAAACACAAGCAAATGATTAAAATAGGATGAATCGAAAGTAAAACATTACAGGTGTTGCACTGAGGAGTCGGTTCCCCAAATAACAAAGGAAGATGAGTCAGTCTAGTATGTCTATTTCGAAGCTGGATAAACGTAACATCTGAACAACGGAGACAGAACAAGCAAGTGAACCAAACTCGATTTAGTAGTGTGCAATTTATTATTCACTTAGTAATTCCACTGTTACTACTATAAAGATTTCATAAACTTTTTAATATGTACTTTTATATCTCAGACAGGTAGAGATAAATTCAAGGGAATAGTAGCAAATCGCTAGACAGTATCTGCTAAATCATTGACCAGGATTCTAATATGACTTGGAACCCAGCAACACAAAATATCGAAATCATTCTTATGAGGACTAAATAATAAATGCCGAATAAAACGCAAAATGGGATAAGTTTTACTGTCAAAATGTTTCAGTTGGAGTAATACTCTCATACTATCCGAGTAAATGCAGTATTTCTTGGTCAAATCTGCTGAAATAAGCCCTAATGCCAATAGAATAGCACGTCTTCAGGGGTGAACACGGAACACATACACTGGTTATCATAAATTAAGGAAAAATCACAAAAATAGCGATAACTCTTTCAAAAGTAAGCCAAACCGTGCAAAATTTGCATATGTTGTCCACTAAGAGTAGCTGAGTAAAATTGCAATATGCAAATTAGTGGCGCTGCACTCGGCTTACGTCATCTGCCTGGAGCATAAAAGTCCAAGTTTGAGAGAAAGCACACAAATTTTACTGTGATTGCGACATTGAAAATCTGAGATAGCCAATTCGTAATAATGACCTCTAGGCATCATTTGCCTGAAGAACTACGATGGAGAGCCATCGGGAGACTAGAGGCAGGGCAGAGTCAATCAGAAGTGGCCAGATGGCTAAATGTGAGTCCATCTGTGGTTCATAGACTTTGGAGGCAATTTCAAACCACAGATTCGGCATCTAGGAGGTTCAGTCAAGGACGGCCAACTGTTACGACCAGTGCCGATGACCGATATTTGACATTAAGTGCACGCAGGAATAGAACCGCTACTCCGACACATCTTAGATCCTCTCTTGCTGCAGCCACCGGAAGGTTGGTGTCAACGTCAACTGTGCGCAGAAGGCTCCACGAAGGTGGTCTGTATGCGAGACGACCAGCCATTTGCGTGCCGCTCACATCACGCCATAGGAGAGACCGTTTGCAGTGGGCCCGACAACATGTCCACTGGACGTCAGATCAATGGAGGCCTGTTCTCTTTACGGATGAGTCCAGGTTTAGTCTAGAAAGTGACAGTAGACGTTATTTGATATGGAGAGAACCTGGGACCCGTTATCATCCATCAAACATCCGTGAAAGAGATGCATACGGAAGAGGCAGTGTCTGTGTTTGGGGAGGCATATCCTTAGGAGGGCGCACATACCTCCATGTCTTTCCAAGGGGAACCGTGAATGCTCAGGTTTATCGAGACAACATCCTTGATGCTTATGTGCGCCCATATGCCGGGGCAATTGGTGATTGCTTCCTGTTACAGGACGATAATGCAAGACCACACAGAGCTCGCATTGTTGATGATTATCTTCAACAGGAAACAATTACTCGCATGGAGTGGCCAGCTCGATCCCCGGACTTGAATCCTATCGAGCACGTTTGGGATGCTCTAGGGAGGCGTGTATCTGCCATCAATCCGCCCCCTCAGACCCTTGCCACGCTTGCAACTGCTTTACAAGAGCAATGGCTCTCACTTCCTATTGAACTGATAGACCGCATAATTGAAAGCATCACACATCGCTGTTTGTGCTGTATTGCTTCTAGAGGCAATCATATTCCATATTAAAGGTACTTTTTCTATTGCAAACCGATACTTCCAATTTGTTTATTTTATACATGTGCTAATTTCTATACTACTATTAATGTCTGATAATTTCTTTTTATGTTGTTTAATACCTTACTATGTGTTGTATATTGTGGGTAAGTTTCATAAAATTCCATGTGTAATTTCTTGAGTTATCGCGATTTTTGTGAATTTTCCTTAATTTATGATAACCAGTGTAGTTGGTATTTTATAACTATACGTATCACCAGCAATAACAATACTACGGGCTACATAGCCAGGAGAGTTTGAACCATCTGTGAAAACCGGTATATATTGACAAAATTGTGAAACGTTCCAAGATGGTATAAGCAAGTGATCGACTGAATGTGTAGATTTTTCACAAGTATACACTTGACAATAATAAGCAGCTGCGCATTCTGCCAAAGCCTTGCGATAGCGAGGATGTAAAAGCAACTTTTTCGGTATACTTACTACAGAAGCAGGAATAATTATTGAAGAGATCTTATCAACACTGCTATCTATTGTGTTGCCAGTTACCGTGGAATCGGTTATCTGGGCAAGTTGAGTTAACAGAGCAAAATTCGCAAGGTGATAGATAAAAACTGAGCGTCTGAGTGTGAGGGGCACAATAACAGAACATGATACAATGAGAGGAAAGTAATCACTTTTATATATATTGCCTACAGTAAATTGAGTGAAGGATAAGTGAACTGGTAAGCAGAAAGCCAAATCAATATAATGGAATGTTCGTGAATGTGCAAGAAAATAAGGGTCTTTATCTTAGATAAGCAAGCAGAGATTATGGTCTTTGATAAATTGTTCTATTTTATGTCCAGAGTATTGGAGTAAACTACCTCACAGCTTATTATGATCGTTAAAATCCTCCAGCAGAATAAGAGGTGTAGGTAACTGATAAATCAAATAATCCAAAACAGTTTGTGAAATGGGATTGTTAGGAGGTAAATAAATGGAACATGTTGTGATGAAAACGTTAATATGTACCTGGCATACGACAGCTTGAACCTTATGTCATTAAACCCTACAGTCAATTAAAGTGGACTACATAGAAAAAAATTTTTTTACCATTATTGTAAGGTAAATCAGGAGTTTCATGTTGCGCAGCATTATATTAGCACATTTGACTTCAGAATTAAAATTTTATTTATGTAAAATTATCCCCTCTGAAAAAAACAGAAAATTTTTAATACAAAATATTAATTTTTAGAATAGAAAAAAAATCTTAAAATATATGAATGTCAAATATGTTTCAGCAAATAGTGCTCAGTGTAAAATTTACATTAAACAAAACATTTGAAAAAAATGTCTATTTTCATTATACAGTTAAGCAGCTTTTTTTTTACTACAAAAAATTTTTTGGCAGAAATATGAACCCTAACTAACTTACAAATTCTGTAAATAGCATAAGATCATACATACAGTTTGGTTGCTTTAGTTTCAATTGCTTTGCTAATGCTAGTAAAATCCCTTGAAAGTGAACTTCTGACTTTAATTCCTTTACTGTGTTAGAATATTTTATCAACTACTCAAAACGGTCATTTTATTGAAGTGACGGTATTTGACTTGGCCAAAAGCAGCGCAAAAATGAAAGCTTTAACCTTGAATTTATGTCACACAAATAGGATCAGAGTTTGCAGTGCATATAAAATGTAAAAGTGATGCTTTATTTGCGCAGCAAAGCCAATTTTAGCTGTCATTCCTAGTGAGAGTTTGTTTTACTTGAAAAACGGAAAAGAAACCTCAGCGGATATGCAAACCTTAAATATTGTCAATTCGGAAAATATGAACTTTAAATTTTAAAATATATGCATATATATATTTTTTAAAATGCCCATTTAAATTTTTTAAACCCAGATAGAATGCGGGTAAATTTTATGCCTATGTTTTATATTGAAGACGGAATCAATTAGTCAAGAATTGTTTCAAATTATTTAAAAATATTCTACCGTTATATTTCATACCTGAGGGATAAAATTAACATGCTTTTTTAAATATTTTACTTTATTTTTTTTAAATATTTTACATATTTAAGGTTCAAATAACTTACTTGAAGGTTACTGAATGGTCATAGTTTACCACCTCAAATTTTATATATCATAATGTAAGAAGATAGTTATATTTTTATAAAATCGCTTATTACAGAAATTGAAATTAAATGTTAATGCAACTAAACAGTTAACACAACTAAACAGTTTGGTACAAGTACAATATGAGTTAAGCAGTGTACATAATAGCTGCTACAAGTGCAAGAACCGGTCATGAATAGAAAATCAGTGCCCTCCTTTCGTGTAAAATCTTTAGCTTTCTAAATTTAATTTGGCTCTAGTCAACAATTTAGGGAATCAAGAATTTCATTGCAACGAGATCCTCAACTGTAGATTATGGTGTTTCTATGCACTTTGTTTTATTATATAGCTATTTATTCGCAAATTTTAAATATTGATAATTCAGTTTATAAAAAAAGTTAATTTGTTTCAATCATGCATTAAATATATTCCACATTAATTTACGTCATTTGTACTTTCAACTGCCAAAAATGCATCGTTTCACAGGAAAAACTCCTGTTTTGTACTTTTGTGTGGTTATTTTAGAGAACAACGACATAAATTTTGAAACATGAATATATGAACGATTATTCTTGAAATAAATCCAATTGGAGCTAAAAAGTAGTATATTTTTTTTTGGATTTTATTATTATTGTTTTAATTATAATGTTTCATCAAACTATTGATAGATTGATTGATTGATTGAATGTAGGGTTTAATGGCACAAAGTCCACAGAAGGATGTGCAGAGCCAAACAAACGGTTTTAAAATAAATCTTAGGTAAATGTATACTAAAACTTTTTCTTATTAAAATCACATGGAATTTATAAAACTGAGTGCAACGAAACAGGCGTATTCAAACTATTGTGTTAAAAACATCTCTGAAATTGATTGACATTATTCAAAACTTTTATATTCATTCTAACACTAACCATTAAAAGCGGTAAAAGCCTCGGACTTTTACCACTTCTCAAATGAACTTGTTCCAATTTCAAAAATAACGACAAATTTGTTATTATTTGCCTAAATTAGGCAATACGTATTTTCAAAAAATAATAAAGTTCTTATTCATTGATGCACTAGAATGACAGAGCAAAATGCGGAAAAAATGAGATTTTTCTTTTAGATAATTATTTTATAATGCACAGTCAAGCAAGAGATATATGATAATTTAGTACTAATTCAACTCTCAATGACACATGTTATAAAAAGGAATGGCAATGTTCGTAAAGAATTGCCAAAACTGCATAATTTCACAAAAAGCGATTAGCGCCACAGACCAATACGTTATAAAAACGTTTGCAGACAGTAAATATTTACATTTCAACGCTTATAAAAATTATTTCTGATTATATATTGGTCTTTAAAAATACTCTAGAGAATATTTAAAAACGCTAATCTCCTAAAAATAATTTTAAGTATTTATATGATACAAGAAAGAGGGCCTTTCATCGCATTGTTATCTTTGCTTTACCACCTTTCTCTGGGGTACTGAGGCATTATATTACATAAAAGTTTTTTTTCAGAATTATTGACTTTAGGAAGAAAAAAAGTTCCAAGAGTAAAATTTAAAGACTATTAGTCACCAGAGCATAATAAATATTCTTGCGCATCATAAGATAAGTAACCGTCTTTTAAATATATTTTCGTTTCTTTTCATGTAAAATTTTCATTAATGATTTTTAAGCACCTTCTTTAAAGTTATTCCTAGTAATTTATGTGTGGCAATGATTTCTATTTTTTAATTTTTTAGATTAGTTTCATGCGTTTAGTACTAATGAAGTTATGCAAAATTTTAAACTAGAATAACAACATAACTTCTTTTTAAAGTAAAATATATTTTTTTGCAATTCTTTCTGGAAGAAACACTTTAAACATTACTTTGACTAGATGCAATTTAAAGAAAGTAACTTTTAATGATAATTAAGAATCAGTTTTTTGTGCGTGTGTGACTAAAACTGTATACAATCAATCAATACGTACTCTCGGGGATACATTTTCGCATGACTGGCGTTTCGCATCTGGGGTGTGATTTTCCAATCCAGTGGCATTTAACGACCTGCTCTCTGGTTTGGCATTTTTTTAAATAAAGAGAAGCATGACTTTTGACTATTTTTTAGTTCATACAATAAATTCTAAAAGCTGGCATAATAATTGCAATCAGCTAAAGCCAGGAGGAACATCTCCAAAAAAGAGAGCGATAGTTGTAAAGGTCGTTGAATTGTAAATTAGCATCCGGAGCCCCGAGCTGAAACTTAGCATTCTAATCTGCATTTATGAACCTAGTTGTAGGTGCAATATTGCCTTGCTTAGCTCTTGCGCCAATAACTCCAATCCAACTAGCTAACCAATCAGTGCATGGTTGAAAATTTAAAAACATTTGCTCCTGAACGTGGTTTTTAAATGCGGTGTGCAAGATTTCCCTGGAACATTTTAACCCCTTAACGATCGGTTAATTTTCAAGAAAACGGTCATAAAAGTGCCTATTTTTTTGGCTTTTGCCTTGAATTACTTATTTGATTAGTGCTGCAACTAGTTTAAAACAAACTAACTATCTACAATTACCTTAAAAATATCCTGGTACTGCCATCAGGTGTGTAAAATGAGAAATAAAATGTTTTCCAGGCTAACGAAATGAATTAGTTTTATTCTTATTGGCGCGTTACTACTGAACACTCCAGCCCGTCAATATCACGGGAGCGAGAAATAGCGGGCGAAATCTCACCCCGTCATTTTTATGGGAGCGAGAAGAATGGGGTTAACCAGCTCAGCTGAAAACTAGCACTCAACTTTAAAGTTTATTTTAGCGATCCTATGCTTTGATTTATGGTTTTCTATCATATGCTTTGCTTGTTTGAAATGCACTTCGACTTAAAACTCATGTAGGTAGATATTATAAATTCATAGTTTAGTTCATTTTGCTGGTTACAGCTTTTTTTCCTACTCAAATAAAAAAAATTTGTAGGGGATTAAAATTGTTGATTTCGCTTTCCTTGTGTTAGCTTCCTAATATACAGGGTGGTTCAAAAATATGTCTAAAATGTAAAAGCGGGTAAAGGGGACCTAAATAAGCATATTTTATAAAGAAATATGCTTATTAGGTCCCCTATATGCTTATTAGGTTATATATTAGTGTGCGGAAATATGCTTATTAGGTCATTATAGTAGTGTGCGGAAATGCTGCATTAAGTCAATGTAGAGCACTGTTCCTTACTAATGCTACTTTTGCCATGTTATTGTTGTTAACTCTCGAGAAGCAATTGTAAACTACGAGTAATTGTAATTTAAATGCAAACTTATCATAAATCACTGTTTTCTTTTGTGAACCTTGAAACTTTACATACTTATGATAAATATTGCTTCACGTGTCAGTGGTTTTCGCATCTACAATCTTATACAAAATAAAACAGTTTACAATTAAATTGCAATTAATTACAGTTTACAAAGCTGCTCGAAGAAGGGATGACCAACAGAGATAAAAGATTCACAACGGAGCTTGGGCTGTTGTAGTATATGCGTGATAAACAGCGTTCTCTATCGGCTTAACTCACACACATTCCCATATGAAATATGCTTATATTTAGGTCCCATCTTGCCTTTACATATATTTTTGAATCCCCCTTTATAAGTGTTTTTTGACAACTTTGCTTTCAAAAGGCTTCAATACGAATGCTTTTTTCTTGTTGCATTTTTGAAAAATCAACAGTGTTTCTAGATTTTAGCTAGTTTTGTGCTATTCAAAACGAAGTCCTGTACCAATTATTTTAGCGCGTTACGATTGATTGATTGAATGTAGAGTTTAATGGCACAAAATCCAAATGTGGACATGCTGCGCCAAACAATATGTTTATACATGTCAAAATTGAAGTGCATACTTATTTTCCTAAATATAATTAAAAATTTATAAAATCATATACAAACAATCAACGGTAATAGTGGAATAAAATCATGTCAAAGTTAAAACACAGTAAAATAGTATAAAAGTAAGAATATTTTTCTAAAAATGAATAAATTCATGAACAGAATAAACTTATATACAATTTAAAATGCCAATAGCACGTAAAAATGCAAAAATGTTCGGATGATGAGAGTCACCTAACAAATCTCCCATAGATAAAATAGAACTGCCAAAAAAGGCAAGACGATGTCTGTTAAAATACGGGCTAGTGATTAAAATATGGTGAATCGAAAGTTAAACATCACAAGTGTTACATTGAGGAGGTGGTTCACCAAACAACAAATGTAGATGGGTCAGTCTGGTGTGTCCGATTCGCAGACGGATAAGCTTAACATCTGCACTACGTAGTCGCAACACAGGGAAGGGTTCCAAATTTGACTTATGAGCGTGCAACTTATTATTCACTTGGTTATCCCACTGCTGCTGCCATAAAGATTTTATATACTTTTTAATATGTATTTTTACATCTCAGAATGGTATAGATAAATTTAAAGTAGTAGTAGCAGATCGCGCTCCTGTATCGGCTAAATCATTGCCTGGGATTCCAACGTGACTTGGAACCCAGCAATTTTAGCGCGTTACAGCCATCAATAGCTTTTGTATTAAATTTTACTTTGCTGATCCGATTTTAAACAATTCATTTCAGTTTTAAGTTAGTTTTACAGTCCATCGGCTTAACTATAGTCTTTTTTATCGTGCTTGACTCGGGGCCTTTAGGCAATGAACCCGCAATTTCTTTGATTCTTAAGTCGCAGGTAGCTGTCGTTGTGGCAAGTCTAGTATATCTTCGAATAACCTAATCGGGTGGGGTAAGGTTTCAAAATGTATTACCTAGTTATGATTTTAGCCTAGTTTTAAGAGTGATATTGCCAAAAAAAGGCACTTGTGAAAAAAAAATCATCAATTAACTTAATCGGAATCCAAACCTCAGCTGTCGTGAATAAAGTAAGATTAAGATTTTTAAGATTTCATTTAAATTATAAATGCGCTAACCTAACTTCTTTTAAAAATTATAACATTTTATATCTTGTAAATAACTCACAGTTAACTTGAGACTGTAAATAAACATTCCCTTAAAATAACACGTAAAAACAAGATTCTTCCTTTTACAAAAATCTACCTTTTTTGAAGTTATGAGAAAAGGTACTTAACGAAAATTCTTTTGAGTAAGGTAAAATTATGTTCCATAATTCTTTCTCAGTGAACCTCAGTTAATACTATTTGGAACGTATTTGCCCTTGAAAGAGTTTCCGAGTAATGATCGCAGTTGAAAGGTTGTTCTAAGATCATTATGATAACTAAAGCAATAATAGAAAGTTATGATATATTGATATTTTTTTTCACTATGTGCCGCAATTTGGGGAGAAAGATATTGATCTAGAAATATTTTTCTTTTATTGTACTGCTCTCTTGAGGAAGCTAAAAGAAGAAAAAAAGTTTCACATTGGTGATTTATTAACCTAATTATACCAGAAAAAACTCTAAAAAAGAAATTACTTTTCACTTCATTATAAATTGACTTCATTTATCACATTTTTGATATGAAATGAAATATAAAATTATTAATTTTCGTAAAAGAAAGTTAATGGGAAAAACAAAGCACAATAGAAGGGTATGAAAAATATTGTTATTTTTGCACATTTATTGCATTTTACAAAAGTTATTTGCTTCATTAGAGATAATTTGCTTCACACATAAATTATAAGTGAACAATTTTTAGACGTTAAGAAAGTGAATCACAATTTTGTAGAAATTTATTTATTTCCGATGTATAAGTACAGAAAGTATTCTCATATTTTAGATAAGATTTTAATTATAATTGGCAGTTTTATATAGTTTAAAATGGGATGACTTTGAGCTACACACTTGTTATTAAACTTAATATCACTTAACTGTAGCTAAAATAGATATTCCAAGAATTCTTTGCCAATCTCAAGCAAAATAGTAGATTGTCAAATTGTATATCTGCAAAAATTGCCATTTGATTGTGTTTGCTGTTTCCACTGAACACTGTCAGCTCACATCTGGAACAACTATTTACGGTATTATTTTCCATAAGGTACGTTGATTATCACAAACAATCATGATGGCGAAGATTAAACTTCTATGAATGTTTGCTCTTACTGTTAGAAGAATTTGATCACTGCTTCACGGAATTCATATCATTGCAGTTAGAAAATTAAAACGCGTAGGGATAATAAGCTGATTCCAACTGAACATCTAAGCCCCACTTTTGACACGCATAATTTACCATCCTCTCTCACACTTGCCTGGTACAACTGCCCTATTAAACAATACTTATTGAATCCTTTAAGATGAGACTAGATGAGATAAGATGACTGATTGATTGAATGTAGAGTTTTATGGCACAAGCTCCAAATGAGGATATGCTGCTCCGAACAATTTGTTGAGTCAGATCAAATGAAAAATTTCACACTACAATTTCATCGTCATAAAATAGTTAATTACAAGACATGTCTTCTAAAAGTTCATAAAAATCAATAAAAGGCGTAATTCTATAAAATGGTATCTGAGTAAGAAAAAAGAGTGAATAAAATCCCAATGTTGTCAAAGGAATTCGATAAACTGCCAAATATGCAATTTAATATCTGAGAACGGTACATAAATTGGTAAGGTGGCAGTGGTAGATCGTGCTGCAGAATCAACCAACTCATTTCCTGTTATACCGACGTGACTCGATATCTAATAAAATAAAATGTCAAATCCTTTCTTGTGAAGGGTGATTAACATATGACTAATGAAACTTAAAATTAGATGACTATCGTTGCAGAAATTTTCTATTTTTTTCAAAACCCTCATACTATAATAGTATATGTAAAACTTCCGAGTGGAAAGAAGCCGCAATGTCAAAAGGATAGTAACAGCTTCTGCAGTGAAGACGGAACAAATATCTGGGATCTTGTAACTGTAAGTATAATCAGCGATGATGACCCCACAGCCTATATTGAATTGAATTGAATGTTGGGTTTAGTGGCACAAAGTCCAAAAGAGGACATGCTGCTCCAAACAGTACGGTAAATCAGTTCAAAAGGCAAAGTACATGCACCACTTTATTTGTCGTACAATTGTAACTGATAAAATGGTATAAGTTTGTAAAGGTATGAATAAAATCGCATAAAAGGGTAGGAATGAAATCAGATAAAAAGTTACGAATATGATACAAAATACACGAAGTAAGTAAAATAAGTAGTTTGCTAAAGTGAATAAAATTGCAGATGCATTAGAACATTTATATACAGTTAAAAATACCGACAGAACGGATTGGATTGAATGTAGAAGTTTTATGGAACAAGTTCCAAAGGAGGATATGCTGCGCCAAACAATTTGTTGAGTTAGATCTAATGGTAAATTGCAAACAATAGTTTCATTTTCATAAAATAAATAAAACTAATAAAATTGTTTATCTCAAGACACGTATTTTTAAAAGTTCATAAAAATCATTGAAAAGCATAATTCTATAAAATACACAGAAAAGGTAAAACGGTTCATGGGTAGGAAATAAGAGTGAATAAAATCAAATAAAACAGCTATATACAATCTAAAATACCAATAGCTCGCAGAAATGCGAAAATGTTAGGATGATGAATATCATCTAACAAATCCTCCATACATGAAATCGTGCTATTAAAAAAGGTAAGACGATGTTGGTTAAAACAAGGACAAATGGTTAAAATGTGATGAACCGTAAGTAAAGAGTCGCATTTGGGAGGAGATTCTCCAAACAACACATGAAGATGCGTGAGTCGAGTGTGGCCGATTCTGAGACGATTAAGCTTTACATCTGCGTTACGTAAAAGTAATACAGGTAAGGGGTCTATATATATGGTTTGATGTTATGAAGTTCATTTTGAGTTTGAGGGTCCCAATGCCGTTGCCAAAGGGACGAGATGAACTGTCGAACATGTAGTTTATTGTCTGAGAATGGTACATATATTGTTAAATCAGTAGTTGCAGATCGTGCTGCAGAATCAGTGAACTCATTCCCTGGGATACCGACGTGACTCAGTATCCAGCAAAATGAAATATCAAATCCCTTCTTGTGAAGAGCGATTAATAAATGATTAATGAAGCATAAGATTGGGTGAGTATCGCTGCGAAAATTTTCTAACTGGTTCAAAACGCTCTTACTATCGGAGTGTATAAAATACTATAGTTCGGATCGTGAAGAAATCAGCCGCAATGCCAAAAGGATGACAACAGATTCCGCAGTGAAGGCGGAACAAATATCTGGGATCTTGTAGCTATAAGTATCATCAGTAATGATGACACCACAGCCTACGTATCCCACCGATTTAGATCCATCAGTATATGCAGGCACATACTCAAAATATTGGTGACGATGAGAATTGAATATTTGTTGATAAATGATGGATGCAACATTAGATTTACTGTACAACTTAAAAAGGGAATAAAACTGATATGACGCGATGATCCATGGTGGTATGAGAAGGTGATCTATTGATTGTGTAGGCACCTCACAAATGCTAAATGTTTGTATGAGAGAACGCACGCGAGCATGAAATGGACGGACGTATGGAGGTCTAGCTTCATACAATCGTTCCAAGCTTGATGGAAGGACATCTTGCTTGAGAGGATGAGATTTGCCAGATTTCACACGATAGTAATAAGTCAAAGACAATTCCATGCGGCGTAAATCTAGAGATGATTGATGGCAAATAACCTACAAATTTTCTACAGGGGAAGAGCGGAATGCACCACTATACATAGACGTAAAACCGTATGATGCACTGCATCTAACCGCCTTAAGTTGGATGCAGTAGCAGTGCCGTAGACAGCACAAGCGTAATCTATACGTGATAGTATTAATGCTTTGTAGAATCTGAGTAAGGCGATACGATCCGCACCCCAAAAGGTATTCGACAAAGCGCGTAATATATTCAAAGTCTTCTCACACCGTTTTCTTAGATGTAAAATATGATTCTTGAAAGTGAGTTTCTGATCAAATATGACATCTAAGAACTTAAATTCAGATGCAACGGGTATGGTGGCGTTGTGAATAGATATAACTGGATCAAGATGCATTCTGCGCAACCTACAAAAATGTATGCAAGAGCTTTTTCAAGGTGAAAGACTATGACCATTTTATTCACTGTCAACTGCAGTTGACGCTCAATAGCGCGCATGTCAGATCCTGTACATGACACGTTCAGATCGTCAACATATAGTGAACCAAATACGGAAGGTGGTAATTCGTTTAAGATAAGCGAGACATGAATAATAAAATGTATGACACTTAAAACACTTCCTTGTGGAACGCCTTCAACTTGAATGAAGAGATCGGAAAATGTAGTGCCCAGTTGTACTCGAAAATACCGCTTCGACAGAAAGTTTTTGAGGAAGATGGGTAAGTTTCCACGAAGTCCCATGTCGTTAAGTGTCGTCAAAATTCCGTATCACCATGTGATATCGTAAGCCTTCTCAATATCGAAGAATATAGAGACAAAATGGTTACGTCGGACAAAGGCGTTACGAATTCGTGACTCAAGAGCAATGATGTTATCAATCGTGGATCTTCCCTTACGAAAACCACTCTGGAAGTATGGTATAAGGTGATTTTTTTCAAAGTAGTATACCAAGCGAGAGTTAACCGTCCGTTCAAATGTTTTTCCAATACAGCTGGTTAAGGCTAAAGGACGGTAGTTAACAGGGTCTTTTGAGTCTTTACCTGGTTTTAAGATGGGTATCACACTTGCTTCACGCCAATCAGATGGGTACGTTTGTTCCTTCCATATTCTATTGAACAGAATGAGGACATTCAACAACGACGCCCGATCTAAGTGGCGGAGCATGTGATATGTGATGCCATCAGGACCAGGGCTTGTATAGCGAGTATGGTAAAGTGCTCGCTGCAATTCTGCAAAATTAAAATTGCTGTTATAGGAGAAGAGTATTAAAGTTGATTTTATTCCGTTCGACGATCTGCTTATGTTATTGAAATGCTGGACTGTAACTCTCTAAACTAGAGGCAGCAGCAAATGTCTCACCAAGCATATTACAGACATCGGCAAGAGAAGAGTAAGTGGTGCCATTTTTCTCGAATACCGGAAGGTGAAATTCACGGTATATGCCATTACCTCTCTTGACTCTCGACCAGACTTGTCTGGGAGAAGTCGAAAATGTTATGGAAGAGACGTAATGGGACCAAGAATTTGTCTGACTATTGCGTCGGACCTTTCGTGTCATTGCTTTAGCCCGTTTAAAAGCTAAAAGGTTGGCAGTGTTAGGGTAGCGGCGGAAGATGTTCCATAAGCGTCTCTGCTCTTTATAAGCAGCTGCACAGTCCTCATTCCACCACGGCTTGCGGTGGCGAGGAAGCGAACTTGACGACTTGGGAATAGTATCTTGTGACCAACAGCACGCAAATACGCAAAAACGTTCGGATGGTGAATGTTATCTAACAAATCCTGCATGCATGAAATCGAACTTCCAAAATACATTAAACGATGCTGGCTAACACTAGATTTACGTAACCCGTCAATTTGACGGGTTTTCGTTTTCATGTCTTGAAATTTCGAACATGTAAATATTATTCTTAAGATATTATATATTGGTTTTCAATACTATAATGCATCGAATATATATTTCCATTCGTTTCCACCGAAAGACTTACATTTTAGTATTTCTATATGTTATATACCTATTTTTACGATAATCCGTCAATTTGACAAATTACTTAATTTACGATCAATTGTTGCAAACCTTGCGAAATAGCTAAAATAAACGAAAGAATACAAGTACAGCAAATTTTGTAATATCGAAAATAATCATTTCAACGGTACATTTTACAGAGACAACTTGTGATTTTTGTAAATTTAGTTAGGCTGATCTAGATATTTCAAAATAAAATTAGATCAATGTGCAGCAGTGCATTTTGCAAAAAGAAGTGAAATTGTGAAGTTCAGTGAAAATTCATTTTATAAGTAAAGATTTAATTTTTTCAAGGTTTGTTACAAACTTATCTAAAAAGAAATACTTTTTTACATTTATATTTTGTCTACTTAGCAAGGGCTAATATGGACAAGTGTCCAAAATATATGGTTGATTGATTGATTGATTGATGTAAATTTTTGGCGCAAGAGCCATGGTTTGGTTATACCGCGCCCAAACCTAGGTAAAAATTACTGTAGCTTTGTTAAAATCAGAACAATTAGGCTGAAAAGAGCAACTTGTTCAAAATTAAAACTAATTTAAAATTTGTCAACTAGGTTATATCTAGAACTAAATCAAATTGTAAAATCCGATATGTTTGATGTACAGAATTAAATTAGGATGAGGTGTGTCTCCAAGTAAAAATGATAAAGTCGGAAAGTGACAGTTAAAGTACTGTCGTCTTTTAGATTTAAATTTCATACACTGGGTCAGAAAATGTTTTACCGTAAGAGACTCTTTGCAAAAATTGCATTGTGGAGGTGCTTCATTTAAAATTAAATATTTGTGTGTCAAGCGGGTGTGCCCAATCCGTATTCTGTTGATAAGTACCTGGGTTTTTCTGTTGTAGTTAGTCAGTGGTGCAAATGGTTTAATATCTGATTTGATCTCATGTAATTTGTTGTTTATTTCATTATCCCAGTTGGTCTGTCTGAGTTGGGTAAGAGTGTCTGCCACTAAATTTCGAATGTCAGGTAAACAGTGTGGTTTATTTGTAAGATTGTGTGTTGACTTGGCTATTGAATCAGCTTTTTCATTACCTGGAATGCCTACATGTCCCGGGATCCAAACAAATATTATTTCAAAGCTATTGTTACTGAGGCTTAAATATGTATTTATTATATGATGTATGATAGAGTGAGGTTTATTGTCAAGATTCTTAAGTGCATCGATGCAACTTTTAGAATCAGAGAAAATCAACCATTTTTTGTACAGTTGCCTAGAAATAAACTGAAGAGCAAGCAAAATAGCGTTGCATTCAGAAGAAAAAACGGAAAAGGCGGAATGTAGCTTCTCTGAAATTACCTCTGAGTCACACACAACCGCGCTGGCAGCATGATTATCAAATTTAGAGCCATCAGTATAAATTGTACGAAAGTCATTAAAATGCTGTAAGAAAGCATAAAATATTTGTTGATATATAACTGGAGACGTTTCGTCCTTAGTCAAACCTTCAAAAATATCGAAAATTTTAACTTTGATGTTATTCCAAGAAGGAATAAGTTCTGCAATCTCTAAAACATTAAAATCTTCTAAATATAAATCAGTCAAGAGTTTTTTCATCCTTAATCCAAAAGTAGGAATTAAGGCAGGTCGGTTGCTAAAATGTGTAGAACATGATGGTGTTAAAACATGAGAGTACAATGGATGTGAAGGATGACATTTTATATGAAAGTAAAAGTTCAGAGACAGTTTATTTCGCCTCGAACTAAGAGAAGGTTCGTTATACAATGCATATAAGCTACTAATAGGTGATGTGCGAAAAGCTCCTGTGGCAATTCTGAGTCCCTGATGATGGATGGTGTCCAAATACCTTAAAACAGACTTTCTAGCTGATCCATAAACAGTAGCCGCATAATCAAGTTTAGAACGGATTAAAGCGTTATGTATTCTAAGCATGGATTGAGTATCTGCCCCCCATGATGTATTTGCAAGTACTTTTAAGATGTTTAATTTTGCATAACAGGATTTTCGTATGTTTTGTATGTGAGCTGAAAATGTTAATTTAGAATCTAGTGTTACACCCAAAAATCTCGTTTCTTGAACAATAGGAATTTGTGCATGATTAATGTATAATTCTGGATCAGGGTGAATTCCTCTCTTTCGGCAAAAATGAATGCATGATGTTTTAGAAGATGAAAAGGTAAAACCATTGAGTTCAGCCCATTGTATAATTTTGTTTATCGAAAGTTGTAGTTGCCTCTCAATTGTGCGCATGCATGAAGCTCTACAAGTTAAACGGAAGTCATCTACAAATAACTCTCCATTGACTGTATTTGGTAGAATAGATAAAAGCTCGTTTATTTTGATGAGGAACAGCGTTACGCTAATAACGCTTCCTTGTGGAACTCCTTCAAGCTGGTTAAAATTATCGGATAAAATTGAATTGATACGTACCTGAAAAGTCCTGTCAGCTAAAAAGTTCTTGATGAAATGAAACATGTTTCCTGAAATATTATATTTGATCAAGTCCATTAGAATACCATGTCGCCAAGTTCTGTCATACGCTTTCTCAAGGTCAAACAACACTGTTATGAGGTGTTGTTTTTTGAGGAAAGCTAATCGTATTTCAGTTTCGAGATTTTGTATATTGTCGATAGTTGATCGGCATTTTCTAAAGCCACTCTGTTTATTATGATAAATATTTTGGATTTCCAAGAATTGTACGAGTCTATTATTAATTATTCTCTCAAGTAGTTTGCAAAGACAGCTAGTTAATGCTATTGGTCTGTAATTGGATGGGTTTTTAGTATCTTTACCAGGTTTGGGGATAGCTATTATGATAGATGTTCGCCAAGAAGATGGAAAGTCTCTCTCCAACCATATTTTGTTAAATAGTTTTAAAATTACTTGAAGATCAGAATCTGAAAGGTTTTTCAGCATATAATTATGAATATTGTCAGGTCCTGCAGTTGTAAGTCGGGATACACTGAGAGCGGATTTTAATTCAGAGAATGTTATTGGACAATTATATTCATTAAGCGGATAATTTGGTGGCTTCAAAGGTATTTTTTCGATTTTATTTTTGTGAGATTGAAATTTTGACGAATAGTTAATTGGATTTGACGAGTTGCTGAAGGTTTCGGCTAGAACATTTGCTATATTTTTAACGTCACATATTTTGTTGTTGTTTATTTCTAAATGAGGGATAGATTGATTTTGATAATGACCTGATATGGATTTAATTTTTCGCCAAACTTCACAGGATGTGGTGCTGCTATTTATGTTCGATACATATTGTATCCAAGAATTCTTTTGGCTTCTTCTCCTAATATTTCTGGCTAGGGCTCGTGATTTTTTGAAAATAATAAGATTTTCGATGGTGGGAAACCTGCGAAATGTTCTCCACGCTCTTTTCTGTGCTTTATGAGCGGAGCTGCATTCCTGGTTCCACCAAGGTTTAGGGTACCTTGGGAAATTACCAGTAGTGCGCGGTATAGATTTCTCTGCAGCAGCCAGAATAGCATTAGTAATTGATGTTGTAGCTTCGTTGACAGAGTTATTGACTAAATCATCATTTAAATTAACTGAATTTCGGAATAAGGTCCAGTTAGCACGTTCAAACTTAAATTTAGGTGATGCGGGAAGATTCCTTTGTCCAGATCCAGTAATAGATAGAAGTAAAGGGAAATGATCACTCTGACCTAAATCATCGTGAACATTTAGGTTCAGTAAGGTATAAATGTTGGGACTGCAAATAACTAAATCAATAGAATGATATGTTCTGGATGGAAAGTGGAAATGAGTTATTTCATTGCTATTCAGTAAACACAGTTGATGATCATCTATTAATTTTTCAATTTGTGAACCCCGAGCGTTAATATCTTTACTTCCCCAAATAGTATTATGACCATTAAAATCTCCCAATAAAACATAAGGTACAGGTAGCCAAAATATATGGAATTTATAAAAAAAACTAACCAGCATAAATGAAAACCAATCTGGATCTGATTCTGACATAAACGAATTATGCAATAGCGAGGAAGAATTCGACGAAGTAATTACCGAAATTGAAGATTCTGAGGACAGTGGAAATGAAAATCCTCGCAATACCTGCTATAAAAGAAAAATAATGCTTATCATTTCAGACTCCGAGTGCGAAAAGGAGATGGAAGTTGTTGATACCTGTAATTTAGAAAATCCGATCGAACGTTCTGCAGATGGAACTTTATGGGAAACACTAAAAGAAGGTGGAGGTTGTGGTAGAAAACCAGCTTACAGTATGTTTAAGGATGTGTCAGGACCAACAGCGTACGCAAAAAAATATTATGCTTGGGAATGTAAGGAGCGCATTTGAACTGATAATTGACAACGACATGATTGAGTACATCAAAATATGTACTGAAACAGAGACTCGTAAGGTCTTGAAAAAAGATGATTGATCGATTACAGAGGGACAACTACGAGCTTTTATATCGATTTTGTATGCTCGAGGGGCGTATGAAGCAAAATCCCTGAAAGCTTCATATTTATGGTCTAAGAAATGGAGGCCAAGCTTCTTTTCAAAAACTATGTCCAGAGATAAGTTCATGGAAATTCTTCGATTCATACGTTTTGATAAGAAAAATCAAAGAATTCAAAGATTGAAAACGGATAAATTTGAGTTGATTTCTATAATATGGGACAAATTTATCCAAAATAGCCAGGCTTGCTATAAGCCTGGGGAGAACCTTACAGTTGACGAGCAATCGTTTCCAAGCAAAACTAGATGCCGTTTTACGTAGTTCATGCCAAATAAACATGATAAATTTGGCATAAAGTTTTGGTTGGCATCGGATGTAAAAAGCAAGTATCTAATAAATGACTTCCCATATTTAGGTAAAGACGAAAAACGACCATCAGACATACCTTTAGGCGAATTCGTTGTGCTCAAGCTCACTGAACCATATTTAGGCCATGGCCGAAATATAACTACTGATAACTTTTTTACGAGTATTTCACTAGCAAAAAAGTTACTTTCAAAAACACAACTCTTGTAGGGACTTTACGAGCAAACAGAAAAGAATTGCCAAAATTTGCAAAGGCTAAGAAGGATAGCATGATCCGATATTCTACAAAACTTTATAAATCAGATGAGTACGTTCTTACAGTTTACAAGTCCAAGCCAAACAAAAAGGTATTATTGCTTAGTTCGAGACACAAAAATGTCAAAATAGAAAATGATGCTAAGCGAGTCCCAGAAACAGTTGCATATTACAACAAACCAAAGTTTGGAGTGGATATTGTAGACCAAATGGCTAGAAAATATAGCGTGAAAGCAGGATCCCGTAGATGGCAGCTTCACGTGTTTTATAACATTTTAGATTTGGCAGCCATCAATGCCTGGATATTGTTCAAGGAGACCACTGGAGTAAAAATAACTCGCAAGAATTTTATTTTCCAATTGGCTGAAGAATTATGCAGTGACCATCGCGATGAACAAAATACAAGTTTTAATTAATTATTTGATTCACAAAATCCAAATGTGCAAAAATCTTGTCAAATTGGGTTATGTAAAAAAAATAGGTCTAATAACATTTGCATTAAATGTAACATGTATGTGGAAATAGAGTGCGTCCAAAATAGAGTTTACATGTGAAAAATGTACTGAAAACAACTGTGAATAAAAAACCATTAATTTAAAAATAAAAGTTTTACAAAAATGAGTATTTTAATTTACCCGTCAAAAAGACGGATTTCAGTAAAAATAGGTATGCAGCCGATACCCGTAAATCTGGTGTTAAAACCTGGACACGTTATCTAAATATGATGAATTGTGAGAGGAACGCTACCACCATGGTATTGAGGAGAGGGTTCCCCTAGCAACAAATGAAGTTGTGTCAACCGGGTATGGCCAATTCGAAGACGGGTTAGATTTATATCTGCTCTACGCAATCGCAGTACTGGGAAATGGCCCGCATCAGATTTAATGCTATACAGTTTATTAAAAACTTTGAGGTCCCATTGTTGCCACAATGATTTTACAATTTTTCGAACATGTAGATTCATGTCAGAGAAAGGTATGGACAATGGTAAGACAGATGTGGCAGATCGTGCATCTGAATCAGCTAGTTCGTTCCCTAGAATACCAACATGACTCGGTACCCAGCAAAATAAAATCTCAAATCCCTTCTACTGAAGAGTTGTTAGCAAATGAATAATGAAACATAAAATCGGACGAGTATCACAGAGAAACTTTTCTAATTGACTCAAAACGCTCATACTGTCGGAGTAAATCCAATACTTCCGAGTAGAGGGTGTAGAAATTGGTCATAATGCTAATAAATTAGCAACAGCTTCAGCAGGGAAGGTGGAGCAAATTTCGGGAATTTGGTAGCTGTGCATGGTATCAGCAATGATAACACCACAGCCAACATACCCAGCAGATTTTGAGTGACATCTGTATATATCGGAACATAATGAGAAAACTGATGACGATAAGAAAGGAAAAGTTGCTGAAATATGGTTGGTGATACAAGTGATTTTTTAGACACATCAAATAGAGAATAAAAATGATATGGTGAAACAGTCCACGGTGAAATAAGTAGGTGGTCTACCGATTGTGAAGGAGAATCTAAAATAGCAAATGTTTGAATGTGTGATCGCATGCGAGCTATAAAAGGACGAACATAAAAAGGTAGAGCATCATATAGGCGCATTAAACGTACTGGAGTAACCTCACGCTGTAAGGAGTGTGAGGCTGAAGACATGATACGGTAGTAGTGCGTCAAGGACAATTTAGATCCAGTGGTAGTTGATGACAAACAGCATACAAGCTTTCCACTGGTGAAGTGCGGAATGCACAGCTACAAATGCGTAATGCAGTGTGATGTACCGTATCAAGGCTTTTTAGTTGCGAAGTAGAAGCAGTACCATAAACTGTGCATGCATAGTCAATGCGCGACAGTATAAGTGTTTGGTAAATTCGCAAAAGCGCGGTGCCGTCAGCATCCCAAAACGTGTTAGAAAGCACCAGTAACATATTTAGGGATCTCTCGCATCTTTTCCGTAAATATTTTATGTGAGGCAGAAAAGTAAGCTTATGATCGAAAATAACTCCAAGAAATTGTGTTTCTATGTGAATGGGTATGACCATTCTCATGACACCATTTTACAATTTTATTGACAGCAAGTTGCAGTTCACGCTCGATTACTCTCAGGTCAGATCCTGAGCATGAGATGTTGAGATCGTCAACGTAAAGTGAGCCAAAAACTGTAGGAGGTAGAATGTTTAAAATGGAGGAAACATGAACTATGAAAAGTATAACACTCCGAACACAACCTTGTGGAACACCTTCAGATTGGATGTAGAGATCAGAAAGTGTATTACCTAGTTTGACATGAAAATATCTATGACTCAAAAAGTTTTGGATAAACATAGATAAGTGACCACAGATGCCCATATCAAACCATGTCTTTAGAATGCCATGTCTCCATGTCCGATCGTGCACCTTCTCAATATCAAAGAAGCTAGAGATTAAATGGTTGCGTCGGACAAGAGCATTATGAATACGGGATTCTAAAGCAACAATGTTATCCATAGTCGACCAACCCTTTCGAAAACCACTTTAAAAGTCGGGGATGAGTTTTTTCTTCTCCAGAAAGTAAACCAAGCGAGAGTTGAGCATATGTTCGAATACCTCGCTGAAGCAGCTAGTCAGAGCTATTGGGCGGTAGTTTGTTGGTTCCGTTGGATCCTTACCTGGCTTTAAAATTGGTATCACAAGAGCCAGCCGCCAACTGGATGGGTATATCTGCTCCGTCCATAATCTGTTAAAAAGTAACAGTATATTCAGCAACGATGCATAATTCAAATGGCGAAACATGTGATATGATACACCATCGAGGCCGGAGTTCGAATTGGGTGCTTTTGACAGCGCTCGCTGCAATTCATGAAAAGTGAAGTTACAATTATATTGAAATTGCCGTCGAGTCGCAAACTGCAGCGTCTGGGCTTCAACTCTATGCTTGTGAGCTTGAAAAGCTGAGCTATAACTGTCAATGCTAGATACGGCAGCGAATGTTTCACCCAAGATGTTACTCACATCTACCGTGTCAGAGTACGTGATACTGTTTATATCAAATACCGGAAGATGGAATTCACGGTAGATACCATTCGCTCTCTTGACCCTCGATCAGATTTGTCTGGGAGATGTTGTAGATGTGATAGATGAAGCATAGCGTGACCAAGATTCTCTCTGACTCTGGTGCCGAATCCTGCGTGCAATTGCTTTAGCTCGTTTGAAATCGACTAGCTGGTCTATTGTAGGATACCGACGGAAGATGTTCCAGAGCTTCTGCTTCTCTTTGTGAGCTGCGGAGCATTCAGCAGTCCACCATAACTTGCGATGCCGGGGACGAGAAGTTGATGTTTTTTGTACCCCACAGTCTACATATCCCGCCGATTTTATTTCGTCAGTAAATACAGGCACATAATCTGAATATTGGTTACGATGAGAATTGAATAGTTGTTGGTAAATGATGGATGCAAAATTGAATTTACTGTACATCATAAAAGGGGAATAAGACTAGTATAGCGCGATAACCCATGGTGACTTCATCATTGGAAGGATGAAGAGACAATTCTACGTAAATATCCATCTTCTGAGCAAAAGAAGTAGATTGATTGACGTATTTTGGGTCTTTTTTCTTCCGAGATATGCCAGGTTTTTTTGGTTTGGGGTATTTTGGTCGCTGCAAGCTTCTTCAAGGGAAAAGTCGGTCTTTTTCTGCGTTTTCAATTTTAGAACTTTTTTTAGGAGGATTAGATGTTGTTCTATTTGATGTTGATGATGTATTAAAATTTAATTGCGATTTTTGGAATATAGTTTTAAACTGATGATGAGAGGTAGCAGACAAAGGTGGAAGGTCCGTTTGCGTATTGATAGAGCAAAATGAAGTCTTAACAGCCGCAGAATAGGACACACATGGACGAGGAGTACGGATGGTTACCGTTCACTGTTTTGCAATACTTTATATCTCTTGGGACCATTTTGACAACTCCTGGAGTAAAATGCTTTAGAGTATCTAAACTTTTGGCACGGTACCTTGGGGTAGAATACTCCCTGCAAATAAAGGGTTGAAAATATTTACGGACGGTTCTAGAATGGAGTTCGCAGAAGAGACTGAAAATGGAAGCAGGAATGTGCGCAAGACCGGCTATGGCATTATCATTAAGAGAGGCGGAGTAAATATTAAGGCGGACTCCATTAGACTTTTCAATACCAGTAATATTTTTATGGCTGAACTGATGGCAATTAAATGCTCTTTAGAATGGCTAGCTAAAAATGATTGCCCGGACCCTACTCTTTTCACTGATTCGCTCTCAACGTTGCAGGTCCTAAATGACCCAACTCCCAATACTACAGAAACGGAAAACACAAAACTTTTATGGAGGCCAAACATCAATTGTAACTGGGTCAGGGCACACATTTGCATCCTAAGCAACGAGAAGGCGAATCAGGCAGCTAAGAAAACTGTCAGTCTCAACCAAATCACTTTAGAGGTCCCAAGTTCCAAGGCCCAGATCAAAACCAACATTAAATCTGACAACTTAAATCGATGGAAACTAGAGTGGCAGTGCTCCGAGAAAGGCAGACAAACCTACACAGTTTTTAATGATCCTTCCACCGAAAGACTACCGACATACTTTTACTTAAATCAACTACTCGTTGGCCACGGGGAGTTTCTAGACTACCAATATAGACTTTTTAAGAAAAACTGCACATACTGTAGGGATAATCAAACAATCGAACACTTAATCATGTACTGCCCACACTTCCAGACACTCCGTGGAAACCATCTTACAGGACAAACTATGCACCAATGCTTCGCTAAGTTGGCCTGTCGAAACATTGTTAAAAAAATTATAAAGAAAACATTGGAAGACACAATGAACAGCATTTAACTCCATTTGGAGCCTGCGAAGATTTTTGCTGGTGTCTCGTGATTTTATCTACCTATAATTTTAAACTACTACAGGTTTTAACTTGTGTTCCTTTACTACTAAATTTAAAATTGTTTTGATTCTTAACTTGATTTGTATTTTTAACTAATTTACCTTATTTTAACTTTCAAATTTTTCACTGTTTTTACATGCTTATGTTAACTTTCAAAATTAATTTGTGTTGTGGATTTGTTTTTAACCTTTTAACTATTTTAATAAGTCTACATTCGTTTTAATGGAATTTTATTAATTATTGTTTTAGATATTCCTATATTTGTATTTGTTGTTTTTATCAATTTTAACTTCCTTTTTTAGCGGTTGACTCTAGTGTCTTAACTATGTTTTAAATATGTGTCTTGGTCTTATCACATTTTTAACTTTCAACTGGCGAGTTCTCGCCTTTTTCTCGAATTTTGGATTATTTTTACTTTTAACTTTTCTATTCTGTGCTGTTTTTAAACACTCTCTTCTCGTAAAAGCATCGCGGCTCCTGCAGTGCCCGGTGCGCCTCTGCCGGCTCTTGCAAATCCGAGGGAGAGAGTGTGATTTTCGTGCCGGTCCGTACCATATCCGCAACAGGTCTCCAAGGTGAATAGCCTCTAGTCGATGGAAAAATGTAGGTAAGGGAAGTCGGCAGGTTCGATCCGTAACTTCGGGATAAGTGACTGAGGACTGCGACCATCGGGCTGGGGTCCAAAGCGGTTGTGGCACTGCACCGGGACTGGGCGAGACTGACTGCAGCAATGTAGTCCAGCCGGCCCAAACCAACGTCGTGGCCCTCTCGTGGAATGCCTCTGCTGCACGGCGGACCATTGCTCGGTGCGGTCCAACGGTTTCGGCGGGTGACTAATAGTCGACTCAGACCTGACATTTACTCGGGGAATCCGACTGTCTAATTAAAAAAAAGCATTGCGATGGCCGGTGACCGGTGCTGACGCAATGTGATTTCTGCCCAGTGCTCTGAATATCAAAATTAAGAAATTCATCCAAGCCCGGGTAAAAGGCGGGAGTAACTATGACTCTCTTAATGAGGACTCTTCTGACTCCAGCCAACCTCGACACCGAACTTCAAAACTCTGAGACTGAACTTTCAATAACAACTAGCCAGGACTCTACTTCAAATCAAGCTTCTAATCCAGTTCCTGATGCCAGTCCAGATCCAGAATCATCTTCGTCTAACCACCACTACGATCCGGACGAGACGTTGATAATTGGAACGGTGCCTTACTTCTTGTCAGAGCTGAACACCGACAAAAGACTTCGTCCCGCTTTTGATCCAATCTCACCTGAAGCTTACCTGCATACAGCTTTCAACTCATACCTGAATAATCCAAGTGAGGCCAAGATGTCCATAGACTTGTATTTACACTCGATCCTTCCGGCAAGCAACTATGGAGTCCAACCACGTGATGGGAACCACGAAAAGACATCAAGGAAGTCCAAAGGGAAAGAAACTCAGAAAAAGCAAATATCGAAGAAAATCTTAAGAAGAATGGAATATCAAAGGATCCAGTCTTTATATTGTAAGAACAGAAAAGCGGCTGCGGAATCCATCTTCAACCAATCTTCAATTTCCAATCAACTAAGTTCTGACGTAACCTTTGACTTCTGGAGAAACCTCCTCACAAAGATCCTACTTGATGTAACAACTGGACCAACCTTAGAACCTGCTACAAATAGTCCTGACGATCCAAGAGAACATCTTCTCGATCCTGTTCTTCCTGAGGAGGTGGAGAGCGCGAAGATCCATTGGCAAACTGCTCCTGGCCCTGACCAGCTGACTTCTAAAGACCTTCACAAGATCCCAGTACGAGCGAGATGTAAATTATTCACGCTCTTTAACCTCCTAGCTTGGATTCCTCCAACCATACTCAACTCCAGGACCATCTTCATTCCTAAGGGTAGTGACGTTGAAGAACCTCACCGACTCAGGCCCATCTCCCTTGCAAGCGTACTCTTGAGACAACACCACAAAATACTTGCTTCCAGACTGAATAGCACGATCACCCATGACTCCTGTCAGTTTGGCTTCCAAAAGATGGATGGGATCGCCAAGGGAATAGGAATGCTTGACAAAGTTTTAAAGAATGCCAAGGAAGGTTTCCACTCTGCAGCCCTCGCCTTCCTTGATTTCGAGAAGGCCTTTGACTCCATTACTCTTGACTCCATCCAAAATGCTCTTAGAGTTAAAGGTGTAGGCGAAAATTTCGTTCATTACATCACAAATATTTATCAACAAGCTAAGACCACCCTAATACTAAGGAAAGAGAGATCCGAGTTAATACATCCCAACAGAGGGGTCCGACAGGGGGACCCGCTCTCGTCCTGCCTCTTCCTTTGTGTAATGATGTCGTCCTTGCCAACCTAGAACCAATCCTCGGAGTGACGATCGACGGCCGGAAAACAACGCACATAGCCTACGCAGATGACTTGATCCTAATAGGCCAAGACTCGAGAGCCCTCCAGAAATTGGTTACGCAAATTACCTCAAACCTTACCAGCTCCGGTCTGAAGATAAACATCTCAAAGTCTTTTCACTTCGCATGGAAGAGGGAGGGACACCTCAAGAAGGCCCTCTTTGATGCCAGAGGAGTAGTTGAAGTCTGTAATAGACCTTTGCCCAGAGCTGGCCTCGGGAAAGCATTTCAATACCTCGGCGTCAATTTCACCCCAAATGGAAGATCTGAGTGTGCCAACTCCGACTTGAATAACATGCTAATGAAACTTGATAAAGCGCCACTTAAACCTCAACAAAAGCTCTTCCTCTTAAATAACCATGTTGTACCTAAATTCCTACATTGTCTTACTTTTTCCAGGATCCATCTCGGTCATCTAAGGAAACTGGACACGATGATAAGGAAGTTCCTAAAGAAAATACTACACCTTCAAAAGGACACCCCTAACAGTATTTTCTACACCAGTGTGGCTGACGGCGGACTAGGTGTTGTCTCATTGAGATGGGTTATTCCTCTCCTCGCCCTAAAAAGGGTGAGTCCAAATGATGAAAGAACCAAGGCCCAACTCAACCACATGGGAAGAATTCTCGACTCAACAAAGAAAATCAACCAAATGTTTAAAAAAGAATTATATTCCAGAATTGATGGAAAGGGGCTGACTGCATCTAGCAAATTCAAATCCACCAACCGTTGGATTTCTGATGGGACTCGTTTCCTCTCAGGTAGTGACTTTGTGAGCTGTCTTCATCTTCGATATGAACAACTTTATAATAGGTCCAGAGCTGCCCGAGGGCGCCCAAGCAAAAACAACTGTTGTAGGAGGGGTTGTGGACAACCCGAGACCCTTAATCACATCCTGCAACAATGCTACTCATCACACAACTCGAGGATAAGACGCCACGATGCATTAGTAAATTATCTAGCTCGATCTGCAGACAACCGAGGATACACAGTAATAAAAGAACCTATTTATCAGTTTCCAGAAGGAGATCTCAAACCGGACTTGGTGATCTATAACGAGAAAAACACATTCATCGTGGACGCCCAAGTCATTAACCATCAGTTTGACCTCACTAGAGCTCACGATGCGAAGATTAACAAGTACATGAAGCTTGCGACACACCTTAGTGGCACCAGAGCGCAAGGTCCTTTCATTTCCTCCTTGACTTTCAATTGGAAAGGCATCCCTTCGGAAAAATCAATAGCATCCCTCCTCGGATTCAATCTGATATCTAGAAGAGACATTAAAATATTAAGCACTAGAACTCTAATCGGCGGAATTGACGTTTGGAGAAAGCATGGCTCGATGACCGCTTCACGGCGGAGATGTAAAGTGTGAGAAAGGGTTACTGGGGCTCCATTTGTTTTCTGTGAGCACTCTCCTAAGTGCAAAATTGATCAGTTGCTATGTTGTTATTTTTGTTTGTTTCGTAGCTCGATCAAAAAAAAAAAAAAAAAAAAAAAANAAAAAAAAAAAAAAAAAAAAAAAAAAAAAAAAAAAAAAAAAAGAACCCTTGAGATGATCCTTGATCCTTGAGATGAGTCTAGTTAGTCGTTAATCAAGTCGCAACCTCCTCGTGGTTTCCGCTGGTAGCGATTCGGGGCTTGCCTCGAATCGGCTAATAGCGACCTCTGGTTTTCGACGCGGCCTTGGGGGTTAGCAGCCCCCTCGGCCGTTTTTATTTTCTAGCTACAGATGATATATATATAATGACGGAAATGTTGGCACCAGTGCTGCTGGAGCCAGCGCTAGAAGCGATACAGGGGCGGAGGGATCTGCATGCCATGACTTCATATGCACCTACTGCCAAAAATCATTTAAGACAAAGAAAGGACTTGGAGTTCATACAGCCAATAAGCATAGAGAGATTAGAGACCTGGACTTATTGGCAGCACAGACCAATCCAAAGACCAGGTGGAATGATTATGAGGTAATGGAGCTCGCACAGAAAGAGGCCGAATGGATCCAAATGGCGGAAAAACGTCTACCAATAAATCAATTTCTCCAAACTCAATTCCCACTTAGGACTATTGAAGGAATTAAAGGAAAGAGGAGATCAGCTGAATACAAGAGAAGCCTACAGCACCTACTTAGACCAACAACAATTCCAGTAGCCAGTACTAACCAACCGATCCTGGAATCGAGGACCGACGAACCAGCTGAAACAGATGATCCAGGTGGCAACTCTGACCGAGACCAAAATGAGAGAAATGGAGAACTCGTAGCAAGTCCAATCTCAGCACCAACAGACCAGGAGTCGGAGGAATATCCAAGTACACAAGAAGTCCCAGAGATGTCCGAAGATCCTGACAGAACACTGATCATCGGGACTATCGAATACTATATTTCTGTTAAGAAGGTGCAATCAACAAAATCCAGGTAGAGGAACAACAACATTGAGATTCAACACATGTCAAAGAGGAAGAGAAAACGTATTGATTACCAGAAGCTGCAAAATCTATATAGGAAGAACAGAAAAGCAGCCGCCGATCAGATATTTAACAATAACTCCATGTCTGAAGAACTTCACCCAGATGCAGTATTCTCGTATTGGAACAACATTATCACCAAAAACCCATTAGATGCAAGGATTAATAACCCAATAGGACCAGTACGAGCAGATCCAGAGGACAAACGTCACCAGATTCTAAACCCAGTTACTCCAGAAGAAGTTGATGGAGCAAGAATGAATTGGCAATCGTCCCCGGGTCCTGATGGTGTAACAACTAAAATGTTGAACAAGATATCTACCAGAGCCAAATGCAAGTTATACACGTTAATGAACCTCCTGGCTTGGGTCCCATCGATCCTTCTAGATTCTAAGACTATATTTTTGCCCAAAGAACCTGGCACCAAGGAACCAAGCAAGCTGAGACCAATTTCTATAGCATCCACCATTTTAAGGCAACATCATAAGATACTAGCAAAAAGACTCAACAATGTCATCACACACGACGCAACGAAGTTTGGATTTCAAAAACCAGACGGGATCGCCTGTGGTATTGAAAAGTTAGATCAAGTCTTTACCAACATCAAAACAAAATTTAAATCCACAGCATGCGCATTTATAGACCTCGAGAAAGCATTTGACTCCGTTACTACAGAGGCTATATTAAACGCCCTTAGAGTAAAAGGAATTGGAGAGGATTTCATCGAATATATTAATAATATTTACAGTAGGGCTAAGACCATTCTCCATTTCAAAAAGCAGAAGTCTGAAACCATACATCCAGTTAGGGGAGTAAGGCAAGGAGACCCCCTATCACCCATCCTATTTCTGTGTGTAATGGATACCATTCTTGCTGACATCGAAAATATCTACGGAGTGACCATAGAAGGAAGGAAGATCTCGCACATTGCATATGCGGATGATCTGATACTCATAGGACAAGATCCGAGTGCTCTACAGAAAATGTTGGTTGATTGATTGATTGAATGTAGAGTTTAATGGCACAAAATCCAAATGTGGACATGCTGCGCCAAACAATATGTTTATACATGTCAAAATTGAAGTGCATACTTATTTTCCTAAATATAACTAAAAATTGATAAAATCATATACAAACAATCAACGGAAGTATTGGAATAAAATCACGTCAAAGTTAAAACACAGTAAAATAGTATAAAAGTAAGAATATCCTTCTAAAAATGAATAAATTCATGAACAGAATAAACTTATATACAATTTAAAATGCCAATAGCACGTAAAAATGCAAAAATGTTCGGATGATGAGAGTCACCTAACAAATCTCCCATAGATAAAATAGAACTGCCAAAAAAGGCAAGACGATGTCTGTTAAAATACGGGCAAGTGATTAAAATATGGTGAATCGAAAGTAAAACATCACAAGTGTTGCATTGAGGAGGTGGTTCACCAAACAACAAATGTAGATGGGTCAGTCTGGTGTGTCCGATTCGCAGACGGGTAAGCTTAACATCTGCACTACGTAGTCGCAACACAGGGAAGGGTTCCAAATTTGACTTATGAGCGTGCAACTTATTATTCACTTGGTTATCCCACTGCTGCTGCCATAAAGATTTTATATACTTTTTAATATGTATTTTTACATCTGAGAATGGTATAGATAAATTTAAAGTAGTAGTAGCAGATCGCGCTGCTGTATCGGCTAAATCATTGCCAGGGATTCCAACGTGACTTGGAACCCAGCAAAATAAAATATCGAAACCATTTTTATGAAGATTAAATAGCAAATGCTGTATAAAACACAAAATGGGATGAGTTTCATTGTCAAAATGGTTGAGTTGGCGCAACACGCTCATACTATCTGAGTAAACGCAGTATTTTCGATTCAAACTAGCTGAAATAAGCCTTAATGCCAACAGAATTGCAACTGCCTCAGCGGTGAATACGGAACACATAGTTGGTATTTTATAACTGTAGGTGTCGTCAGCAATAACAATACCACAGCCTACATAGCCAGGACATTTTGAGCCATCTGTGAAAACCGGAACATGTTGACAATATTGATGACGATGAGCTTTGTATAGTTGCTGAAAAATGATAGGCGCAACATGAGATTTACTATGTACATCGAATGGAGAATGAAAATGATATTGTGAAACGTTCCAAGGTGGAATAAGCGAGTGATCGACACATTGTGTTGTTGAGTCACAGATATTGAATGATTGGTTGAGCGAGCACATGCGAGCATTAAAAGGGCGAACATGTGAGGGTCGAGCATCATAAATCCGCTCTAAACTTACTGGAAGTGTTTCACGTTTAAGAGGGTGTGATGTGGATGAGACTACGTGAAAATAATATGTTAGACTGAGCTGCATGCGTCTCAAATCTAGAGGCAATTGGTGACACACAGCATACAGGCTTTCAACTGGAGAAGTACGAAATGCGCCGCTACATATACGCAAGGCAGTATGATGCACTGTATCCAACCTTTTAAGGTGAGAAGCTGAGGCAGTGCCATATACTGCACAAGCATAATCAATACGCGATAGAATAAGTGCTTGATATAT
>NC_092214.1:41660934-41697025 GCF_043381705.1 Parasteatoda tepidariorum | reverse complement strand
GAGTATGCTGCATGCGCGCCATTGCAGTTACTGCAAAGGGCTGGCAGCTCACAGGAAGTGTCACTATGGTCAAAACCAGAGCAGTGGGCACAAATTGGCTTGCTACGACAAGATGTTTTAGAATGGCCAAACCTTTGGCACTGAAAGCACCTTAATGGGTTTGGCACATATGGTCGTATGGGGCAGTTATGCCAGGCAAGCTTAACCGAAGATGGTAGTTTCGGCGTGTCAAAAGTAAGAATCAGATGTTTCGTTGGGATAAGTTTACCATCCCTACGTATCTTAATTCTACGGACAGCAGTTACATGTTGTTCTTTTAATTCTTCAGCGATAGTTTCCTCTTCATCATCGAGGAATTCTGATTGTGATATTACACCTCGTGAAGTGTTGAGAGTTTTATGAGGGGAGACAGTTACTGTAAATGAGCAGATTTTCTCGCATGTGGATAATATAGCAGCTTGTTTTTCGGAGACCTCAACTAAAAGGTCACCCGAACGCAATTTTTTCACAGAAGCTACTTCTCCCAATACTGACAGAAGAGCCTTGTGGATTAAAAATGGCGAGACTTTCGCAAACGAAGTGTTTGGAACAGTTGGATTTGTCAAACTTATTATGAAATATCGAGCGTGTTCTAACGGTAAAGGGGTTGTTCCGCTGTTTTTGCTATGGTGTGCAGAACTAAACACCTTGCCTCTATTTTCAGCCATAGAAAATTTCAAAATACTTCCACTATCAGCGGCATCACCCACCACGGAGTCCTACATGGGGGATGCAAGTAACAAAAATGAGTAACTTGACACCGATGCTAACCAATAGCTATACGTCCGCGAGTCACCCCTGAAGCAGCCTCCACCCTTAACGAGGTGCCCAGTAAGTGACCCCGGACTTGACCCTAGCCAACTGATGACGGTCGTGACTAGCCGGTTGATGCATACAGGCCAATATGCACCTCCCGTTTACCTGAAGCACGGGCCGAAGCAGTGTATTGGGGTACCAGGATGCCCCTCAACTGCCAGGATCCCCTTTTCCAGGGACACGGGTCTCCACGCACGGCAAACACGCGGGTGGTCTCTTCCCATCTGAGTCCGATACAACAGGGTGGTAATCGAACACAGACAAAAAGCCCTCACCAGTTAATGTGGCAACCACGACAAGGGGGAAGTGAAAGGAGAAAGTGGGAGAAAAGGGAGAGGAAACGGAAGGGAGGACAGATCACTAGGGTACCCCGGGGCGTGACTCCCTGTGTTTACCTAAAGAAGGTAAACCCCCTCAGGGGACAGAAAATGTTGGATAGGATCCACCCCATCATGACAACCTCCGGCCTACATATAAACATCAAGAAATCATTCTATTTCGCTTGGAAAGGGGATGGCCATAACAAAAGGAATGTCTATGACGCAAGGCAAAGCATCCGGATTGGAGGCAGAACAATACCTAGAGCTGGCTTAGGGAGCACCTTCAAGTACCTTGGAGTGACATTCACACCGAGTGGAAGAATCCAATGCCCGGACAAAGACCTTAAAGCAAGACTAACTCAACTTGAAAAGGCATATCTAAAACCACAACAGAAGTTATATATTCTAAAAACCAACTTAATTCCAAAATACACACATGCGTTAACCTTTTTGAAGATCCATATAGGCCACTTGAAGAAATTGGATGCATGTGTGAGAAGATTTTTGCGCAAATGCCTTCATTTGCAGCATGACACGCCCAATAGTGTCTTCCATGCCAAAGTCGCAGATGGTGGGTTGGGAGTGCCATCCTTTAGATGGTCCATTCCGTTGACAGCTTTACAGAGATCAACCACCAACAGACAAAGAACCAGAGCGCAACTCAGCCACGGAGGGAAGATACTAGACTCAACGTCGAAGGTGAACACAATGTTTAAGAAAGATCTATACGGAAGAATCGATGGAAAGGGTCTAGAGCAAAGCCAAAAATTCAGTTCGACACACAAGTGGGTCGATTATGGTACAAGCTTCTTAAGTGGCAGAGACTCCGTCAGTAGCCTACAGCTAAGATATGATTGCTTATTTAATAGGTCAAGGGCCGCTAGGGGCCGAGGAGATAAAGTTTCATATTGCAGACGAGGATGCGGAACCCCCGAGACGCTTAATCATATAATTCAACAATGTTACGCCACACATGAATCCAGGATTCAACGCCATGACGCCATAGTCAAGTACATAGTAGCAAGGGGCGCTAATCAACGTGGATTAACTACGCAGATTGAACAAAGATTCCATCACCCTCAGGGTGATTTGAAGCCGGACCTAGTTATGTACAGCGACAGGTGCACATATGTGGTAGACGTCCAAATTGTAAATAACCAAATGAATCTTAACAGGGCGCATCAGAACAAAGTGGACAAATATGAGAAGCTCAAGAGCCAGTTAAATGGATTAAGAGCAGAAGGACCGTACATAACATCCCTAACGTTTAACTGGAAAGGCATACCTGCGGACAAGTCCATTGCCGCGCTACTAGGTCTAAAGATTATATCGAAGAAAGACCTTAAAGTACTCAGCTCAAGAATCATAATTGGTGGTGTGGCTGCGTGGAAAAGACATGGTCAAATGACCTGCTCTGGCAGGAGATGGAAAATGTAAGAGAAGTTCGTTCCCTGTATCATTGTTTTAGTGAGCACTACTTAGTGTGCAAACTTTGACTAGTGATTTTGTTAATTGTTATATGTTTGTTAGCTAGTCAAAAAAAAAAAATAGCAACTTGACTCTACTTTTGAACTGTTGCGTAAGGCGTCTTTGAAGCCGCAGCAAAAGCTTTTCGGCTTGAGAAATTTTGTTCTGACTAAGTTTATTCATGAGTTAGTACTATCAAGACCTTTGGCCCGTATTCTAAAGAAGGCCGATGTTGTCGTGCGACAATTCGTGAGGTTGATACTAAACCTCCCTCACGATTGTCCAAATGCCTATGTCCATGCAGCCGTTAGAGATGGCGGACTTGGGGTAACATCATTCAGGCTATCCATCCCCAGGATGAGAGCCTTAAGAATAGACCGCCTGTGGCGAGATTTAGGCCTCGATGCCTCAAAGTCGACATTGGTGAAAGAGTACCTCGAGTGCCAGACCCACCAAGCGAGGAGACTCGACGGTGGTGAGGATCACAAAGCGTTAGCAAAGAGGTCATTGCATTCCGCAGTGGATGGAATGGGGCTCAAGAACTCCGAAGCAGTTCCGCAACAGCACTCTTGGATCTCTTCTGGGAACAAATTCCTTTCCGGGCGTGATTTCATATGGGCAACCAAATTGCGGATCAACGCCCTGCCTACGAGGTCGAGATTGGCGAGAGGCAGAGCAAGTGACCGCTTCTGCAGGGCAGGATGTAATAAAAAGGAAACCTTAAATCACATACTACAAGTCTGCCCTAGAACCCACGGTAAGAGAATAAACAGGCACGATACCCTAGTTAGATACCTGAAACGAGCAATTGAGCGTCTCAACTTAGAAGTGCATGAAGAACCACACATTATGGGTTCGCATGGGCGTCGAAAGCCGGACCTGGTTTTCAAACTTGAGGATCGGGTTATCGTAATTGATGCCCAGGTGGTATCCGACAGCGAAAACCTCCATAAAGCCAATTGCAGAAAGGCCGACTATTACGCCTCAGACCTTGGATTGGTCGCTAGCCTTAAAACCATCTACGGGGCTGATGAGGTCGTTGTCATCGCCGTTACACTCAACTGGAGAGGCGTCTGGGCACCGCAAAGTGCTAGAGACTTGCTGGGCCTGGGGTTGATTTCCAGGTCTGATATTCCAGTGACCTCCACGAGAATAATAATTGGTGGATTGGCCGGCTACCGGATGTTCAACAGGTCAACAGCAAGGACGAGCAACCGATGTGTCCAGCGCAACCGATAATTGTAACACTTGGACTTTGTCACAATTCTTTTGTCAATAATTTAAGTTCCAGATTATTGTTTTAATAATTAATAGGTCTTTAGCTGTTAACACCTTTGCCTCCCTTCGGGTTGAGTGTTGTAAAGAGAGGGGATTTGCCTCTCTTGATAATTCTATTTCTTCTGTGCATGTCGCCAGTTAATAACTACGTCATTAATTGTTAACATCTTCGTCTCCCTTCGGGTCGAGCCATGTAAAGAGGGGGGATTTGCCCCTCTGAATAATTTCATCTATTTTTGTAATGTCTCAAATATGTATTCCCCATGCTTGTAGCTCCTCTTCCTCCCCTCTCTGAAGGGTCGAGTCATGTTGTATTTATTGTTCTTAATTTTGTTAGCGTTCTTTGTAATTAATTGCAGTCTATTCAGAGACTTTGAATGTATTAAACTTGATAATGTCTAATAAATAGATTTTATAGCACCTTGACTCTTCTCACTCTTGACTCTTTGGGCCAGGACTCTTTCGTTCTTATAAATTATTATTTTCATATAATTTTTCGTTTATTATTTTTTCGTTTTTGAAAAAATTTTGATCGCGTGTGCGGATTTTGGACTTTGTCCTTGATTTGCGCACGTGATACTGATTAGCCCAAGCCTCTAAAATCACGAGGGGACCTGCTACCTCCGGGGAGTAAACGCCCCCAGGTTCGCCCTGGATAATTCCGGCCCTCGGGTCGGAAGAAACTAAGTGCAGGTTTTCCCCGAACTCCTCCTGGATTTACCTACCTCGAGGTTTACCCTCGTTCGAGGCGTTGTTGTAGCGAGTTCTGCGTCTAGGTCATTGCCTAGTCGCAACGAAGAATGGCCGCAGCCGCCGGTGTCAACTGCACGGAGTGCTCCAGTTCGTTTGGAAAAAAGAGAGGGTTGTCACAGCACATGCGGGTTAGACACCCTATCATCTATAATGATATGATAAATGTACCAAGCAAAAAAGTTCGGTGGTCTGCCGAAGAGACTAAGCTACTCGCTTCTCGCGAGGCCGAAGCACCTGATTCAGTCAGGTTTATGAATGAACCTCTCGGCTTTCTTTCCAAGCCGGAGCCTAGAGAGTATAAAATCGCATAGAAAACAAAAAGTCTATAAAGAAATGCTGAATGAAATTATGACTAAGAGGAGACGAAGTTTTAAAAGGCGTCATTCGTCAGACGAGTTACTCGTCAATGCCTGGCGACCCACCGCCGACATTGAGACTCTTGATCAATCTGTGAGTCAAGAGGTCGAACAGCCCATTTCCCCTGTAGCGAGTGCTCCCTCCATCCAAGAAGAGGACAAATCGAACTTGGAACTCGAAAATGAAACAACTACGAGTCCTCATGACCACGTCATTGAGAACCCTGCTATCGAGAGAAGCTCCATTTTTACCTTTAATGCGGGAACCGTGTCAGTTGGTGACAGAGCTAGTGATCTCTTGACGCCACCAATATTAGGCGAATCAAGTGACGAGTCCCTGTTCGAAGATATTCGGGATGCCGAAAGACCTGCAGATACTCCTATTGGAGTCGAGGAAGTATTAGAGGTAGTGGACGAGTACCTAGGCGAAACCTTCACTGTCCACTCCACTCCAGAGGTTATTCCAATGAACCTCCTTCCAACCAGGTTGAATAATGGTATCACATTCCCGATACCACAGGAATCAAGAACTGCCAGTTGTGCGGAACTCGACGACTCTCAAAAGCCAATTTATCAATACCTACTAAATTTAGTCGAGGCTTACCCGGCTACTAGACAGCCGTTTGTTGATCTAGACAAATCCATCATGAGTTTGCCGACCTCAAACTTGAGCTGTCTTTTACAAGCAGCCGATCTGGCTACCTACTTGTGTTTGCCAGGAAAGATCAGAAAGAACGAGAAGATTCGTGGCTCTGATAAAGTTAAGGCAAACCATGGTGAAAGACCAGTAGAAAAACCTAAGTCCAAAAGGCAACTTAGAATCGAGAGGTACGCGAAAACCCAAAAACTGTACTCTCGTTCGAGGAAAAGGTGCTTTGATGAGATCCTGAACCCCACTTCAAAGGGGACTACTATTGACCCTGAAGACTTCTTCCAATTTTGGTTGATTGATTGAATGTGGGGTTTAATGGCACAAAGTCCAAAGGAGGACATGCTGCGCCAAGCGAACGGTTTCTTCCAATTTTGGAAAACCATTCTTTCAAACCATGGGGAAAAGGAATATCCGACTCAAACATTCCTTGAAGACCCTAGCACCGAAACAAAGAACGTCTTTCCAGAGGTGATCTCAGTGGACGACATTGATCTTGGTCTCCGTTCTTATTCGAATGCTGCCGGTCCGGATGGTTCGGTACTGAACCAATTAAAGAAGCTCAGGAGGCCGGACATTGCTAAAGTCCTAAACATTTTTCTTCTTTGCGGGAAAGTCCCTGATAGACTAGTGGAGAGCAGAACCTTTTTTCTGCCTAAGAAAGAAATGGCTACTGAGCCGAGTGAATTTCGTCCGATCTCTATTTCGTCAACATGGACAAGAGTATTCCACAGGATCATATCAAAAAGAATCCTAGCTGTCGCAGACTTACAACCCGAACAGCGAGGCTTCATGACCACGGACGGAGTAGCGCAAAACGTCATCCTGCTTGATTTCGTTCTGAGGAACGCAAACACGAACCTAAACAAAACCTTACTGGCATCCTTAGACTTAAGGAAGGCGTTCGATTCTGTAAGCCATAAGGGGCTCTTCGCCAATCTGAAAAACCTGAATTTTGATCACAGGTTCATTGAGTATATTTCAGCCCTATACGAGACTGCAACCACCACCTTCTCCATTGAAGGCGTTGAAAGCCCCGCATTCCATCCTACCTGCGGGGTCAGACAAGGAGACCCTCTGTCTGGTGGTCTGTTCAACCTGGTAATAGACCAGGTGATCAAGAGGATTAAGGAAATAATCAGGATAGATTTGGGAGGCTTCGAAGTATCGATCTCAGCTTACGCTGATGATCTGGTCCTCTTTGCTTCGTCTCCCGCAGGCTTACAAGCCGCTCTTGACTCAGCTTACCAACTGCTTTCCTCATGTAATCTGAAAGTAAATCCTGAGAAGTCTTTTACCATATCGTTGATCCCAGATGGGAAAAATAAGAAATTAAAGGTGAATGATAATGAATTCCTCATAAACGGCGAAAGAATATCCACGTTTAAGGCCGGAGAGAGCTTTAAGTACCTCGGAGTGAGGTTCAGCAAGTCTGGCCTATTACCAGCCGAGCCAATTGAAGAGTTGATTGAACTATTAGAAAAACTCAGAACTGCTCCCTTAAAGCCACAACAGAGATTATTCGGGCTGAGAAATTTCCTTCTGCCCAGATTCCTTCACTCTCTTATTTTGACAAGACCGACGGCCAAAACCCTCAAAAAGTGTGACGCCAACGTCAGACGGTTCGTGAGGCGAGTCTTAAATCTACCACACGATTGCCCGAACTATTATATTCATGCTGGTGTTAAGGATGGTGGCCTAGGGGTCACCTCCTTTAGGCTCTCCATCCCCAGATCGAGAGCGTTAAGGCTAGATCGATTATGGAGCAACCTCGGTCCTGGCGCCCGTGATTCTCCATCTGTTAAATCATACCTCGAGTTCCAATCCTTACAAGCTCGGAGACTCGACCCTGGTAGGCACCACTTGGAGGTAGCCAGAGACAAACTGTACAAGACAAACTGTAAAGACAAACTGTATGAATCAAATGATGACAGGGCATTGAAATCATCCGCCTTGGCGCCATCACAAAATAATTGGATTGCATCTGGAAATAGGTTTCTTTCCGGAAGGGATTATATAAGAGCCGTAAAACTCGGAATAAATGACTCCGAACTAGAACCAGATCCTCTCGTGGCCGGGTGGCCGATAGAACCTGCAGAGCTGGCTGCAGCAAAAACGAAACCCTTGGACACGTCCTACAGGTCTGTCCTAGAAGTCATGGCAAGCGCATAGCACGCCATAATGCCATCTCAAACTTTATTAAAAGGAGTATTGAGAGGCATGACGTTGAAGTTCATTCCGAGCCACACATATTCGGCACCCTTGGACTTCGAAAGCCCGACCTGGTCTTCCGTTTTGGTGACCTGGCCGTGGTGATCGATGTCCAGGTGGTGTCCGAGGGAGAAGACCTTTCTAAGGCAAATAAGCGGAAAATAGATTACTACGCAAGCGACGATGGATTAACCAACACCATTAAGACAACCTACAACGTCGCTGCTGTCCAGTACATTGGAGTAACGCAGAACTGGCGAGGTTTGTGGGCTAGGGAGCCCGCCGAAGACCTCTTAAGTCTTCGACTAATCAAGAAGAGTGATTTGGCAGTGATTGCAACAAGGGTACTGATCGGAGGTTTGTCAACCTACAAATTCTTTATGAGATCGACCCAACGGGCCCACTGATCCCGCATCCACGCCTACTCCATCTTCTTGCTCCAGTGTTGACAACAAAGAAGTCCTACCTGCAATGTTCGTCTTTCCCTCCCCTTTAATTAGGGTCGAGCCAATGTAAAACTTGTATAACCCTTTAACTACACTCTGTTAATCTATCTTCCCCTTTAATGAGGGTCGAGCTTATGTAAAGAATGGGGACTAGCCATTCTGCCCCCAATTCCTCATTTGTACTTTAATTAGGGTTGAGCCTAAGTAAAACTTGTATAACCCCTTAACTATACTCTGTTAGTCTATTCTCCCCTTTTAATGAGGGTCGAGCCTATGTAAAGAATGGGGACTAGCCATTCTGCCCCCAGTTCCTCATTTGTACTACTCTTGTTAACTATGTTCATGTCATTCCAACCTCCCCTTAACCGGGTAGAGCCATGTAAGCAGGGGAGATTTGCCCCCGCAACTGTCCTCCCGAGAGTCTCATCTTACTGTAACTCCGTGCATGTGCTCCCAGTTGGTGAGCTTTGTTCACTCTAGCCGTCTTTTGGCGGCTGGGGCCTTGTTGTAATATAATAATGTCTTAATAAAGATTTTTATAGCAACTTGACTCTTCTCACTCTTGACTCTTTGGGCCAGGACTCTTTCGTTCTTATAGGCCAGGATATAAAAGCCCTCCAGCGACTGGTTACCCAGATTACTTCGATCCTTACCAACTCAGGCTTGAAGATTAATCTTTCAAAATCTTTTCATTTTGCATGGAAAGGTGAGGGTCACCTTAAAAAGGTCCTCTTTGACGCCAGGGGAACAATAGAAGTCTACAATAGACCTTTGCCTAGAGCTGGCCTCGGCAAAGTTTTCCGTTACCTTGGTGTCAACTATACACCAAATGGAAGATCGGAATGCGTAAGTTCAGACCTAAGAGATATGCTTTCGAAGCTAGAACATGCACCACTTAAGCCTCAACAGAAGCTGTTCCTTTTAAATAACCACGTCATCCCTAAATTCCTCCATAGTCTTACATTCTCGAAAATACATCTTGGACATTTAAGGAAATTAGACACTCTGGTAAGAAAATCCCTTAGGAAAATTTTACATTTCCAACACGATTCTCCCAATAGCATCTTCTACGCCAATGTGGCTGACGGTGGCCTAGGTGTCGTCTCCTTGAGATGGTTAATCCCTCTCCTAGCCCTGAAAAGGACAAGTTTGGATAATGAAAGAACCCGGGCTCAATTAAACCACATGGGCAAAGTACTAGACTCAACAAAGAAGATCCACCAGATGTTCAAAAGGGACCTGTATTCTAGAATAGATGGTAAAGGGTTAAATGCCAGCAATAAGTTCAAGTCAACTAATCGGTGGATTTCCGATGGAAACCGTTTCCTATCAGGAAAATACTTCGTGAGCTGTTTGCATCTTCGTTTTGAACAACTCTTTAACAGATCCAGAGCCGCCCGTGGGCGTCCCAGTAAAAACAATTGCTGCAGAAGGGGGTGCGGTCAATCCGAAACTCTGAACCATATTCTGCAGCAATGCTACACATCACATCAAACGAGGATCACACGCCACGATGCACTGGTCAAATACCTCGCAAGATCAGCTGACAACCGAGGATTTACCGTTATAAAGGAATCGATCTATCAATTTCCGGAAGGGGATCTAAAACCCGACTTGGTGGTTTACAACGAGAGGAATACTATCATCATTGACGCCCAGGTCATAAATCATCAGTTAGATCTAAATAGGGCCCACGAGGAAAAAGTTAATAAATATAGGAAACTTGCAACCCACCTTAGTGGTACTCGTGCGCAAGGCCCTTTTACTACTTCCCTAACAGTCAATTGGAAGGGGATCCCCTCTGAGAAGTCAATCGCCTCCCTACTTGGTTTTAACTTGATATCCAAGAAGTATATCAAAATCCTAAGTACAAGGACTCTAATTGGTGGGATAAATATATGGAGAAAACATGGCTCTATGACCGCCAAATGGCGGAGATGTAAAATGTGATATGTTGAAGTTGAGGTACTTTTGTTATTTGTGAGCACTTCTTCAGTGCGTAATTGGTCAGTTACTGTTTGTTATTTGTTGTTGTTTTCTGTAGCTTGATCAAAAAAAAATAGCAACTTGACTCTTCTCTTTTGGGGCGAGTGATTGATTTCAAAGCAATTTTTTTTCATGCGTAATACAGCTTTTCAGGTTTTTTTCTTTTTTAAGGAAAAATTTGATCGTGTGTGCGGATTTGGGACTTTGTCCTTGATCTGCACTTTCGATACTGAGAAGCCCTAGCCTCTGAGATCGCTAGGGGACCTGCCACCTCCGGGGAGTAAACGCCCCCAGGTTCGCCCTGGATATTTCCGGCCCTCGGGTCGGAAGAAACTAAGGGCAGGCAACCCAGAATCCCTCCTGGGATTCCCTCGAGGTGTGTCTTCGTACTAGCCGTTGTAGCAGTGAGCACTACGTCTAGGTCTTTCCTAGCCGTGACGAAGAATGGCCACAGCCGCCGGCGTTAGTTGCACGGAGTGCGATTGTTCCTTTGGGACTAAGAGAGGACTTTCCCAACTTATGAGGGTTCGACACCCAGCTATTTATAATGACAAGATCAACATTCCTTGTAAGAAAATACGATGGACTACCGAGGAGTCGAAGTTGCTTGCCACTCGAGAGGCTGATTCTCCAGACAATGTTAGATTCATGAATGAATACCTCTCTGCCTTCTTTCCTCATCGAAGCCTTGAGAGCATCAAATCCCATCGTAAGCAGAAGATCTATAGAGAAATGCTTAATGAGTTAAAGACCAGAAAGAAACTGAGCACAAAGAGACGGCGCTCGTCCGACGAGTCAATCGTCGATGCATGGCGACCAACCGCCGATGTCGTTGACGAGGAACCAGTAACTGTTCGAACATTAAAATCGTTCAGAGCTTCCTTAAGTAGTACTCCCTCCGTCCATGATGATGAGGTCGAGTCGAACTCTGGTTTAGGAACTGAAACAACTCCTACTGTTACTGATCATGAGGTTGAAAATATAACCCTTAAAAGAAATTCCATTTTCACGTTCAACGCCGGTGAGGTTCTGGTTGGCGACAGAGTTAGCGATATTATAACTCCGCCTACTTTAGGCGAATCGAGTAATGAGTCGTTGTTTGAGGCTTTACGGGACGCCGATAAACCAATCGATACTCCAATTGGCGTTGAGGAGGTCATCGGTGTAGTGGATGCCTATTTTGGTTCCACTCCTGCGTCTCACTCCCCTGCTGGGATTACTCCGATGAACCTTCTCCCATCTAGACCAAATGCTGGAATTACATTCCCAGTACCCCAGAATGGTGAGATAGCACGTTGTGCAGAACTCGATGATAATCATGAGCTTATCTATCGATACCTCAGAAACATAGTAGTGGCGGCCTACCTGGCAAACAAACAGCCATTCGTTGAACTCGATGAGGCTATTCTAAACCTGTCGAATACAAGCCTAAGTTGCCTTCTACAGGCTGCCGATTTGGCCACTTTTTCATGTCTACCTAAGAGTTTATCAAGAAAAGTCAAAACACATGAAATTGATAAACACGATAGGCGTTTTGGGATAAAGCCAAGGACTGGTCCTAGGTCTAAGAGGCAAATAAAAGCCGAGAGTTATTCTAAGATCCAAAAATTGTATTCTAGGTCGAGAAAGAGATGTTTCGACGAGATTCTGAACCCCACGTCGAAGGGGACAATAATCAAGGACCCGGAGGACTTCTTCCAATTTTGGACAGAATCACAAAACCAAGTGTGTTTTTACAGAAGCAATTTCGGTCGATGATATCGATCTTGGATTGCGCTCCTATTCAAATGCGGCCGGACCTGATGGTTCGGTACTTATTCAACTGAAGAGGCTTAGAAGATCCGATATAGCCAAGGTTCTAAACATCTTTCTTCTTTGTGGAAGAGTGCCGGACAGGTTAGTCGAAAGCAGAACGTTCTTCTTGCCCAAGATCAAGAAAGCCTCTGACCCCGGCGAATTCCGCCCTATATCGATATCGTCCACTTGGACCAGAGTCTTTCACAGGATCCTTTCGAAGAGACTAATTGCTGTTGCGAACCTTCAACCGGAACAGCGTGGCTTCCTTAACACAGACGGAGTAGCCCAAAACATCATCCTCTTGGACTTTGTGTTAAGAAATGCAAATACGAGCTTAAAGAAAACTTTCCTTGCATCCCTTGACCTCAGGAAAGCGTTTGACTCGGTGAGTCATAAAGGACTTATTGCCATACTTATACACTTGAATTTTGATCGCAGATTCGTTGACTACATTGCATCGCTTTACGATACTGCATCGACGACGTTCTCTGTTGATGGTCGAGAAAGCCCCACGTTCCATCCTACCTGCTGGGTCCGACAGGGTGATCCCCTGTCTGGGTGCCTTTTTAATTTAGTAATCGACCAGGCAATCAAAAAGATAAAGGAAATCATCATGATCGATTTGGGCGGTTTTGAGGTTTCGACCTCTGCATATGCGGACGACTTGATATTATTTGCGTCGTCTCCCACCGGATTGCAAGCTGCCCTTGACGCAGCTAATCAGCTGCTAACCTCCTGCAACCTTAAAATTAACCCCGCAAAATATTTCACACTCTCATTAATCCCAGATGGTAAGAATAAGAAACTGAAATTGAGTGATACTACCTTCTTCATTAATGGTGAGAAGATCTCTACTTTCACAGCGGGTGAAAGTTTCAAGTATTTGGGAGTAAAGTTCGGCAAGTCTGGTCTTTTACCAGCTGAGCCGTCTGAAGAGTTAAGCAACCTGATTGAAAAACTTAGAATTGCGCCGCTAAAGCCCCAGCAGCGATTATTTGGATTGAGAAACTTTCTAATACCGAAGTTTCTCCATGCACTGACATTGACTAGACCGGTCGCTAAAACCCTTAAGAAGTGTGACACGAAGATTTGTGAGACGAATAACTAACTTACCTCACGACACTCCAAATCAATACATTCATGCCGGTGTTAAAGATGGGGGCTTAGGGATTACCTCATTAAGACTCTCAATCCCACGAACGAGAGCTCTGAGACTCGATGGACTGTGGAGTAGCTTAGGTCCGAAAGCTAGCGAGGCCCCTTCGGTGAAAGCTTACCTAGAGTCCCAGACATTACAAGCCCGTCGCCTTGATATCGGTAGACATCACTCTGAAATATCGAATGATGGTCTAAACGGATCGAATGACGGCAGAGCTTTAAGAACGTCTGCCTTAGTGCCCACACAAAACTCCTGGATATCTTCAGGCAATAAATTCTTGTCCGGTAAGGACTATATTAGAGCAGTCAAACTTAGGATCAATGGGCTTCCAACCAGGACAAGATCCTCACGTGGCCGTGTGGCGGACAGATCCTGCAGAGCGGGGTGTAGCAAAAATGAAACCCTTGGGCACATCCTGCAGATCTGTCCAAGAACACACGAGAAACGCCAAGAACACAATGCCATCTCGAATTACATAAAGAGGAGCATCGAGAGACACGACTTGGAGGTCCACTCAGAACCACACATAATCGGCACCTTTGGACTTCGAAAACCCGACCTGGTCTTCCGTTATGGAGACCTGTTCGTGGTGATTGATGTCCAGGTGGTGTCGGAGAGTGAAGACCTATCTCGAGCGAATAGAAGGAAGATAGATTATTATGCCTGCGACGATGGTCTTACCAATTCCATCAAGACCATATATGGCGTCACATCAGTCCAGTACGTCGGAGCTACTCTAAACTGGCGCGGACTGTGGGCCAAGGAATCTGCTGAAGACCTCCTGAGTGTTCGCCTTATTAGAAAGAGCGACTTGGCAGTGATATCAACCAGAGTCCTTATAGGTGGCCTTTCATCATACAACTTCTTCATGAGGTCCGCTCAACGGTCCAACTGACTCCTGCCGACATCTACTTGCTTTTGTCCGGTTCCATATGAAGATATGCCGTACTGTCTCTGTAAACTCCACCACTCTTTTCATACATGTATTTAAAAGTTTTTAAGTAGTTTTTATTCCACAAATGTTTATTATTCTCTCCCTCCCCTATATCTTAGGGTCGAATTCATGGAAAGGGTGGGGATTTGCCACCCTATAAAAATGTCATCTAGATTTGTAACATTTCCAACTGGTTTAACATATGTAAATACAAACCTCCCCTTAATCGGGTTGAGCTCTGTGAGTGACGGAGATTGGCCGTCTCATGAAAATTTCAACTATTCTATGTAACAAATTTTAGTACTATGTCTTTTAATTTATAACATCATTCTCCCCATGCCTCTGGTTTGGGTCGAGCGTTGTGAGCAGGGGAGATTTGCCCCTTCGACAGTCCTCACGTCTGCCCGAGGGAACTTTTGTAACTCAATGCTATTGTTCGCTCCCAGTTGGTGAGCTTTTTTTCTATAACTCCGTGCCGCCCTTCGGCGGTTGGGGTTTTGCTGTAGTTTTAATGAATAATGTCTCAATAAATGTGATTTAATAGCAACTTGACTCTTCTCACTCTGATGGAAATAACGATATAAGCCTTTCGAATCCCAGCGCTGCTGGAACTCAAGCAACTTCTTAAATATGACTGCCTCTATAACAGATCGAGGGCCGCTACAGGCCGAAGTGACAAGATTACATACTGCAGACGAGGTTGCGGTGTTCCCGAGACACTTAACCACATATTACAGCAATGCTACGCTACGCATGATTCAAGGATCCCAAATCAATTTCAATGAATCACTCGCCCCATCAATTTGGGGCGAGTGATTCATTTCATAGTGATTTTATGCGTAAGATAGCTATCAGGTTTTTTTTCTTTTATTGAAAAAATTTGATCGCGTGTGCGGATTTTGGACTTTGTCCTTGATTTGCGCACGTGATACTGACTAGCCCAAGCCTCTAAAATCACGAGGGGACCTGCCACCTCCGGGGAGTAAACGCCCCCAGGTTCGCCCTGGATAATTCCGGCCCTCGGGTCGGAAGAAACTAAGTGCAGGTTTTCCCCGAACTCCTCCTGGAATTTCCTCGAGGTTTACCTTCGTTCGAGACGTTGTTGTAGTGAGTTCTGCGTCTAGGTCATTGCCCAGTCGCAACGAAGAATGGCCGCAGCCGCCGGTGTCAACTGCGCGGAGTGCTCTAGTTCGTTTGGAACAAAGAGAGGCTTGTCACAGCACATGCGGGTTAGGCACCCTGTCATCTATAATGATATGATAAATGTACCAAGCAAAAAAGTTCGGTGGTCTGCCGAAGAGACTAAGCTACTCGCTTCTCGCGAGGCCGAAGCACCTGATTCAGTCAGGTTTATGAATGAATACCTCTCGGCTTTCTTTCCAAGCCGCAGCCTAGAGAGTGTAAAATCGCACAGAAAGCAAAAAGTCTATAAAGAAACACTGAGCGAGATTATGACTAAGAGGAAACGAAGTATTAAAAGGCGACATTCGTCAGACGAGTTACTCGCCAATGCCTGGCGACCCACCGCCGACATTGAGACTGTTGAACCATCTATGAGTCAAGTGGTCGAACAGCCCACTTCCTCTGTAACGAGTACTCCCTCTATCCAAGAAGAGGACAAATCAAACTTAGAACTCGAAAAAGAAACAACCACTAGTCCTCATGACCACGTCATCGAGAATCCTGCTATCGAGAGAAGCTCCATTTTTACCTTTAATGCTGGAGCCGTGCCAGTTGGGGACAGAGCTAGTGATTTCTTGACGCCACCAATATTAGGCGAGTCAAGTCACGAGTCCCTGTTCGAAGTTATTCGGGATGCTGAAAGACCTGCCGATACTCCTATTGGAGTTGAGGAAGTATTAGAGGTAGTGGACGAGTACCTAGGCGGAACCTCCACTGTCCACTCCACTCCTGAGGTTATTCCAATGAACCTCCTTCCAACCAGGCTGAATAATGGAATCACATTCCCTATACCGCAGGAATCAAACACCGCCAGTTGTGCGGAACTTGACGACTATCAAAAGCCAATTTATCAATACCTACTAAATTTAGTCAAGGCTTACCCGGCTACTAGACAGCCGTTTGTTAATCTAGACAAATCCATCACGAGCTTGCCGACCTCGAACATTTTAGCTGTCTTCTACAGGCAGCCGATCTTGCTACTCTTTTGTGTTTGCCAGGAAAGAACAGAAAGAATGAGAAGAATCGAGGTTCTGATAGAATTAAGAAAAACCATGGTGAAAGATCATTAGAAAAACCAAAGTCCAATAGGCAACTTAGAATTGAGAGGTACGCTAAGATCCAGAAACTGTACTCTCGTTCAAGGAAAAGGTGCTCTGATGAGATCCTGAACCCCACTTCAAAGGGGGCTATTATTGATCCGGAAGACTTCTTCCAATTTTGGAAGACAGTCCTTTCCAACCATGGGGAAAAGGAATATCCAACCCAAACATTCCTTGAAGACCCTAGTACCGAAACAAAGAATGTCTTTACAGAAGTGATCTCAGTAGACGACATCGATCTTGGTCTCCGTTCTTATTCGAATGCTGCTGGTCCCGTCGGATCGGAGGTGAATCAATTAAAGAAAATCAGGAGGCCGGACATTGCTAAAGTCCTTAACATCTCCCTCCTATGCGGGAAGGTCCCTGATAGATTAGTGGAGAGCAGAACCTTTTTTCTGCCTAAGAAAGAAATGGCTACTGAGCCGAGTGAATTTCGTCCGATCTCTATTTCGTCAACATGGACAAGAGTATTCCACAGGATCATATCGAAAAGACTCCTTGCTGTCGCTGACTTACAACCCGAACAGCGTGGCTTCATGACCACGGACGGAGTGGCGCAAAACATCATCCTGCTTGATTTCGTTCTGAGGAATGCAAATACCAACCTAAACAAGACCTTCCTTGCATCTCTAGACTTAAGGAAGGCCTTCGACACCGTAAGCCACAAGGGGCTCATCGCCATTTTGAAAAACCTGAATTTTGACTGCAGGTTCATAGAGTATATTTCAGCCCTATACGAGACCGCAACCACCACCTTCTCCATTGAAGGCTTTGAAAGCCCCGCATTCCACCCCACCTGCGGGGCCAGACAGGGCGACCCTCTGTCTGGAGGTCTGTTCAACTTGGTGATTGACCAGGTGATCAAGAGGATTACGGAAATAATCAGGATAGACTTGGGAGGCTTCGAAGTATCGATCTCAGCTTACGCTGAAGATCTGGTCCTCTATGCTTCGTCTCCCGCGGGTTTACAAGCCGCTCTTGACTCAGCTTACCAACTGCTTTCCTCATGTAATCTGAAAGTAAATCCTGAAAAGTCTTTTACCATATCGTTGATCCCAGACGGGAAGAATAAGAAATTAAAGGTGAATAACAATGAATTTCTCATAAATGGCGAAAGAATATCCACGTTTAAGGCCGGAGAGAGCTTTAAATATTTCGGAGTGAAGTTCAGCAAGTCTGGCCTGTTGCCTGCCGAGCCATTAGAAGAGTTGACTGATCTACTAGAAAAACTCAGAACTGCTCCTTTAAAACCACAACAGAGATTATTTGGGCTGAGGAATTTTCTTCTGCCCAGGTTCCTTCACGCTCTAATCTTAACAAGACCGACGGCTAAAACCCTCAAAAGGTGTGACGCTAATGTCAGGAGGTTCGTGAGGCGAGTCTTAAATCTACCACACGACTGCCCGAATTATTATATTCATGCTGGTATTAAGGATGGTGGCCTTGGGGTCACCTCCTTTAGGCTTTCCATCCCTAGATCGAGAGCGTTAAGGCTAGATCGATTGTGGAGCAACCTCGGTCCTGGTGCCCGTGATTCTCCATCTGTAAAATCATACCTCGAGTCCCAAACCTTACAAGCCCGGAGACTCGATCTTGGTAGGCACCACTCAGAAATATCTAGAGACGGGCTGTATGAATCGAATGATGGCAGGGCATTGAAATCATCCGCCTTGGTGCCATCACAAAATAATTGGATTGCGTCTGGAAATAGGTTTCTTTCCGGAAGGGATTATATAAGAACCGTAAAACTCAGAATAAATGGGCTCCCAACTAGAACCAGATCCTCTCGTGGCCGTGTGGCCGACAGGACCTGCAGGGCTGGCTGTAACAAAAACGAAACCCTTGGACACGTTCTGCAGGTCTGTCCAAGAACCCATGGCAAGCGCATAGCTCGTCATAATGCCATCTCAAATTTTATTAAAAGGAGTATAGAGAGACATGACGTCGAAGTTCATTCCGAGCCACATATATTCGGCACCCTAGGGCTTCGAAAGCCCGACCTGGTCTTCCGTTACGGTGACCTGGCCGTGGTGATCGATGTCCAGGTGGTGTCCGAGGGAGAAGACCTTTCTAGGGCAAACAAGCGAAAAATATATTACTACGCTAGCGACGATGGATTAACCAACACCATTAAGACAACCTACAACGTCGCTGCTGTCCAGTACATCGGAGTAACGCTGAATTGGCGAGGTTTGTGGGCTAGGGAGTCCGCCGAAGACCTCTTAAGTCTTCGACTTATCAAGAAGAATGATTTAGCAGTCATTTCAACAAGGGTACTGATCGGAGGCTTGTCAACCTACAACTTCTTTATGAGATCGACCCAACGGGCCCACTGATTCCGCATCCACGCCGACTCCATCTTCTTGCTCCAGTTTTGTCAACGAGAAGTCCTACCTGCTATGTAAAACCACCTTTTATTTTGATAATTGAGCACGTTTTTGGTAATAATTGCTTTAACTACACTTTGTTAGTCTTTCCCTCCCCTTTAATTAGGGTCGAGTTAATGTAAAGAATGGAGATTTGCCATTCTACCTCCATCATCCTAAATTGTATTACTCTTTAACTACACTTTGTTAGTCTTTCCCTCCCCTTTAATTAGGGTCGAGTTAATGTAAAGAATGGAGACTAGCCATTCTACCTCCATCATCCTAACTTGTATTACTCTTACTAGCTATATTACTATTTCACTATGTCATTCCAACCTCCCCTTAACCGGGTTGACCCATGTAAGCAGGGGAGATTTGCCCCCGCGACTGTCCTCCCGAAGTTTCAACTTTTGTAACTCCGTGCAATGTGCTCCCAGTTGGTGAGCTTAGTTTACTCTAGCCATCTTTTGGCGGTTGGGGCCTTGATGTAATTTATTATAATAATGTCTGAATAAAGATTTTTAATAGCAACTTGACTCTTCTCACTCTGATGGAAATAACGATATAAGCCTTTCGAATCCCAGCGCTGCTGGAACTCAAGCAACTTCTTAAATATGACTGCCTCTATAACAGATCGAGGGCCGCTACAGGCCGAAGTGACAAGATTACATACTGCAGACGAGGTTGCGGTGTTCCCGAGACACTTAACCACATATTACAGCAATGCTACGCTACGCATGATTCAAGGATCCCAAATCAATTTCAATGAATCACTCGCCCCATCAATTTGGGGCGAGTGATTCATTTCATAGTGATTTTATGCGTAAGATAGCTATCAGGTTTTTTTTCTTTTATTGAAAAAATTTGATCGCGTGTGCGGATTTTGGACTTTGTCCTTGATTTGCGCACGTGATACTGACTAGCCCAAGCCTCTAAAATCACGAGGGGACCTGCCACCTCCGGGGAGTAAACGCCCCCAGGTTCGCCCTGGATAATTCCGGCCCTCGGGTCGGAAGAAACTAAGTGCAGGTTTTCCCCGAACTCCTCCTGGAATTTCCTCGAGGTTTACCTTCGTTCGAGACGTTGTTGTAGTGAGTTCTGCGTCTAGGTCATTGCCCAGTCGCAACGAAGAATGGCCGCAGCCGCCGGTGTCAACTGCGCGGAGTGCTCTAGTTCGTTTGGAACAAAGAGAGGCTTGTCACAGCACATGCGGGTTAGGCACCCTGTCATCTATAATGATATGATAAATGTACCAAGCAAAAAAGTTCGGTGGTCTGCCGAAGAGACTAAGCTACTCGCTTCTCGCGAGGCCGAAGCACCTGATTCAGTCAGGTTTATGAATGAACCTCTCGGCTTTCTTTCCAAGCCGGAGCCTAGAGAGTATAAAATCGCATAGAAAACAAAAAGTCTATAAAGAAATGCTGAATGAAATTATGACTAAGAGGAGACGAAGTTTTAAAAGGCGTCATTCGTCAGACGAGTTACTCGTCAATGCCTGGCGACCCACCGCCGACATTGAGACTCTTGATCAATCTGTGAGTCAAGAGGTCGAACAGCCCATTTCCCCTGTAGCGAGTGCTCCCTCCATCCAAGAAGAGGACAAATCGAACTTGGAACTCGAAAATGAAACAACTACGAGTCCTCATGACCACGTCATTGAGAACCCTGCTATCGAGAGAAGCTCCATTTTTACCTTTAATGCGGGAACCGTGTCAGTTGGTGACAGAGCTAGTGATCTCTTGACGCCACCAATATTAGGCGAATCAAGTGACGAGTCCCTGTTCGAAGATATTCGGGATGCCGAAAGACCTGCAGATACTCCTATTGGAGTCGAGGAAGTATTAGAGGTAGTGGACGAGTACCTAGGCGAAACCTTCACTGTCCACTCCACTCCAGAGNTTTGTGTGCTTTCTCTCAAACTTGGACTTTTATGCTCCAGGCAGATGACGTAAGCCGAGTGCAGCGCCACTAATTTGCATATTGCAATTTTACTCAGCTACTCTTAGTGGACAACATATGCAAATTTTGCATGGTTTGGCTTACTTTTGAAAGAGTTATCGCTATTTTTGTGATTTTTCCTTAATTTATGATAACCAGTGTATATTGCCAGAGGCGCCATGCAACGCGGAATGACAACTCAAATCGAGCAAAGGTTTCCACACCCACAGGGCGACATGAAACCTGACCTTGTGATGTATAACGATCGATGCGTCTATGTGGTTGACGTCCAAATTATCAATAATCAAATTAACCTAAGCAGGGCACACCAAACAAAGTCGAAAAATACGAAAGACTTAGGCAGCAGTTAACAGGGCTGAGAGCAGAGGGACCGTATATTACGTCATTAACGTTCAACTGGAAAGGTATACCTTCGGATAGGTCCATTGCTGCACTGCTGGACCTAGGAATTATTGCAAAGAGAGATCTAAAAGTACTTAGCTCCCGGATCATCATAGGTGGAGTGGCCGCCTGGAAGAGACATGGCCGAATGACCTGCGCTGGCGGGAGATGCAAAGTTTGGTGAAGTCCGTCTGCTGTATCGCTTTTGTTGGTGGGCACTACCCCAGTGTGCGAATTTTGACTAGTTGTTGTTTGTTATTTGTTTGTTTGCTAGTAAAAAAATAGCAACTTTTCTCTTCTCACTCTGATGGAAATAACGATATAAGCCTTTCGAATCCCAGCGCTGCTGGAATTCAAGCAACTTCTGGTGCCTCGGGTTCAACCGCTACACGCCTTGACTTCTCTTGCTCCTACTGTGGAAGAACCTTTAAATCCAATAAAGGATTAGGTGTTCACCTAAGTGCCAAACACAAAGAAGACAGAGATTCTGAACTATGACGATGTCCAAGTTTCAATCTCGGCATATGACGACGACTTAATTTTGTTTGCCTCATCTGAGGTGGGCCTTCAAACGGCTTTGGACGTTGCGGCACAATTCCTTGAGGCATGTAATCTTTATGTTAATAATGCCAAATCTTTTACCATGTCTTTAATACCTGACGGCAAGAACAAGAAACTCAAGGTGTGCGAAAAAGTTTTCACCATAAAGGGAGACCAATTGAAACCATTAACTGCTACTGACTCTTCGATTAAATACCTTGGCGTAGGATTTAATAAGTCTGGCGTGAGGTCTGCCGAACCTTTGGAAGAATTGAAGAGAATGCTTGAGCTTGTGCGCAAAGCGCCTCTTAAGCCGCAGCAAAAGCTGTTTGGACTGAGAAACTTTGTCATAACCAAATTCATACACGAGTTGGTTCTATCCAGACCAATGGCTCGAACGTTGAAAAAGGCCGATGTTCTAGTTCGACAATTCGTAAGGCTAATCCTCAACCTCCCTCACGATTGTCCGAACTCCTACATTCATGCTGCAGTAAAGGATGGTCGTCTTGGAATGACATCCTTTAGACTGTCCATCCCTAGGATGAGGGCCCTTAGGATTGATCGTCTTTGGCAGGATTTGGGCCTTGACGCCTCAAAGTCTTCATTGATTAAAGAATACCTAGAATGCCAAACGCATCAGGCCCGTAGACTGGACGGAGGCGATAACCACAGAGAGATATCCAAAAGGTCACTGCATACGTCGGTGGACGGAATGGCATTGAAGAACTCCGACGCGGTCCCACAGCAACATTCGTGGGTCGCTGCCGGAAATAAGTTCTAGTCCGGGAAAGACTTCATATGGGCGAATAAATTGCGAATAAACGCCTTACCGACCAGATCTAGGTTAGCGAGAGGAAGGACCGGCGATCGCTTCTGCAGAGCCGGCTGCAACAAGAAAGAGACATTGAATCACATTCTTCAAGTTTGCCCAAGAACTCGTGGCAAAAGGATTAACAGGCATAATACACTCGCCAGATACTTGAAGCGTGCCATTGAGATGCATGACATTGAAGTGCACGAAGAACCAATCATCGCTGGCACATCTGGTCGTCGGAAACCTGACCTAGTCTTTAAGTATGGCGACCTTGTGGTCGTGATCGACGCCCAGGTGGTTTCGGATGGCGAAAACCTACACAAGGCCAATGGCCGCAAGGCTGATTATTATGCCTCAGACCTTGGGCTGCTCGCCAACCTCAAGACCATATACAACGCTGAATTGGTTAGAGTCGTCGCTGTTACACTCAATTGGAGAGGGGTCTGGGCGCCCCAAAGTGCCAAAGACTTGCTCGACCTGAAGTTAATATCGAAAGCTGACATCCCCGTCATCTCCACTCGGGTCATCATAGGAGGACTGGCAGGGTACCGGATGTTTCAGAAATCTACTGCAAGGACGAGTAATGACTGTAACCAGCGCTATTGACCTTTGTCATACAGTACTTCTTTCCAATGTTACCTCAGTGTTTTGCTTACCCTTTGAATCTCTTATTGCAATAGTCCCCTTCGGGGTCGAGATATGTAATGGGTGAAGATTAGCCATCCAGTTCCCCAAAATTAATTACTATGTAGTTCATTATAATTATTATGGCTATAGTTGTTATTGACAGTATTTATTAATATTAGTTTAATGAAAGGATTGTTATCAGTCTCCCTTCGGGTCGAGCCTTGTAAAGAGGGGGGATTTGCCCCTCTTAGTGATTAATTTTTGTTCATACTTGAATATTGTCTTGAATTTTTTGTATGTCACCATTGGTATGTCACAATTCGCATGCTAGTTGCTCCTCTTCCTCTCCTCCCGTGAGGGTCGAGCCCTGTAGTTAATCACCTTTTTTGTTCGTTTTCTTGTTTGTACTATTGTATTAGTGTTACTGTAGTTAATTGCAGTCTTTTCCTGAGGCTCAGTTTGTACGAATTGATAATGTCTAATAAATAGATTTTTAGCAACTTGACTCTTCTCACTCTGATGGAAATAACGATATAAGCCTTTCGAATCCCAGCGCTGCTGGAATTCAAGCAACTTCTGGTGCCTCGGGTTCAACCGCTACACGCCTTAACTTCTCTTGCTCCTACTGTGGAAGAACCTTTAAATCCAATAAAGGATTAGGTGTTCACCTAAGTGCCAAACACAAAGAAGGCAGAGATTCTGAACTATTGGCAAGAAACAGTGCTACGTCGAAAGCCCGATGGGCTGATTATGAAATTGTCGACCTAGCTAACTACGAAGCAGAATGGACTCAATTGGAAGGCAAACGGCTGCCCATCAATCAATTTCTCCAGATTAAACTTCCGCATCGGACACTGGAATCTATTAAAGGAAAAAGAAGGAACCGAGACTATAGGGAACTAGTTGACCAGATTCTGAATCGCCTCCGTAATGTTGATGCTTCAACGACTCCTCCTTCCAGAACAAGTACTACGAACGATCCGGTGATTACTAATCTTAACATTCCTGTTCCAGTTGTCGCAGCTATAGAGACCATCTCAGGTGCCCGAGAAATCTCCAATCCAGAATCTGCAATTTCAGACTACGAGAGGGAAACTCCAGGACCGTTTAACTCAGCTTCTATTCCAGGCCCCGATCCAACTAGTCCATCTTCTACCTCCCTCCATTTTGATCCGGACGAGACACTCATTGCTGGAACCGTTCCTTACTTCGTCTCAGAGCTAAATACAGATAAAAGACTACGTCCGGAATTCGATAGTTCTTCGCCGGAAGCATACCTGGATGCTGCCTTTGAGTTTTACCATCACAACCCTAGCGAAGCCAAAAAGTCAATCGACTTATATCTGCATTCTATTCTCCCAGTAGACAGCTACGAATACAAATCCAGTGAGAAGAATTCAAAGGAAATATTAAGAAAATCTAAGAAGAAGGTAGTCCAGAAGAAGCCCATGTCGAAGAGAACTTCAAAGAGAAAGGAGCATCAAAGGATTCAGTCCTTATACAGTAAAAATCGGAAGTCTGCTGCTGATTCGATATTTAACCAGACCTCCATCTCTGACCGACTGGACAGTGAGGACACCTTTAACTATTGGTGAGACTTACTTACCAAAGTCCCTCTAGATGCTAACTTGAGGACCACTCTGGAACCTACTCCCTTTAAACCTGATGATCCAAGACACCATCTACTTGATCCAGTTTACCCAGACGAAGTGAAGAGCGCGAAGCTGAATTGGCAAACAGCTCCTGGCCCTGACCTCATTTCAGCGAAACATCTTCAGAACATCCCAGTGAGAGCAAGGTGCAAACTCTTTACGCTTTTCAACCTTCTGGCCTGGATTCCTGCAGTCGTCCTCAACTCCAAAACCATCTTTATCCCCAATGATGTCACTGAGCCAAATAAACTAAGACCGATCTCACTTGCGAGCGTCCTTCTCAGGCAACACCATAAGAGTTTGGCCACAAGGCTAAACAACTCCATCTCCTACAACCCTTTTCAATTTGGGTTTCAAAAACTGGATGGCATTGCCATGGGGGTAAAGCTTCTAGACAAGGTAATTAAGAATGCAAAGGAGGGATTTCACACAACTGCATGTGCCTTCCTAGATTTCGAAAAAGCCTTCGACTCCATAACTTTTGAATCAATTAGAAATGCCCTCAGATTCAAGGGCATTGGTGAGGACTTCATCCACTATGTTTTGAGCATCTACCATCAAGCTAAAACAACTTTAATACTGAGAAAGGCAAAATCAAGTCCAATCCATCCAACAAGAGGGGTCCGTCAGGGGGACCCACTCTCTTCCTACCTCTTCCTATGCGTTATGGATGTCGTCCTCTCGAAAATTGAGCCAATTCTTGGCGTTAATATCAACGGCCAAAAAATTACTCACATCGCTTACGCAGATGATCTAATCTTAATAGGCCAAGATGTCAAAGCTCTTTAAAGGCTAGTTACCCAAATCATCCCAACTTTAACTTAGTTCAGGCTTGAAAGTTAACATATCTAAATCTTTTCATTTCGCTTGGAAGGGTGACGGCCATCTTAAAAAGGCCCTCTTTGACTCCAGAGATACAATCGTAGTCTATAATAGACCTTTACCTCGAGCTGGCCTCGGTAAAGAATTTAAGTACCTCGGGGTCGTCTATACACCCAATGGAAGAGCGGAGTGCGTGAATTCTGACCTCATCATCATGCTTACAAAGCTGGAACTCTCACCACTCAAACCTCAACAAAAGCTCTACTTACTGAACACCCACGTAATTCCCAAATTCCTACACAGCCTGACCTTCTCAAGAATACATCTAGGTCACTTAAAGAAGTTAGACGCTCTTGTTAGAAAATCCTTAAGAAAAATTCATCACTTCCCGGGTGACTCACCTAACAGTATCTTTTACGCCAGTGTGGTCGATGGTGGCTTGGGTGTTGTCTCTCTAAGATGGATCATTCCTCTCCTCGCCCTAAAAAGAGCAAGTTTGAATAAAGAAAGAACCCTCGCCCAACTGAACCACATGGGCAAGTCCTTGGATACTACTAAAAAGATACAACAAATGTTTAGAAGAGACCTCTATTCAAGAATAGACGGAAAAGGACTCACTGCAAGTAACAAATTTAAATCAACCAATCAATGGATATCCGACGGAACAAGATTCATATCCGGTAGGGTTTTTATAAGCTGCTTACACTTGCGTTTTGAATTCTTATTTAACAGATCCCGAGCCGCCCGTGGGCGATCCAGCAAATCTAATTGCTGCAGAAGAGGGTGTGGTCAGCCAGAAACACTAAACCACATTTTGCAGCAATGCTATGGATTCCATCAACCAAGAATCACTCTCCATGATGCGTTGGTAAACTACGTCGCAAGGTCAGCTGATAATAGAGGGTTCACGGTCATCAAGGAACCTACCTACCAATTTCCAGAAGGCGATTTGAAGCCCGATCTGGTGATTTTCAACGAAACACACACATTTATTGTGGACGCACAGATCATTAATCACCAATTAAATCTTGATAAGGCCCACGAAAACAAAATCACTAAATATAAGAAACTTGTCAGTCATCTAAGTGGTACTCGTGCACATGGCCCCTTCGTTACTTCTCTAACGTTGAATTGGAAGGGAATCCCTTCCGAAAGATCAATCTCAACTCTATTGGGTTTTAACCTAATTTCAAAGAAAAATATTAAAATACTGAGTACGAGAACTTTAATAGGTGGTATCAGTATCTGGAGAAGGCATGGCACCATGACCGCCGCCTTTAGGCGGAGATGTAAAGTGTAATAAGTTTTTCCCGGGGCACTCCTTTATTATTGTGAGCACTTCTTTAGTGCAAAATTGATCGGCTATTGTTATTGTTGTTGTTGTTTATGTAGCTCGATCAAAAAAAAATAGCAACTTGACTCTTTTCACTCTTGACTCTTCTCACTCTTGACTCTTTGGGGCGAGTGATTTAGTTCATAGTGATTTTTAAGCGGAATATAGCTATCAGGTTTTTTTTCTTTTTAAGAGAAAATTTGATCGTGTGTGCGAATTTCGGACATGTCCTTAATTTGCACATTCGGTACTGAGAAGCCTAGCCTCTGAGATCACTAGGGGACCTGCCACCTCCGGGGAGTAAACGCCCCCAGGTTCGCCCTGGATAATTCCGGCCCTCGGGTCGGAAGAAACTAAGTGCAGGCAACCCCGAACCCCTCCTGGAGCTTTGTCCTCGAGGGTTCTGGCCTATTAATTGATTGTGTTCCAGTGAGCTTTGCCTAAGGGATCTCCCTTCGGCTTCTGGCCATGGCGGCCTCAGGGTTTGATTGCCTATTTTGCGGCTCGTCCTTCGGGTCGAGGAGAGGACAGTCGCAACACCAACGACATCAACATATCGACGAATATAACAGTCAAATTAATGTCCCTTCCAAGAAGGTGAGGTGGTCGATAGAGGAATCGAGGTTGCTTGCTTTGTGTGAGATTGCAGCGTCAGAAGGTACGAGATTTATTAACGAATACTTAAGCTCCAAATTTACATCTAGGTCAATTGAGAACATTAAAAGCCATCGGAAACAAAAGCTATACATTAATGGATGAGCATTAATGGATGAGCTACGTGAAGATACTGCCAGAACATCAAAAACAGTACAAATAAAGAGGAACCGTCCTCTCCAACCACGATGAAGTGGAATTCCAATCTCAAACATTCCTTGACGAAACAAACTGCAAAATTAAGAACGTGTTTACTGAGGCCATCTCGGTCGATGATATCGACCTGGGGCTACGTTCGTATTCTAATGCTGCCGGTCCCGACGGGTCGGCGCTCAACCAACTAAAGAGACTCAGAAGACCTGACATAGCTAAAATTTTGAACATTTTCCTTCTATGCGGGAAAGTTCCCGATAGGCTTGTCGAGAGCAGAACTTTCTTTCTGCCAAAAACCGAAAACGCCACTGATCCAGGCGAGTCTCGTCCGATTTCGATTTCTTCAACATGGTCTAGAGTGTTTCACAGAATCCTCTCAAAAAGACTTGTTGCTGTCGCTGACCTACAACCCGAACAGAGGGGGTTTCTGAATACCGATGGAGTAGCACAAAACATCATCCTCCTCGATTTTGTTCTTCGAAGTGCTAATACCGACCTTAAGAGAACCTTCCTTGCATCCTTGGATCTAAGGAAGGCCTTTGATTCGGTGAGTCACAAGGGACTCATCGCCATATTAAAACACCTAAAATTTGACCGAAGATTCATTGAATATATTTCATCCTTGTAAGACACTGCAAATACAACCTTTTCCATCGATGGTCGAGAGAGCCCCACTTTCCACCCTACCTGTGGGGTCAGACAGGGCGACCCCCTGTCTGGCTGCTTATTTAATTTAGTGATTGATCAAGTTATTAAAAAGATCAAGGGAATCATTATGATTGATCTAGGAGGTTTTGAGGTTTCGACCTCGGCCTAAGCCGATGACTTAGTCCTATTTGCGTCATCACACGCAGGTCTTCAGGCTGCCCTCGATGCAGCGAATCATATGCTAATTTCTTGCAACTTAAGAATAAATCCTGCAAAGTCTTTTACTCTTTCCCTGATTCCCGATCGTAAAAACAAAAAATTGAAACTCAATGATAATAAATTTTTCATTAACGGCGAGGATATTTCTACAATCAAGGCTGGAGATAGTTTCAAATACCTTGGAGTAAGATTCAGTAAGTCGGGCCTGATGCCAGCTGAGCCCTCCGAACAACTCGATGACTTGCTTGATAAACTCCGTTGTGTGCCACTAAAACCACAACAAAGATTATTTGGTCTTAGAAACTTTCTACTACCAAATTTCCTCCATGCCCTACCATTGACTAGACCGGTTGCTAAGACCCTTAAGAAATGTGATACGATTATTAGGAGATTTGTGAGACGAATTACTAACTTACCTCACGACAGTCCAAATCACTACATTCATGCCAGTGTTAAAGATGGGGGTTTAGGGATCACCTCCTTAAGACTCTCAATTCCAAGAACGAGAGCTCTGAGACTCGATAGGCTGTGGAGCAGCTTAGGACCGAATGCTAGCGAGGCCCCCTCGGTGAAAGCCTACCTAGAATCCCAGACACTACAAGCCCGTCGACTTGATATCGGTAGACATCACTCTGAAATATCAAGGGATGGTCTGTATGGATCGAATGACGGCAGAGCTTTGAGAACGTCTGCCCTAGTGCCCACACAAAATTCCTGGATATCTTCAGGCAACAAGTTTTTGTCCGGAAAGGACTTTATTAGAGCAGTCAAACTTAGGATCAATGGGCTTCCAACCAGGACAAGATCCTCACGTGGCCGTGTGGCGGACAGATCCTGCAGGGCGGGGTGTAGCAAAAATGAAACCCTTGGGCACATCCTGCAGATCTGTCCAAGAACACACGAGAAACGCCAAGAACACAATGCCATCTCGAATTACATAAAGAGGAGCATCGAGAGACACGACTTGGAGGTCCACTCAGAACCACACATAATCGGCACCTTTGGACTTCGAAAACCCGACCTGGTCTTCCGTTATGGAGACCTGTTCGTGGTGATTGATGTCCAGGTGGTGTCGGAGAGTGAAGACCTATCTCGAGCGAATAGAAGGAAGATAGATTATTATGCCTGCGACGATGGTCTTACCAATTCCATCAAGACCATATATGGCGTCACATCAGTCCAGTACGTCGGAGCTACTCTAAACTGGCGTGGACTGTGGGCTAAGGAATCCGCTGAAGACCTCCTGAGTCTTCGCCTAATTGGAAAGAGCGACTTGGCAGTGATATCAACCAGAGTCCTTATAGGTGGCCTTTCATCATACAACTTCTTCATGAGGTCCACTCAACGATCCAATTGACTCCTGCTGACACCGACTTGCTTCGTCCGGTCCCATATGAAGATATGTCATACTGTTTCTGTAAACTTTACCACTCTTTTCATACTTGTATTAAAAGTTTTTAAGTGGTTTTTCCACAAATGTTAAGGTATCTGCCTGCCTTAAAATGACCGGTTTCATCAAAAAATTCGAATTTCTGTTTTTTGCATTTTTGAATAGAATGAACATTTAGGATTCCAAAAATGTTTTGTTTTTGAAATTTCGATAATTAGAAGCAAAGTTATAGCTGATTTAGAAACCGGAAGTGAGATTCCGAAACACCGGAAGTGCACTGAAAACGTCAAAACTAAATGTAAACAATGTAGTTTTAAGCTAATAAGAATTTTTTTTTGCTTGTAACGCTATTAAAAATATTATTATTTGTTAATTGTTTTATATAATATTAATTAAATGCATCTGGCAACAAATTATGCATAAACTTTTTGAAGGAAATGAAATTGAATGGCATCAATTTTGATGTTTATATTTTCTGTTTGCTACGATTTATTCTGCGTTCAAATTTACCACGTTCTTATTAAAAAAAGCTTTAATATTAAATTGACGTTAGTTTTAGTTGTTATTTAAGTTATTTTTATTGTTTTGTTTTTGTTTTTTATCTGTTTTTATTGTTTTGTTTTCGTTATAAGAATGGCTAAAGTTCGCACTTCGAAAAAAAGATCTAAGAAAAGATCCTTTCACGGTAATAGATTTACCAAAAACTCAGACAGTGAAACAAAACCAGTGAAACAAGATTCAAGCAGTGAAGTTATAAAAACTGCAAGTGATTCTAAACTAAATTTGGAAAAAAAGGAGCTTACAGATGATACGAAAAAATTAGAAGGAAATAGAATCATTGATATAGCATCGCTAATGACTGTGATTTCCGTTCTATGTTGTCCAGCTTGCTTCGATACTAAGTTGAAACTTGCCGAGGATTCAAGGTTTGGCATTTGTTCAAACTTTTCGATATCCTGTGATTGTGGATTTATGACTGGATTTTCTACTACTCCCAAAGCAGAATTGTCACAACATATGCGAGTAAGACACCCGGTGATTTACAATGAAAAGATCACCATTCCAAATAAGAAAATTCGGTGGTCCACTGAAGAAACGAAGTTAATCGCCACCCGCGAAGCAGAAGCACCGGATAATATAAGATTTATGAATGAGTATCTCTCGGCATTTTTCCCATACAGAAGCCTTGAGAGTGTTAAATCTCACCGGAAACAGAAAGTTTTTAGGGAAATATTGAACGAGATCAAGACCAAAAAGAAGTGTAGTACGAAGAGACGACATTCGTCTGACGACTCACTCCTCGAGGCCTGGCGTCCTACTGCCAATGTCGAGATCGTGGAACCCTCAGTGGGTCGAACATTAGAACTGTCCACATCTTCTTTAGTTAACACTCCCTCCATCCATGATGAGATCGAGTTGAACTCTGACTTAAGAAATGATACAACTTCTATCGTTCTTGATCATGTGGTTGAAAATCCAGGCCTAGAGAGGAACTCCATCTTCACTTTTAATGCTGGGGAAGTTCCTGCTGGTGATAGAGTAAGCTACGTTCTCACTCCGCCTGTCCTGGGGGAGTCTAGTGATGATTCACTGTTTGAAGATTTACGAGACGCTGAAAGACCCGTTGACACTCCAGTTGGTGTCGATGATGTGATTGAAGTGGTGGATGCATACCTAGTGTTCGCTCCCCTCCTCCAACGATTCCGATGAATCTTCTACCCACTAGATCCATTGCTGGTATAACACTCCCAGTTCTCCAGAATGCCACATTGTGTGCCGACCTCGATGATGCCCAAGCATCCATTTATCAATACCTCACAAATTTAGTAGAAGCATATCCGGCCGTGAAACAGCCGTTCATCGACCTGGATAACTCAATCCTCTACCTTCCGACTTCTAATCTTAGCTGCCTTCTTCAGTCAGCCGACCTAACGACGTTCATGTCCCTTCCCAAAAGTGCACCAGCGAACGGCCATAATCATGAAGCCAATGAACCTAATAAGCACTACGGGAAAAAACCGAAGACTAAGCACTTATCTAAGAGGCAATTGAAAATAGAGAATTACGCTAAGACCCGAAAGCTACACTCAAGATCCAGAAAACGCTGCTTTGATGAAATACTTAACCCCACATCGAAGGGGAACATCCGTGATCCGGCTGACTTTCTCCAGTTTTGGAAAACTGTTCTTTCTAATCAAAATGAAGCCGAGTTCCAGTCCCAGACTTTCCTTGAGCAAACTAACTGTAATATCAAGAGCGTTTTCGTCGAGCCCATTTCAGTCGACGATATCGACTTGGGACTGCAATCTTACTCTAATGCAGCCGGACCGGATGGCTCGATGCTTAATCAATTGAAAAAACTTAGAAAACCTGATATTGCCAAAATTTTAAATACTTTCCTTTTGTGTGGGAAGATTCCCACAAGGCTAGTCGAAAGTCGGACCTTCTTCTTGCCAAAGGTTGAAAACGCCAAAGATCCGAGTGAATTCCGTCCTATTTCTATATCATCCACATGGACGAGGGTGTTCCACAGGATCCTGTCTAAAAGGCTGGCCGCTGTCGCAGATCTGCAGCCCGAACAGCGTGGATTCCTGAATACTGATGGCGTAGCACAGAATATCATACTTCTCGACTTCGTCCTGAGAAGAGCTAGTACCCAACTTAGGGGAACATTTCTGGCATCTTTGGATCTGAGGAAGGCATTTGACTCCGTTAGTCATAAAGGACTCATAGCTATTTTAAAGCACCTTAAATTCGACCGTAGATTTACTGCCTATATTTCTTCTTTGTACGAAACCGCCACCACGACTTTTTCTGTCGATGGCTACGAAAGCCCCACCTTCCATCCCACCTGTGGGGTCAGACAGGGTGATCCCCTGTCTGGATGCCTTTTCAACATCGTCATCGATCAAGTTATTAAAAAGATTAAGGATTTTATTAAGATCGATCTGGGAGGCTTTGAAGTCTCGACCTCAGCCTATGCAGACGATTTGGTTTTATTTGCCTCATCATCCGCAGGACTTCAGGCTGCTCTGGATGCAGCTAACCAGATGCTCATCTCGTGCAATCTTAAAATCAACCCTGAGAAATCCTTTACCCTTTCCTTGATTCCTGATGGAAAGAATAAGAAATTGAAACTCTACGATAATACCTTCTTTATCAATGGGGAAAAAATATCTACAATTAAGGCGGGAGAAAGTTTTAAATACCTGGGGGTCAAATTTAGTAAGTCTGGACTAATGCCGGCCGAGCCTTTGGAACAACTGGGCGACTTGCTGGAAAAACTCCGAATGGCACCACTTAAGCCTCAACAAAGGTTATACGGTCTAAGAAATTTCCTATTACCCAAATTTCTCCACGCCTTAACATTGACTCGGCCAACTGCCAGAATCCTCAAAAAATGTGATGCAAGCATAAGGAAATTCGTAAGGCGGATTGTAAACCTTCCACACGATTGTCCCAACTACTACATACACGCCAGAGTTAAGAACGGCGAACTGGGAATCACGTCCTTACGCTTATCTATTCCAAGAACGAGAGCAGTAAGGCTTGACCGATTATGGAACAGTTTGGGTCCTGAGGCCAGCGAAGCCGCCTCGCAAACTAGACCTTAGGAAACATCATTTAGAAATCTCTAGAGAAGATCTTTACTCTTCCAATGATGGTAGAGCCCTAAAAACGTCCTCTCAAGTACCCTCCCGAAACTCCTGGATTTGCCGCAGGGAATAAGTTTCTTTCCGGCAAAGACTTCATCAGAGCTATTAAGCTAAGGATTAACGGACTACCAACTAAGACGAGATCATCTAGGGGTCGTGTGACTGACAGATCCTGCAGGGCGGGTTGTAATAAAAATGAAACCCTTAGTCACGTCCTGCAGGTCTGCCTCAGAACCCACGGGAGACGTATAAATCGCCATAATGCTATTTCTAACTATATCAAGAGGAGCCTTGAGAAACTGGATGTGGAAGTCCATTCTGAGCCTCATATTACCGGCACCCTTGGACTTCGAAAACCCGACCTTGTCTTCCGTTATGGAGACCTGGCCGTGGGGATTGATGTCCAGGTGGTGTCGGACAGAGAAGATCTTTCCAGGAGAAAGATCGACTACTACGCCAGTGATGACGGGTTGACAAATACAATCAGAACGACCTACGACGTCGCCACCGTACAATATGTCGGCGTGACCCTCAACTGGCGCGGTCTTTGGGCTAAGGAGTCAGCCGAGGACCTTCTCAGTCTTCGCTTAATTCACTCAGTCGCTTAATTCGCTCAGTCTTCGCCGATTCGTCAAAAAGTTTTTGTAATTCCTTATTTTTGTTCGCTCCCAGCACTGGGAGTCTTTCAAATGCTCCGCACTGTCATTTGGCGGTTGGGGCTTATTATGTAATATTCATGTTCATGTCTTAATAAAAGATTTTATAGCAACTTGACTCGTGACTTCTACTCGACTCTTGACTTTAGGGGCGAGTGATTTATTTCAGAGTGATTTTATGCGAAATATAGCTCATCAGGTTTTTTTTCTTTTTTTAAGAGAAAATTTGATCGCGTGTGCGAATTTCGGACTTAGTCCTTAATTCGTACACTTGATACTGGTGAGCCCTAGCCTCTAAAGTCACTAGGGGACCTGCCACCTCCGGGAAGTAAACGCCCCCAGGTTCGCCCTGGATAATTCCGGCCCTCGGGTCGGAAGAAACTAAGCGCAGGCAACCCCGAACTCCTCCTGGTCATTCCTCGAGGTCTGTACTTCGTCTCAGTTTTGTCTTGCAGTGAGCTTTACATCTAGGTTCTACCTAGTTGTCACGAAGGATGGCCACAGCCGTCGGCTTTGATTGCACGGAGTGCTCCAGCTCATTTAACACGAAGAGGGGACTCTCTCAGCACATGCGAGTAAGGCATGCAGCTATATATAATGAAAAAATTACCTTACCCAGTAAAAAGATCAGGTGGTCTGTTGAAGAGACGAAATTGCTCGCTACCCGCGAAGCTGAAGCACCACCAAATACTAGATTTATAAACGAATACCTTTCGTCGTATTTCCCTGAACGCAGTTTAGAGAGTATAAAGTCACACCGAAAGCAAAAGATATTCAGGGAACTCCTGAAAGAGATCAATTCCAAAAAGAAAGGAAGTGTGAAAAGAAGACACGCCTCCGACAATGCACTCACTGATGCATGGCGCCCAACTGCCACTGTTGACTCTTTAGAACAAACCTCATGTCGAACATTAACTCCATCCGTACCCTTTATTGTAAGCACTCCCTCCACTAGTGAGGCTGAGTCTACTCAAAACTTAATTGCTGAAATGGTTCCCGTTGGCCATGTGGAAAACCCAGCACTCGAAAGAAGCTCTGTCTTCACCTTAATGCTGGTGAAGTAACAGATGGCGAGAGAGTGAGTGACATCATCAAGCTTCCAGTCTTCGGCGAATCAAGCGATGAATCATTATTTGAGGTTCTTCGGGAAGCCGAAAGGCCTACTGACACTCCTGTCAATGTCGATGAAATGTTAGAGGTCGTAGATGCTTATCTAGGCCCAGCTCCCAGCACCCAATCTCCATCTGAAACGATTCCAATGAACCTTCTACCTACAAGGACCGACGCTGGTATAACCTTTCCAAACACTCAAAATGACAGCGCTTTGGCTTGCCCCGAATTGAATTGAATTGAATGTGGGGTTTAGTGGCACACGGTCCCGAAAAAGGACATACTACACCAAACACACGGTTTTAAAAGCAGATTAAAAGGATAAGTAAAGCACACGTATAAAATCAGATAAGATAGTGAAAATTCTAAAACAATGTTGCAAATTTACATACATTAAAATCAATAAAACTGCATGGTAAATTTACTAAAACACTAAATGGTATAAAACAATTATATACAACTTAAAATTCTAATAGCGCGTAAGAATGCAAAGATGTTAGGATGGTGATTTTTATCTAACAAGTCTTTTATATATAAAATCGTGTTTCCAAAAAAGGTAAGGCGTTGTTGGTTAAAACACCAACATCATCGATTAAAACATGATGAATTGAAAGTGAA
>NC_092214.1:41623921-41660434 GCF_043381705.1 Parasteatoda tepidariorum | reverse complement strand
GGTGAGTTTGACATCTGTCCTGCGCATGTTCACTCACAACAATGAAATCAGAGTTGGTTGCGCATTTGTCGTTTACCAGGAGGGAATACAGATTGACCGATGTACCTTCAGATTATGTGAGAAATCAACGGTATTCAAGGCCGAATTATGGGCCATCTTGCAAGCCATTTATTACATCAATAAGAACAACATAAATGAAAGAGTCAATATCTTTTCAGATTCCCTTTCAAGTTTACAAGCCCTTGAAAAACCGGGCCATAACGACCACACGGTAACCATGGTGAAAAAACACCACAAGCACAATATTGGCCTTTCATGGATTAAAGCCCATGACGGAAAATATGGTAATGAAGAGGCGGATAAATGGGCCAAATACGCCTGCCAAATGGCAAGGATAGATACATACAACTGTCTATCAAGGAACATAGAAAGACAGCGACAAAGAGAAACAACTATTATAGAATGGCAGCGAAGATGGGACAACGACAGGGAACAGGGTCGGCACACTCATGGACTCATTGGAAGGGTAAACCCCACCGCTTTAAACAGTAACTTTTACCTAAATCAATTTCTCACTGATCACGGGACTCAGCGAACCTATCAGGCTCGATTTCATCAAAAGGACCCCAACTGTACTTCATGCTTAACAAATGATGACCTAGAACACATTTTAACTAAATGCCCTAATTTTCAAACCCAAAGAGTTTCCTTTTTCCCTGACAAACTCAGTTATGGTTTTTTGAGACAGCACTGGAGGAATGATAAAATAAAACAAGGAATCATCGAAATTATTAAGACACATTTCGAAAATAACACCCCGGAATTAAGTGCTCGATAATTCCTCCCACACTTACACATTGGCCCCTACGTCATTTAAAGTTTAATCATAGACTACCTCACTTAAATCACACCCATACAGTCACTTGATATTAACTTATATGGGTTGGTATTTCACGAGCTTTTGATATGATCTCATTTGTAAAAAAAATCATACAACTTTTGTAAAATAATGTTCATCTATACATCTGTAGAGCAACTATTTACTGTAACTGTATACTTTCCATAACTGTGATCTTTAAAGTTTAATCCTAGACTTCCTCACTTAAATCACACCTATACTGTCACTCGATATTAACTTGTATGGGTTGGTACTTCATGAGCTTTTGATATGATCTCATTTGTAAAAAATCATGCAACTTATGTAAAATAATGTTCATCTATACATCTGTAGAGCAACTATTTACTGTAACTGTATACTTTCCATAACTGTGATCTTTAAAGTTTAATCCTAGACTTCCTCATGCGACTTCATCTATACATCCTAGACTTCCTCACTCGATATTAACTTGTATGGGTTGGTAGTTCATTAGTTTTTGATATGGTCTCATTTGTAAAAAATCATACAACTTATGTAAAATAATGTTCATCTATACATCTGTTCGAGCTCTTTTTGCTCTCTTCATAATTCTGTCATACAATGTTGTAAATCACTTGTTTCAATAAACTTGCTGCTTTACGCGGCCGACACCCAGACTGGCCTGTTGGCTACAGCACCTCCACCAAACCTTTAGGACAATAACATTTTATTAGAAATTCATAAAAATTTTGAGATTGAGCTCACCCGTGCACCCCATTCCTGGGTTTTGCCTCGGGGTGGATGCGTTGAATTGAGGAGGCCACCCAGCGGCGGGATGTGTTGCCACTTTTTCGTCGCCAAGCAATTCCTTTTCGCCACTCTTCATGCTGAGCAGTCACGTACATGCACTTCGGGTAAACAGTATCCCCGGATGCCTCCTAATGGAGGCGGGACGGGGTTAAGCCTTGCCTTGCTTAACTTTACAAATAGCAGATCACAAGAAAACCAACCGTAAAACTGAATAATCAGACCATTAGAGTTCACTATACAATCGACTACCTCGGATTTCGCTTAAACAACCTATTGTCTTGGCTCCCTCATCTTGAGAAACTCTACACAAAAATTTCAAAACTACAATACAAGTTAAATAGATTATCCGGAACCGATTGGGACCTAGATCCAAAAATAAGAAAGCTGATTTACTTACAGTGTACTCAAAAAATCGTAATTTATGGAGCTGAGATCTGGTACAGTGAGAAGGTAAAAATTTTTAACAAGATTAGGAAAATAGAGAGACTACCTTTGCTAAACATAACCAAGACTTATAGCACCACGTCCACCTCGGCCTTACAAATTCTTGCAGGAACTATACTCCTTGACCTGATCGTCAGAACAGAAGCCGACATCTCTAAAATCTATTTACATGATAAACCAACTGATAGACAGATTGACTTACTATATAAACACCTCGCAGAACACTATCAAATCTCTTTTAATTTTAACCCACCAACAAACATGGGAATGGAGATCTACACTGATGGGTCAAGAATGACATATAATAACGAGACCAGAGTCGGCTGCGCCTTTGTAGTTTACCAAAATGGAAACCAGATTGACCAATGCCAATTCAGACTTTGTGAAAATTCCACTGTATTTAAAGCTGAGCTGTGGGCAGTTCTGTAATCATCATCATTGCATCTGTCTCAACTTATTATTGTAATTGCTATAATTGCTCACTGAGCAGTGTGGTTGCGTCGTACAACCCCTTCACTCACCTGCAAAAACCATATTATGTCTGTTGTACTGATTATCTTTACTTCTGCTCATAGTTGCCATCATATTTATCATCTTTCACTTGTAAAAACTACATTATGTTTGTTCAATGGATCATCTCTACTTCTGTTAGCATTTCATATTGTATTTGCGCCTGGGATTCTCTACATCTGTGAACTGTATCCATGCCATGTAACTCTACTTGAATTTAAATAAATTGGCTGCTCTACGCGTGTGGCGCCCAGACCGGCCTAGCACCTACTTGCCCCCATCTCAATAAATCAGGAACTCAACCAATTATACTCGTTCTGTACACCCGTGCTCCCACCCCACTTCCTTGGAGGGGATGCTTTAGGTCTGCGGGCCAACCCTCGACGAGACGTGCTGCCATCTTCTCGTTGCCAGACACTCTCCCAAGAAACTCTTCCTACTGAGCAGTCACGAACATCCACTTCGGGTAACCAGTATCCCCGGATGCCTCCCACCGGAGGCGGGACGGGGTTAAGCCAAGCTTAACTTTATTAGTTACTTTTGATATGAAACCGCCTTGCAACTCTGGAATTGAAATATATACTGACGGGTCTAGAATGACCATCAATAACCAAATCAGAGTTGGCTGCGCCTTCACTGTCCACGATAGTGCTGAACAAATTGATACCTACCTATTTAGATTATCAGATGAGTCAACTGTATATAAAGCCGAACTATGGGCCATTCTCCAGGCGATACTATGGATTAATAAAAATAAGATTACTGAACACGTTGACATTTACTCCGATTCACTTTTTGGCCTCAAAACAATTAGCAGATTTGACAATAAAATTTACCTTGACAAAATGATTAAACTCAATTACAAACAGAGTGTTGGTTTGCACTGGATAAGGGCCCACGTTGGCAACACAGGAAATGAGGAGGCTGACAGGTTGGCCAAACTCGCCTGCCACAGGGAACAAATCGATCTTATCGATCTACCCTCTAAGAGCACTATCAAACTTAACCTTTTGAGGCAAAATCTTCAAACATGGCAGGCAAGATGGGACAGTCCAAACTCATAGGGCAGATACACACACATATTAATCCCAAAAGTCAGCAATACTAAAGTATATTCTAACTTCTATTTGAACCAATTTTTAACAGACCATGGTACAATGGTTAGAAGCCATGGTACAACGAACTTTGAGGATACGATTTCTGCCATCATGTCGTACCACTGCCCGGATAATGAGGATATACAATGTGAACCACTGGAGAATGGTCACAATGATTCACCTTTCACTAGGTCAGAATTGGAAGCAGTTGTTGGGGACCTTAAATGTAATAGAGCACCGGACCCTGATGGACTCCCAAATGAAATTTTTAGAGACATATTTTATTTTAATTGTAATTGGTTATTGACTATTTTTAACATCTGCCTTGCTCTTAACCACTTTCCGGTGCCTTGGAAATGTGCCAGAGTCGCCCTAATTCCTAAAGCAGACAGAGATATGAAACTGCCCGCATCATATCGACCAATATCACTGCTCTCGGTCTGTGGAGAAATTTTAGATAAACTTTTGACAAAAAGACTCTTTCTTTCTGGAGAACAACAAGCTTCTGAGCAAAAACCAATTTCGATTCCGGACCGGGAGAGGGACAGAGGATGCTCTCCTTGAGGTAGTAACATTCGTGGAGGAGGCAAGACGAGAGGGGAAACACAGTATTGGGGTGGCTCTGGACATTGATAAAGCATTCAATAATGCAAACTCGCATATCTTGAAAACGGAGATCAACAAACTGGATCTCCCAGAAAACTTCAGTAAAACGCTATTTAGCTTTCTCAGTTATAGAGAAGTGATTTTTAACGATGAGGAAGGCAATTGTATTTTCAGACGTTTCATACACATGGGAGTTCCGCAGGGCTCGTCGCTTGGGCCGGTGTTGTGGCTTATTTATATCAACACTGTTTTCCATCATTTTAACCATATTAATTTTAATGATTTTATCGATGTTGATTTTAATGATTGCCCCTTAATAGCTTTCGCGGATGATCTTTTTATGTTGTTGAGAAACCCAAATTTATATCGATTTGACCAACTGGCCACCCGCTGTCTTACCGAACTCTCGGAATGGACTAATGCTTATAAACTCAAATTTAGTGACAATAAGACGTATTGCATCACATTTCCCAAGAGTAAAAAGAAAATCGGAAGACCACTGAATATTAATTTGAGGAATAATCATACATATTCATTTAAACAGGTTCAAACTCTTAAATACCTGTGTATTTTACTTGACAAAGGCTTGACTTGGATACCTCATCTTAACCAGGTCAAGGAGACAGTAGGAAACTTTAACAATCTTATTAAAACTGCAACATCTCAATTGAAGTCCCCAGCTCCAATTCCCAAATTAAAACCGTGGTCAAATCACACAATATAAGTCGCTGGAAGCTGGAATGGCAGAGTTATGGGAAGGGCAGGCAAACTTTTAAATTCTACAAGGATCCAAAACTAAACAGACTGCAGGCAAGTTTTTATTTTAACCAATTTTTAACGGGTCATATAGTGTTCGGAGAACATCAAAATAGACTTTTTAATAAAAACATTCAATGCAATTATTGCGGGGAACAACAGACAATCGATCACTTAATTTTTAGTTGTTCCCAATTCCGGACACTTCGTGACAATAACTTTACCAATTTTAATCAACACCAATGTTTTGCCAATTTGGCCTGCAGAAAAATTATCATCTCTATTATTAAACAAACTCTGGAAGATGAACTTGGAGACAGGCAATAAGACCCGGAACCTGTGCTCCCTACTTCTTGGATGTCTCAAGCAGTTCATTGGCTTTTAACTTAATGTTTTACTTTATTCCATTTTTAATGTTTTATTTAATGATTTTATGTTATTCATTATTTGTCATTCATATTTTCTGCTAGGGATTGATTTTACGCTTTCATGGGGGGTTTTTATCACTGTCAACTGATTACAATTTTTATATTGGTTTTACCTGCTTTTTTCCACTACGATGGTGTTTACCTTCTCTGTAATTTTAACTATTTTGTGTTCGACTTTAGTACATTGTGATTTTATAGTGTTTGATTTAATTACTATGGTCTTTTGACTGTCTGTTTGCCCCTTTGGATACTTCTGTAACTTTTATTTCTATTTATTGTACATTTTCTGTAGATCAATAATTTGTATTATTTATCGCTTTTATCTGCCATGTTATATAATGTGTGGATGTTGAGTGGTAGATTTAAGGGTCCTTGAACCTCCTACCCTATAATCAGCTAACACTATAAGGGTCCTTTGACCTATTTTATATAATTTGTTTGTTTGGCCGCATTTTGCATCATTGTCCCTTGTGGCGATCTTTGATTGAAGTTGTAATCATGTATCAATCCAGTTGTATGATCTTGATGTAATCTTAACGTAAACCCTAAACAAATAGGGTGGGTCGTGTCACTATTCAAATTAACTTGACTTATCACTGAGGCATGTGGTGCTTTGATCTTGCGTGACTCGGGGCCTTGTGCCAATCGAGTCCAATTGCCCGGCACTCCGTGCTGTACTTGGTTGCTGTTCTTCGGCGAGCCAACAGATATTTGGCGTATGGGCTCTATGGGCCTAGGTCGCGACTTTAACCTACTTAACTTGACTTATCGCCTTCGCAGATGATTTTATGGTTACAATAACTGGAACAGTATTGGATAGACTGGGACCCAAAATGACAGAGATCCTAATCAAATATCAAGATTGGGCAACCAGATTTGGATCGAAATTCAGTACAGGCAAATCCCAAGCAATTGTCTTTCCCAAAAGTCGTCAAATTACAAGTAAACCCACAGTTAAGCTCAACGGACAAAACGTCAGACTCCATTACACAATTATCTACTTGGGATTTCGACTAAATAACCAGTTGTCCTGGCTCCCACATCTCGAGCATATTTATAATAAAATTACAAACTTCCAAGTTAAAATCAATAGACTGTCGGGAATCGGCTGGGGACTTACTCCGAAAATTAGGAAACATATTTATTTACAATGTACACAAAAAATAATTACATATGGAACAGAAATATGGTATGGTGAACATATAAGAACGCTTAATAAAATCAGAAAAATTGAAAGAATACCCCTACTAAATTTAACTAAGGCATACCGAACAACATCAACAAATGCATTACAAATAGTATTAGCGGGAACTATACCCTTAGATATTGTCGTTAAGACGGAGGCAAGGATCTCAAACTGTTATTTACATGAAAAGGAAATCGACAAACAAGTGGAGTTACCTGTAAAATACCCGGCGGAAAATATCCAGATACCATATAGACTTAATACACCGACCGAGGCAGGACTGGAGATTTTCACTGATGGATCGCGATTGATTTTTGGAGGTGAATTTAGAGTGGGATGCGCGTTCGTAGTTCTTATGGACGGCCATTCCATAGATCATTACACATTTAGATTATGTAACAATTCTACAGTCTACAAAGCAGAGCTTTGGGCAATTTTACAGGCCATTTACTGGATTAACCAAACTGAAATTAAGGACACAATAAGAATATACTCAGACTCATTTTCAGGAATACAAGCCCTAACTAAACCTGCCGATAGTGACTACATGACTACTATAATCAAAAACAGCTACACACAAAATATTGTCTTACACTGAATTAAAGCCCATGCGGGTCTTAAAAGAAATGAAGAAGCAGATAAGTGGGCGAAAAAGGCGCGTGAAAAGAAAAAAATAGACAGATTCAATCTCTCATTCAAGAGATCGGACAGACTAGAATGTCGAAATTAAGATGTGACAACATGGCAGAATAGATGGGACAGCCCAGCCTCACAGGGCAGACATACTCATAGTTTAATACCTAGGGTCACTTATAAAGTTCAATATAGTGACTTCTATATAAACCAATTTTTAACCAATCGCGGCACACAAAGAGTTTATCAACGAAGATTTCATAATAAACCTTAAAATTGTGATCTATGCAGAGTTACAGACGATCTGGAACACATACTACTAAAATACCCAACTTATGAACATAAAAGAAAATTATACTTTCCCAGAAATTTTAGGTACGAAAATTTAAAGAAATACTGGAACCAAAAAAAGATAAAAAGAAATTATAAGAGAAATCATCAAAGACCATTTTGAAAAAAATACACCAGAAATAGTTTAGTTAGGATGAAAACCATCTACTTCCTTAAATAGGATCCAATGGAAAAGTGTGCAAATAGTGGAGTGCAATATATGATGAGTGCAACACACTTCCTCATGGTGGAGGACTGGAAACACTATGATGTATACAACATTTCTTAAAGCATTTGAGACTGTCTCCAATTTGGTTTACAACTGTTTGAATTGTGAACTAGAACCTAACAAAGTAAACTAGAGAGCATATATACATTTGTTCAAATTCAACTAACTACGTCATAGACTAATCTCCTGTAATCACCTGTTTTAACTGTTATGTGTGTTGGAGAACATCTTTTCATCTGTATAAAGGAAAGTTCAGCTCATCATATCATAACCCTTGTATAATGTAAACTGGAGAGCATCTATTCATCTGTTTAAATTCAATTCATTACGCCATAGCCTTATCTAGGACAATCACCTGTTTAAACTGTAATGTGTATTAGAGAACATCTTTTCATCTGTTTAAAGAAAAATTCAGCTCATCAAATTGAAACTTTTGTAAAATGTAAACTGGAGAGAATCTATTCATCTGTTCAAATTTAGCTCATTACGTTATACCCCTATCTCTTGTAATCACCTGTTTAAACTGTAATGCGTATTGGAGAACATCTTTTCATTTGCATAAGGAAAAATTCAGCTCATCCTCAGCTTATTTATATATTTTTCCTTTGTAATCACTTGATTAGCTTGTCAATATATATGGGAGAGCATCTTTTCATCCGTAAAAAATACAACTCATTGCCTCATCGTTGTATCTTTTTACCGCAGACGTTGCTGCTGGATTGTATTTGCTGTACTTTATGTATTTTTCTGATTTAAATAAATCTTTGCGGACTTCCAGGACGGGGAGGGGCAGTGGATCGCAGGGCTGCTCTGCGCGTGCAGCACCCAGGTACGAGCTTTCATTTAAATTTACAAGTGTCCGTTGATACATTTCAATCACCTGTGCATCCCCTGTTCGAGAGCCGCCCAAATCACTGGCCAACCATCTTCGCCAGTGGTGCAAAAATCGTTACCAAGCCATCCATATAGTGTCACCCTATCCACTGATGCAGTTACGTACACGCACACAGTCAACAGTATTCCCTGAATGCCCCCTATGGGGGCGGGACAGGGTTGAGTCTTCCTTAACTTGACTTATACGCTACCGACCTCTGTCTTTGCTCCCGACTTTGATCAAGATATTGGACAAGCTCATCTCAAATAGGTTTGCCTTCTTTCTGGAGGATAGTTGTTTGTTGAGCAAGGATCAACATGGTTTTAGAAAATGCCATTCGACAACAACAACTATGAAATCTTTACTTTCTATTGTTAATAATGCTCGAGATATAAAGCACTATCTCCTGGCAGTGTCATTGGACATTAAAGGTGCTTTTGATAGGGTGCTGTGGAGCGCTGTGGTTGAGGTTCTTGCTGAGCTAAATTGCAGTAAAACTCTGAATAATATCATAAAAAGTTTTCTTGGCGATCCATCAGTTGTGTTCAGCCTCGACGATACATTAATCGAACACAGGGTAACAAAGGGTGTACCTCAGGGATCCTGTCTGGACCCTATTTTATGGTTGATAGTAGCAAATCACATTTTACAAAAACCCAGGCTGATCTATGAACATGTCATAGCATTTGCTGATGACTTTTTGGTGATCGTTACCGGTACGATTGTCGACAGGTTGGGTCCCTTGGCTACCGATATCCTTGAGGAATACCTATCTTGGGTAAAAGGCTTTGGCCTAGAGTTCAGTACAAATAAATCCTATGCCATTGTTTTCCCAAAGGAGAAGAGGATCACGAGGAAATCGACAATCAAACTGGGAGGAAATAACATTAAGGTTGTCAATACGATAGATTACTTGGGCTTTCGAGTTAACTGTCAGCTCTCCTGGTTGCCTCATTTGGATAAAATTTACATTAAAGTTACGGCTATTCAATATAGATTAAACCGACTCTCTGTTTCCTGGGGAATTGTCCCATCTACCAGAAAGTATATCTATAATGTTGCCATTATTAAAATCATCTCATATGGGGCTGAGATCTGGTACAGAGATCATGTTAGAGTCAACAACAATTGATTAATTGATTGAACGTAGGGTTTAATGGCACAAAGTCCAAAGAAGGACATGCTGCGCCAAACGAACGGTTTTAAAATAAAGGTAAATGCAGATTACAAATTTTCCTCATTAAAAGTCACACGGAATTTATAAAACTAGATACAACGTGACAGAGGTACTCAAAAGTTAGTAAAAGAGTCAACAACAAAATTAGCAAAATTGAAAGAATTCCACTGCTCAATCTTACAAGAGCATACGGTACCACATCTACAGCCGCACTTCAGGTATTAGTGGGAACAGTTCCTTCGGATTTAATAATTAAGTTAGAGGCAAAAATGAGCGAAATCTTTCTTCATAATAAGCCAATCCGCAACTGTCAGGATATTCCGTTTAAGCATCCCGCGGAGCTCTTCAATATACCATATAGTCTAAAATTACCGACAAATAAAAATATCGAAATTTATACTGATGGGTCACGACAAGTGATAAATGATCAAGTAAGAGTTGGATGTGCTTTCGTTGTTTTTGAAAACGGTAATTTCAAAAACAACTCTCTTTACAGATTGACGGATCATTCCACAGTCTATAGGGCCGAACTATGGGCAATTTACCAGACAGTTCTTTGGGTTGGGGAAAATCATATTCAGGGAAGCGTTCATGTCTACTCAGACTCTCTTTCTGGTATAAAAACCTTAAATAGATTTGAAGATAGGGAGTACCTGGGTAAAATGATTAAAGATAACTTCCTATTTAATATTGAACTGCATTGGATAAGGGCCCATATGGGCCATACGTGCAACGAGGAGGCTGACAGGCTCGCAAAGTTGGCATGTCACAGGAGCATGATTGATTTGACCGACTTAACATCTAAATCCTCGGTTTGGCTAACGTTATTAAGACAGAGTATTAATATTTGGCAGAATAGATGGGATAGTCCGAACAGTAAAGGTAGACATACTTACAATCTCATACCAAAAGTAAATAGTAATAAATTATATCCCGATTTCTTTTTGAATCAGTTTTTAACAAACCATGGCACTCAGGGAGTGTATCAACATAAATTTCACTTTAAACCTGCAGGATGTAAACACTGTAATATAACCGAAACTCTTGAGTATATATTCTCCTTCACTGTCCTGTCTTCTAACCACTTAGGAACAAATATTTTCCAATAAATCTATCCCCAAATTCGATTATGTTGGCTTCGAATCAACCAAAAATTAAGATGGGTATTATCGAGATTATTAAACAACATTTTTGTGACAACACTTCTATTTCTTAATTAATTATTAATTGTCTTGCTTTTATCGATTCTTCATGATTTACCATGACTGTTTGGTTCCTCGTGATTTGCTCTGGTGTTGTTCTTATGTATTCTACTTTATTTGTAATTTCAAATCTGTCACTTTTGATGGATTTTAATTGTTATTACATGTTTTAATGATGCTTTGTATTTGTATATATGGTGGGTTATTTATGCTATTTTTGGAATTTTGTGCTTTTGATCAGATTTTGATATAGTTTTTGATGATACTGTTTTTAGTGTTGTTTTTTATTTTATAATAAAAAACAACCATTGTATATTTCAACCAATGTATATTTCTAGATATCTTGTTTTGTGTCTGCTGTTCTTGTATTTCTTATTGCTGTATTAAATTGTATATTTCTGATTTACAAAATTGCTACATATTTCATTTTTCTGTATATTCTGTATAACTGTGTTCTGTATAACTGTGTTTTAATTCACTGTACGATTATTTCAGATCTTTTGTACTCTGTTGTTACGTATATATAATTCTGTACTTTGTGTATTGTATATAGTTCTTTTTCAATTGCTGTTTAATTCAGGGAAACCGTGGTTAATTATGTTAATCAAATGTGTATTGTGAAATTTTGGCTTGTATGTAACATAAATGTAATGTGGTATAAGAATACTATTTTGCTAAATTGACTACCTAGTTTTTTGTGCACTTGAAATGTAATATTTTGATCATAGGGCAGTATTTTACTCAACTTTGTTCTGTGATCTGGATTCAGACATGGAGGTTTTTCTTCATTGTATATTAGTATTAATGTCGTTATACTGTGTTGCATGTAAAGATGTCAATACCTTTCGTTGATTACCTGTTTTTGTAATTTGTATCTGTTGGTACATGGCATAGAGTTGATATAGTAGGTAGAGGAACCAAGTCCGCTTTATTCCTTCCGAAAAGACACGCCACAGATAGCAAGCAAAGAGTTACAATCACGTGATGGAAAGAGTGCAATACTTGGCGCAGTATCACAAATGTTGGCGCACTAAGTTTTTAAACAGCTTTATTTCGATATTACCGATGCGCAAATAATCGGAGCATTTGAAAGAGAGAAAAAAAATATTTTCGTTAATCATATTTCTTTAATATTATTAAATGGGTTTTTAAAACATGAGGAGTTTTTTTTCTCTTAACAAATAATTTTTAATTAAAGTACTGCCTTTATTTAAAAAAATTCAGTAGTTCTCGTCTGTACCCTTAACACTATTCCTTAAAATTTATTCATTATATAAAAATAAAAAACGATATTCTGCATCACTTATATTTATTACTATATTCAGAAATTTTTTTTTAAATGTTTTTATTGCAAAGACCTATTTTAAAAAAAAAATTACTAATATATATTGTAATAACTATTGTTATTTTTTTTAAAAAAAATAATAACTTCGATACAAAAATCAGGATTTTTTTTAAATCTACCAGGGCTTAAAATGTGAATTTGAAAATGTTGCCCTTCTTTTTTAATGAAACACAAGTTCGTTTAAAAAATTAATTTAATCTTTACGTTTTAAAAGTTTTATCACTGTTAGATAAAACAAATTGTAAAATTAAACAGATTGTCTGAAAAAAGTTCGATGCTTAGAAATAACGTTAATGTTGCAACACTTTTATCATTTTTATTTATGCTCACCAAGAGACTGCTCGAGAGGTAATATCAAATTTCGGGAAAAATAGCTTCGGGGAAAATAAAACCCGTTTTTAGTAGAACAGATTAGTTAGAAAACATATTTTTGATTAAATTTAATTACGTTTAGAATTTTATTTATATATTGAATACATTAAATTATTTATACAATAAAGATTATTTACATTATTAATTTAGAATTTTGACTTCTTTTTTTCCTGACACTTAAAATAGATATTTTCAAAAATAAACTGCTGTTGCATTTTAACTTAATACTCAACAATTTGTCTAAATATGAAATAAAATATTTATTCTAATATAAAAGTTTTCAGCTCCGAATAGAGAAAAATATAAGATTAAAAGCATTAAACTAATCAAAGAAAATAATAAAAGAGTTTAATTAGAAATTTTACTTTGTATTTCATGTACAATCTAATTCCATAAATTACTAGGAAGTTTAAATTGTACACACAAAGAGACTAGTAGAAAAGCTTTCGAAATTTAAACAAAAAATACTTAAATAAAAGAGAAAGCAATTAGAATTTTTACTTTGTACTAAATGTAGATTGAAACTAATGACGAACTTATAATTAAAATATCTTACTTTTATTTGTGATAGAAATTGCAATTTATGCAACTTTTTATGAGGTAAATTTATGCAACTATTATAGGTCAATGTATATTTAATAATTTTTATACAGAAAACCAGTATCTTAAAAAGTAGCAGTTAAAAATATTTTACTTTACAAATAAAAGAACCATAATCATTTTATGGACATTAAGAAAATTACAATGCCCATCCATAAAAAATGTAATTTTCTTAAAAATAGTAAGTGCATTTAAAACTATATCTTTTAGCCAGCTGCAAATTAAATATATACAATCTAGATAAAGGTAAAAACAGTTGAAATTTTACAAGAAAGGTTCACGATGCTAAATCTTTGCACCACAGCCAGCTGTTAGCCTTGGCCGTCTGAGCAGTTTATTCCATACCAATGCATAACATGCGCTAATTTACTGCACTAATTTACTCCTATACAACTTATCCACTTCTATGTTATGTTTTCTAAATTTGTTGCACTAAATCAAACTAATTCTACGCTTTAATATACTAGTAAAATAAAGTATTTCCAATAAAGCAACTATTTTTAAATAAAAAGAAGATAAACAAGTACTTAATGATTATATTAAATATACCTTAATTTATTTTCTAAATAGTACATAATTTGTATTCATTTTATGTATAGTAACAGAATTATATAATTTTATTAAAAATTAACACTAAAACTACTATACACTATTTTATATTTAAATACTAAAAATATTTCATAGAATTTAATTATTCATCAAACATATAAGAATATACAAATAATTTGGTTTTTAAGCATTCCTATGTAATTTAAAAAACACAACTTCTTATGTACCATATTTTTTATTTAAATATATATATTTAAAGGAAACATTTTAGAACAAGATAAATATTGGGTTTTAGTAATCAAGAGGTAAAGATATACAAAATCTTCAGAATATACAGAAATGATATCGACATTTAAAGAGAACTAAAACAAAACCGAAAGTTTACTCAACTGTTCCTTGGCGCTAAAGTATCTCGCCAAGGAAGCCAACAAAGCTTTGCAGCTATTTCAGCTAAAAATAGAATATATATTGAAATATACTTAAACATTATAAGTTTAAAGTTTAAGAAACAATAAAAACTTATGTTAAATGCAAAAAAAGTGAGCAAAAACGAGCGTAATTGATTATTAAAGCAAATAAAACATGATTATCAGAGCATGACTGAGTATCGGAAAAATTTTAAAATCAATTTTAAAATAGAAAAAGTGAAAAAAAATGTCGCCCTTTCTTGTAAAAAGTTATCGGACAGTCCCTAGAAAACTTCTCCGTGCAGCAAAATGCTCAGGACTTTTGTACCATTCTTATTTCTGAATTAAAAAGACAGACAGTTAATTGCATCAGACGATCGCAATGCTAAACGAATGGACGGGAATCGAAGCGGTCTCAGTGAACGGCAAGTTTGGGCTACAGTCACGTGACTTTATCTTGTCCACGGGTCGGGGGTTATTCTACTTTCTCTACCCAGTATTTCAACTCTATGGTACATGGTTGATATGGTACTGTGACATTCATACCTTTGATCGTTCCTTGTTCACTTCGATTTGACAACTCTGTTCATTCTGTTTACTTGAAAAGTAATACCTAGACTAACTGGGTGTATTTATTCAACTCTGTATGGGGATTTAAAGTTTTGTGAAAATTTCTTTTCAATGTACTTTTGTAATAACTCTTAAACATTCATCCTATGTATTGTTGCAGACGTGTTGGAGGAGGGTTTGAATTGTTGTAATATAACTATTGTAATATGGTTGATATGGTATCATGGCATCGTATAAGTTGTGATATCTAAAATTGAAATTGTTTCTCTACTCATTTCTGATTTTTATTTGTTTTGAATGTTGATGCTTTGGAGGGCTTTTGTAAATATATTTTGAATGCTTCCCTAATTTGTGGATAGCGAAATTTCTACTTTTAAAGTTTTCTTATCTTTATTGATGTGACTATGTGTTTTCTCAGTGAACTTGTATTGCTCGTTGGTCTTTATCGTATATGGATTGTTTTGATGCTGGATTATAGTAATACCTTCTAAAAGTATATTCTTTAATAACTGAACGATTGAGCGTGCTACTTGATAATATTTTGGTCCTCCATTATGCATTTACATACATACTCGTATTACCTGTTGGTCATTTGTTGAGGAGTTGTGCAATATTTATGTATCGAAACCTTATGATGCATTATTCTTTTGAGTTTATGATATATGATTTTTAACTCCATAACTTGTTCAGATTGCGATATTTGTAAATTTCAGCATACCTCCTCATTTATCGATTGTTTTTTACAAGTTTTCTATTTGTGATTTTTAGTGAGATTTATAGTAAAGCATTCTGACTAACAACATGTTTCTGCATATTAATGTTTGTTTATTACTATAACATTTTCGTTCTCAATAATTTCACCCCATATATAGTTACATACTATTTCTTGTTGGATATTTGTTGAGAGGTTGCGCAACTCTCGTGCTCTAAATTTTATGATAATTCTTTTGAGTTTGTGATTTATATGCTTTTCGGCCTCTTTAGTTGTACAGATTGTTAACTTTGTAAATTTTTGCATAATTGTTTTTATTCGTTTTCTACGTTGATTTTTGGATAAAATTTTACAACATTTTAAGTACTTTCTATCGTATGTATTACCTGTTTATGTACACGAAATACTCTTTAAAGTTTACTGTGCCTATCTGTCTGCTTTGCATTTCAATGTCTTTATATCTTGTAGATTACTCTCTACTATATTTTGGATACTGTAACCATACTGTTAGGCCTATGCTTTGACCTTTTCAGATTTATACTGTTGGGCCGCTGCCCTGAATGTCAATACGATTGAATGATTTTGTACAGCACATTTTCGTCGTAATGTACCTATATTTTATTGTTTATTGCTTCTGTAACCTTTTGTAATTTCTTTGGAATTTTAATAAATCTTTGCGGCCTTCCGGGATGGGGCGAGTAGGTGGTTGGTGGTTTGGATGCTGTTTTGCGCGTGCAACACCTAGACTGTCAAATTTCAGATAAGCTCTTTTTCTTTTATTTTCGCACTCGTCATCACATTTATGCTCCAAATTGCGGGCCCCTGTTGATGCAAGTGCTGCCATCAAATCGTTACAAAGACAGTAGTGCCATTTCTCGTATAGTAGTAGGTCACGTACGCGCACAGAGCTCACAGTACTACATGGATGCCCTCTTACGGGGGCGAGACAGGATTAAGCTTCGCTTAACTTGACTAACGACCTAGTGAGTCGTCTGCAGCTGAGTATGGCACCGCCGCACCGACTCGGGTTCGTCCCATTCGGCCTCCTCTGCTCATCGAAGAATGTGTTGTTTTATGTCGAGTGTGATTCGGGGCCATGGATCCTCGTGTCCATGCACCACTGGGTCCTCCGACTGATTCGAGGATTGCACCAACGATAGTCTCAAGTAATTCCTGGATGCCCTCTACGAGGGCGGGACAGGGTCAAGTCTTGCTTAACTTGACTAACGAATAATATTAAAAACGTTAAACTTCTCAAATATCTGGGTGTCACTCTTGATCCAGGCTTGACCTGGATCCCCCACTTGAACGATGTCAAAGAAAAATTAACAAGATTCAATCAGGGAGTCAGGCGCGTCGCCAGTGCAACATGGGGCCTCAGTCCACATATTCTCAAAAGGATTTATCTCCAACCAAGGGAGAGATTAATTTTTTATGCTGCCAGTGTCTGGTATAAAAATAATGTCAAAATAAACAAGAATTTAAATTCACTTCAGAGAATTTCACTTCTGACGATCACTAAAACTTACTCAACAACAAGTACTGAAGCTCTCCAGATACTGGCTGGAATCATCCCGATACAACTTAAAGTCATAGAGGAGGTTACAATAAAACGCATAAAATGGGATTGGGGACTCAAAGATGTCCATGATGTTTTACCACCAGATTTTGATTTCAACATTAATTTTGATGTCCCCGACTTAGTCCACCCCTCTACGTATCGGGCCTTGACTTGGGGATATAGCAGAACAATAGATTAGGGTTTGGAGATTTTTATAGATGGCTCTAGAATGGAGACAGACAATAAAAGTTCCTTCATGACAGCATATGCAATCATCATTAAGATTGACGGAATAACAGTAGATCAAGTCTCCACCAGAGTCATGGACAATACCAATATTTTACTGCTGAGCTGATGGCAATCGAGGAGGCACTATATTGGACTATAACAAACAATATTACACAAGCTACCATTTTTTCAGACTCGCTTTCTTCCCTCCAGGCCCTGGCAGACCCAGAACCTTCCTCCAGACTCATCGAACAAACAAAGAGAAAATGGAGAGAGGGCATTGAATTAAATTGGGTCGAGGCACATGTTGGTATCCAGGGCAATGAGGAGGCAGATAGAGCTGCAAAGAATGCAATCGGCTCAGACATTAAAGATCTCCGGTGTCTGAGGACCCCTAAGATGACTAAAACAGAGATAAGAAAACTTATCATGGCGAGCTGGGAAAAAAATGGAGAGAATCGAGTAAAGGTCGGCAGACCTACAAATTCATTAAAGCCCCGTCAACTACCAGACTACAAGCAAACTTTTATTTAAATCAATATTTGACGGGGCATGGAGTGTTTGGAATTTATCAAAAGAGATTTTTTCACAAAGACGATAAATGTAAATACTGTAACGAAAAACAAACACTTTAACATCTAGCATATTTCTGCAATCATTTCCATGCACTCCGACAAAACTTATTCAATGATAAAAATGACCAACAAATTTTTGCAAACAATAGATGTAGAGAAATAATCAAAACCATCATAAAAACCGCTCCAGAGGATCTGCAGGCACAAGTTTTTAACAACTAATTAATATTTCCATTTCCGGACCAGCTTGTAATTTTCATATTATGGACCACGACCTAAGTTTTTAAAGTGTATTTATACGATTTCAGACCACCTTTTTGCTCTATTTGCATTTTTAGTTGTTTTGATTTTATTTTGCCTATTTTAAGCTTTAATGTTTTTTAGTGCAAATTTTTAACGTTCCTTCATTGTACTATTGTTTTATTGACCTCGTGTCTTTTAGTCAATGAATTTTAACAACTTTTTCTTATTAATGTTAATCTGTTTTTTATATGTTGACTATTTTATGTCAGTCTTTTGTGTTATTTTAACTGTACTTCTCCTAATCATTTTAGCGATTTCGATGTTTTTACTTCAAGTGCTATATTCATTTTTAATCTTTTAAGATTTTTTATGTCTTATTATATCGACTTTGAGAGTACGCTCGATCTTTTACAAATTTTTATGTTGAATTTTTAGACCCTTTTGGTAAATTGTATAATTTTAGCCTTTAACTTCATGTTTTTTTCCTTTTATCAATTGTCCCTTATAAACTTTTATTATTTTTCTTGTATTTTAAACTTTAAATTTTTAAACCATCAATGTTCGGTCACGAGGTTTGACCAAAAATATTTTTCATGATGCTTGTACAAATTCCATTATATTTTGACAGCTCTCACATGGTAAATTCTGGGTCTCACATGGTAGATATCGTTGATTTTATTAAATTTCAAATATTTATAAGGGTCCGTCGGACAATTTATAAACTTTAATTTAATTTTTTTTTCTTGAATTGTACATTATTTCTTGTAGGGTATCTGCTGAGGGGTTTGCAGGCTTTGCTTTATAGTTAATCCAATGGTATTTCTATTACTTGTGTTCGAAATATCATTTGATTGAGAGTCACATCATTGTATAGGTAATGTTTCTTTCAAATTTCTGCCTGTTTCCCCATTTACTTTTACTTCAAGCTGTTTCAGATTTTGATGTTTTGAAAGTTTTATAATGCATTTTTGTGAATGTTTACCTGTTTTGTGAATTACTGAATCTCTTCTTATAAATGCTCTAGTTTGTCTTATGCGTTGACATGTTTACTAAGTGAACCCGTATAACTACTTTGTACTAATTGGAGTATGGATTGTTTTGAGGTTGGTTGTGGAAATTCCTTAAATGTATGCCCCTGTTTTGTGTGATGTCGTACTTCATGTATGTTTATTCTCTGGACTGTATATAGGATGTATATAGGATCTGTAGGAACATGTCTGTTGAGGTGATATTTAGTGGTAAATGGTAATTGAAATGTCAATGTTTATGATTAATTGTTAATATGGCGCTGATCTTCTGTACTGATCGACATTAAAACTTGCTATTTTTTTGAGTGTTTGAAATGTTTTAACTGCCTTAACTTTTCAACATTGTGGTTTACAAGGTATCTTGCACTGAAATTTGCTTTTGTAAGCTTCTCTTCAATGTACATTTTGTCCTTCCGCTTTTGCATTATTTTACTTATGGATTGTTGTTTACTTTTTCCTGTTGTGCAATTGTTTGAGGAGTTGTGAAGGCCTTGTGTAAAGCAAATCTATGATATTTTCCTTTTGCGTTTGTATTTTATGTTTTACCACCTACATTACTCGTCTGGATAGTTATCCTTTCAATGTTCCGCATGTTTCCTCATTTAGTTACTGTTTTGTTTTGAACTTTGATATCCTATAAGTTTTACTGTGCAATATCTGGGATTCAACTCTATTATACGAATTACTGAATTGTACTATTTGGTACACGATATTCTCTATTTTTGAGTTATGATGATGTGTTCACCTTGTGTTTCAGTACTATTTTGTCCATCGATTTTCTACACTGCTTGGTCTCTGTTATGCAGTGTCGTTTGGATGTCATGTAAATACGACATGGTGTTTTTTTATAATTTATTTTTGTTTGCTTTATTACACTACACATGTAAATACTTCTGCTTCTAAAGTTTTGCATTCTTTTGGTACATTTAGGATTTTTAATGAATCTTTGTGGCCTTCCGGAAAGGGGCGGGTCAGTGGATGGCGGTTTGGATGCTGCTCTGCTCGTGCAACACCTGGACTGTCCAAGATGAATTTCCTTTCCCTGATGTTGCCCTTTCACCACAACAATGCTCCAAATTGCTGGCCCCTGTCGACATAAGTGTTGCCCTCCTATCGTTACTAAGCCAATAGTGCCATTTCTTTTACAGATGCAGGCCACTTACGCGCACAGATTGGGCGGGTCAGGATTAAGCATCGCTTAACTTGACTTAAGTAATTTATTACTATGGTTGAGAACCTCAAGAATGAGATCATCGTCTTTTATGATAAAATCAAGCAATGCAGTGGAGCAACATGGGGCTTAAACAAAGCAATTCTTAAACTCATTTACAAACAAGCTATCGAGGAAAAGATTATTTACGGTGCCTCCGTCTGGTATGCAAATAATGTTAAGCTTAATCAGAAACGTATTTCCATCCAAAGAATCCCCTTGTTCAACATCACTAAATATTACTCAACCACTAGTACGGAGGCACTGCAGAACCTCGCAGGTATTCCACCAATTGACCTAACAATTAGACAATCCATCGCAATTAGGAAAAAAAATTTGGAATAAACATAATCAGGATACCTTCGATAACGATTACCAGATTAAAGACCTGAACGAATATTTCTCGCCCCCAACTTGTACTTACGATCCCACTCAATTAAGGAGTATTAATACGGGATACAACTGGTCGAGCGGAACAGGGTACGAAATATACACGGACGGGAGCAGAATGCAGGTAATTAACAACGAAACCAACGAATATGAATACAAAGTTGGTAGTGGCTTCTTGGTCAAACTTAACGGCGAAACTATACACCAACAGTCTGTCAGAATTAATGACGAATCAAGTATCTACCCGGCTGAGCTAACCGACATCTACCTGGCTGTCTCTTGGGCAATTGAGGCAGATATACAAGAGTTAGTACTTTTTTCGGACTTCAAATCCTTATTACAGGCCCTCGAGAATCCCACACCAAGGGACCTTATAGCTAAAAACATTAAAGGCATTATTCAACACAGGAATTACCGGTTCAACTGAATCAAGGCTCACTCGGGGGAAGATGGAAATGAGGAAGCGGAAGCTCCAGCAAAAGCCGGCACCCTGCTCAGTGGGGTAGATTTCTATTACTCTATTACAAGACCACAGCTCAATAATAAACTACGGCAGGTCAGCAGAGGCTTATGGCAAGAAAGGTGGGACCGTTCATCAAACGGGAGACATACCAACAAGTTCTTTTCAAAAGTCAGCGATAAACATTTAAATTGTGACTTTTACATAAACCAATTCTATACCGTCCACGGAGTGTTCGGAAAACACCAATCGATATTTTTTCAGAAGTCATCTAGCTGTAAATACTGCGGCAAAAGCCAAACAGTTCAACATCTAATTGCAGAATGTTCTAAATTCTCGACACTCCGGGGGAATTATATTAACATCAGAGAACCAATCGAAAAGTGGTGCGGAACGAAAAAACAACAACAAATCATTAGAGAAATCATTAAAAGCACACTAGAAGATGCCATTAAAATAGACGATCCGATGGACCCTATACACTTAGGTTAACTTGATGTCTCCCTGGGCGGTCTCAATACCTGAACTGCCAATCCGCTTCTATTTTAACACGTCACTCCCCTTTTATATTTTTCATACTTCTGTCAACTTGAGCATCCTGGGGGACTCCGTTGGTCTTCTGTTCTGTCACCTCAACACTAATTTTAATTCTTCTTGATGTTTTTACTCACTTGTATATTTGCTTTTAGCGTTTTTTATCACAAAAATTTTTAATTGTCCTGTTTTGTTTGAGATGTTTATATTTTATAACTATTCATCATGTATTGTAACACATACTGTATTCTCTGTATCTTTGTTGGGGTCTTCAATACTATTATAACTTGGCTCAGTATAAGGGTGGGCCGTCTGCTTTAAGCACTATAAGGCGGCCCTCCCGGAGCACCATCTCTTGTATTCCCAACAGCACTTCTAGATTGAATGGCCCTCAAGAAAAATTTCTGTGGCTCAATTTTAGGGAGTACAGTCGAATTTGTGTTTAGGCTGTGCTCCCGGAGCAAATTGTATGTTGTTGCCATCTTACGTTACTGTAAAATTTATTTGGTTTCTTTTTAATAAATGCCACGGGTGGAGTTAGCCTATCCGGCGCTCGGCTGGGCACAGTCTACACAGGAACTGTCGCAGCGACGGGACATCCTTCCGTGTGCCCGAGTGAGGGCAGGCCGGATTATCAAAGCCTTAACATATACGAACAAGCGAACAAACGAAATACGAACAAACTATAGGGGAGAGTGGGGTCAATTGTAACAGAGCAAAAATTTCGAGTGTCGGGTTCTAGATTTGGTTCCTAGGTGGCGCACAAGGTGTATTTAATAAATCTACATGTACACCCCTGATGGCAACCATTTTTATGTACTTTTGAAAGAGTTACATCACAAAAGATATTTTCACGCCACGCAAGTACTTTTTTTGGTATTAGAATATTATATTGTAACAAAGTAATTTTGTTTAAACAAATAAAAATTAGTAACCGAATATGTAAGTGGACACTTTAATTAACATTTCAATAAAAAAAAAGATTAGTTTTGCTAATTAACTAGCATTGTTTTTAACAAATGAAGCTGAAATGGCGTCTTGGGGACAATTGTAACAATAAGTAAAGGGACGATTGTAACAGCTGAAAATAAATAATCTTATGTTTACAAACCATTACTTAACTCTTTAAGAACCACCAATAGTTTCCTATATCATTTATATTATGTTGCATGTGCATTATTTTATTTGTCACCTTTCACAGCATAAATTAAAATTTTTAACCCCTTAAAGTTAAAAGTTTAACCCTTTAGGTCTCTGCTCATTATTATTTTTACTCCTAAAATATCACTACTATTTTGATCAATAAAAAAATATATCACAACTATGATAATATGTATAATTAACTATGTTTTAGTTGAATTTATGAACTGTTACAATTGACCCCGTAAGTGGGGACAATTGTAACAAGTGCTCGACTGTCAAAAATTGTTAATAACTAATATAATAATATTTAAAATAAGGTATTCATTTTTTTTCTAGTACAGGGTAGTCTACTTTACTCGTCTGTCAATTAATACTAATAATATATTCGATTTTTTGTTAGTTAAAAATAGTTAGGAGAAAAATTTTACAATTGACCCCACTCTCCCCTACACAAACTTTTACACGAACCAATTCCTAACCAACCATGGTACCCATGGAACCTATCAAGCAAAATTTCACGGTAAATCACCAAACTGTCAAACTAATGTAAGTGATGATCTGGAACATCTGCTAATGAGATGTCCAAAATATTCAAAGGAAAGAGAACTGTACTTTCCAAAAAACTTAACCTTTACAAACTTAATTACACACTGGAACCAAAAACATGTTAACCTAGGAATACAGGAAATCATAAAGAAACATTTTGAATTCAATACTCCTGAGATTCTGTAGTCTCCCTTCTCTAACAACACTTGGTGAACATTATGCAGTCTTTTCACTGACTCCCTAACTTTACGACGCTAACTTAAGATTGTGATATTGGGTACCTAATCGTATCCGCAAACTTTATCATTATATAATTTTCCGATTGGACCATTGTAAATTTGAGTACTCTTTTCACCCGATCTTCTTTTATTGAAATCAAGGACATAACTTAAACTTTTTAGTTTCATTGTGTTTCCAACTGATTAGTGGGACCCTAAAATTTGGGCTCCGTAAGATATCATCCTTTTGTACTTTGGAGAATTGTACTGTGGGATACCTTCCCTACACTTTTGAAATGATCTCTTTTCTCTGTGTGTGACATCTTTCCATCTGTTTTTTTTAAATGTATGAGACCATCAATTCGTCTGTAAAATTGTTTTCTTAACTGTATGTATTGTTCTGTGGGATTTATCTCTTATATTTTTGAAATTACCAATATTTTATGTAAGTGACATCTATCCATCTGTTTTTGAAATGTATGAGACCATCTATTCGTCTGGAAAATTTTCATCTGTACATATCCTAAATTTCATTTAACTATCTGTTTATAAAAATTGTAATCTTGTCGATGCTCCGTTTTTCCTGTAAGTAACATCTTCTCATCTGTTTTTGAAATGTACAAGACCATCTATTCGTCTGTAAATTTTCAACTGTATACACTGTTCCTTGGGATATCCCTCTTACATCTTTGAAATTATAAATATTTCTTGTAAGCGATATACTTTCATTTGTTTTGAAATGTATGAGAAAATCTATTCGTCAGTAAAATTTTCATTTGTACATATTGTAAATAACAACTGATAATTTGTTTATGGAAAATTGTTGTCTTATCGACGCTCTGTCCTTCCTGTAGGAGAAATCTTTTCATCTGTTCACAAAAATGTACGAGACCATCCACCGGTCTGTAAGATCTCAACTGTTTTCTTGTTAATGTTTCTTAACCATTTGTTTATGGAAATTTCGACACTACTGTCACCTTTCTGCCTTACTGTTTTTCTTCAGATGTCTTCTTGATAATGTATTTCTTGACAGATCCTGTAGTGACCTTTGTATTCACTACCTTTCATTGTAATCCTGCATTTTCGTTATCACTTCAATAAATCTTTACGCCTTCCAGGACGGGGGCAAGGCCTCAATGAATTGCAGAGCTGCTATGCGCGAGCAGCGCCCAGACTCGTATTAATTTAAAAACTCTATTAGTATTCTTTGATTCGACCTTTACCCGTGTTCCACCCATTTGAGTGCCGCCCAAGTCGCTGGCCGCCCATCTTCGTCAGTGTTGCCATCCATCGTTGCCAAGCCACATCTTTAAGTGCCAATCCCTATACTGATGCAATTACGAACGCGCACAGAGTCACCAGTATCCCCTGTATGCCCCCACGGGGGCTGGACAGGGTTAAGATTGTCTTAACTTGACTTAGTCAAAATTGTCAATATTGCTCTGAGGTACAAACGATAAACCACTTATTAATTAACTGTACACGTTTCCGAGCACTCCGGAAGGGTCTTTTTACCAATAAAACCAAACACCAAATTTTTTCAAATAACGAGTGTAAAACCATTATTAAGAAAATTATTAAAACTACCTTGGAAGACCTGCTCGCTGCTGATCTCCATTAAGGACGCAGGATCCCCGCTCCATTCTGCACTTCGAACCAAGCGCACCCTCATGTCCCTGTTAAACTTTAACAAATTTCTTGATTTTTGTAAATATCTCATTACTTGTTTGTTCGATGGCGTGTTGCCGTCTCCCATCATATTGTAAATTTTGTTTGATTTTAAATAAATGCCACGAGGGGGCCTTCGCAGGGTCCCTTGGCCGGCACAGGTGCCGGCGGTCCTCTTGCTCCCCTATATTGGGGTTATCGCGGCGACGAGTCTACTGAACATACCCGCATACCCATAGATGTGTGGATCGGAGAAACACCATCCTTACCACTGTTTATTGTATCATAGTACTATTTATTATTTATTTTACTGTGCTAACTGATAACTAGTGTTACATGTAATTTGGTACAATTGTTATTTTAATGTTCTGTCTTGAGCCCCATGCTATTTTGCTATGGCTAACAATCATAAATTCGGCCAAAGTGCCACTCTGTATAATCAACTGGCCCCTTTAACCAATTTTCGGAACACGGATGTTTACGATCCGGATGAGGTCCCAACTGCTAGAGGTAACTCAACCCCCCCAGTTTCGCATAGGACTAGGGCCAATGCGTCACTGATAGGCCTAGAGATTGACCTAACCGGTCGAGTGAAACAAGAGTTTTCACTTTTATTGGATTGTATAACGGGATTAAAAAATCTCGCAACACCCCACCTGCCGAAGGACGCGAAGGGTAAGCAAACGTGCATGGTGTTAAACATCAGCGATAAGATCAGAGATTTAGAAAACCTATATCAGACCTTGGCCCAACAGTTGGCCCAAAAACCAACCCAACCAAAACAAATCCAACCCAAACCAAAAAGAACTAAGACAACTGGAACTCAGACAGAGGGACCGGTAACAATAGTCGATGTCGAAGGACTGATTAGTGCTACCACAACTCTGTATGAGCAAATCCAAGCTAATAACTCTAAGATTGACGATCTATTGAGTCAATCTAAACAACCTGTTACAACACCAAGGACGTACGCCCAAGCCGCCGCTCCAACGCAGGACCAACCCCCCACTCCCAGACTTCCCACCATTATTAATCTACCCATCCCACCAAATGCTAACAAGCAAAGATATCATTCATAAAGTTACCTCACTGCAGACTAGGGCCTCTGTAAGGAAAGTTAACATTCAACCAAAACAAATGAGCCGACCTTAATGTCACAGGAAACCCTATTGGATCATTTTGAGAAATTAGAAGGGATAGCAAATGTCAAGAGCAGAGGTCGTTACTCACTGACAGAGAATGCCAGAGCTAACTTTAACTACATTATCAAAACACTAAAACAGGAATATCAAAATTTCAGAGCTCTGGCAATCAGCAATAGCGCCTCTGCAAAGACGCAGGTTGACGGTAGGCAAAAAGTTAACAAAAGAATCCAAACTAACCAAGTAGAGCTGGACGTTAATGACTTAAAACAGATCTTACAAAACACAGAAAACCTAAAAGAACAACTTAAAAGAAACAACAAACTGTTGGCTGCCATAAGTGAGAACCCCAACAAACCCACAACCCCAACCACCTACGCACAACCACCTACGCAAATATTTAGTAGTTCTAATTTAATTTCTATTTCTCTACCTTTTCCACACACGTGGATATCTCATTTCAATTAACAGGTGCAATCCTAACCTCCCACGTCGCGACCTTGAGCGGCATCCTTTCATCTTAGAACCACCCAGGCAGTCACTCACCTCTATCTAACCTTCAAAGACCACCCAGCTTCTGACCTTGATCCCCCCCCTCTTTTGATCTAGCAGCCTCGCAGGCCACCTGCGCCCAACTAACACCTGCGCCCTTATCTTTTCCCGCCATCAACAAAACATAAACAAACCTAGTGTTTACAAACATTGACTTCAATAAATAAATAAATGCAAGCTATAAATGTAAATTTTAATACTTACTTTTAATACTCTAATAAATTCTTAATACTTTTAATACTAATGTAATTTTTAATCTAATAACTATGTAACGACCATATTACTATTAAAGCCTAACTCTACTAAAGAATTTAACTATTTTACTGTCTTAAAGGTTTTACTACCACTGCTTATTATATCATTGTACTATCTANAGTATATAATCTATTAAAGCAAAACAAAATTGAAGACACATTTCCTAACGTAGAAATTGCATTGAGAATATTTTTAAGCATGATGGTAACTAACTGCAGCGGAGAACGCTCCTTCTCCAAATTGAAACGAATAAAAAATGAATTAAGAAGTACAATGCTTCAAGAGAGATTAAATAGTTTGTCGCTGATGTCCATAGAATGTGATATTCTCAATACCATAGATTTTGAAGAAGTGATTAACGATTTTGCTCATCTTAAATCTAGAAGGGTACCTTTGCAATCAACATAGAATTAATCTAAGGATTTTAAGTTAAGCGAGTTACTTTTGTAGATTATTTTTTATATTTCCTATTTTTTTATAGCTAGTAACTAAATAAAAATAAATTTAGAACCTTGTTTGTCTTTCTTTATCTATTGTAACTAAATAGTGTTTTCTCAAGGTCATAGGGGCCCCATGATCCTAATGTGCCCAGGGCCTCAAATAGTTTAAAGACGGCCCTGGACCCAATCGAAATTTCGAATAAGTTCCTGTTCGAAGATTTTAGACTATTCCAGAAATCAAAGCTTCTCGAATTCATGCGCTCTAACTCAATCTATATAAGCGGGAAACAGACAATATGCATGCAGTATGTAGTGCGCATGTAGTTAGATCCAAGTCGTTTTATCTGTAGCTCTGTTTATTGGGCTAGTGAGATTCTTGGAGAGCGATCATCTGCATTTTGCTGTTGTGGAATCTTAAATTTGTTATTAAGTCAATTGCATTCATAATGAAGAGACAAGCTTCTATTAAAAACTTTTTCGCAAAAAAACAGATTGTAAATAAGTCTGTTAGCGACAGTACTAAAGTTGGCTGTGCTACTTAGAATGTTTCTTCTGGTGTCGAAGGTATTTGTACGGTTGATCCACATCCAGTCCCAATTACAGAGGATTTCAACTAGGTAAAAAGAGATATCTATGATATTGGAAACTATTGTCAAGATGATTCCATTCGTTCGTTAACAAATGAAGAAAAAATTTCGCTTGTAGAAAATGTTTGGAAACCACAACCTGCATAAAAATTTCCTTCTAATTCCAGTTGTTCTACTTCAACCCATACTAGATCTTTTCAAATGTAATGGTCAGAAGAATTTAAGTGGTTAGCTTATTCTGAAGAAAAATGCGGATTTTTTTTGTAAATATTGCGTAATATTTTCACCTTCCAATAGTGTTGGAAAAGGAGATCATCAAGTAACAGGGGCATTTAATAATTTGAAAAAAGCCAAGGAAATATTTCGTAAACATGAAAATTGAACTTATCATAAAACATCAGTTTTGATTGCGGAAGACACAAAATCCATTGTAAAAAAAAAAGCTGACAGTGTTATCAATAAAGTCAATGCTCAAAGAAAATTGGATATTGAAAAAAACAGAAAAAGATTGATTCCTATAATACAAACTATAAGATTTTGCGGAAGACAACAAATAGCGGTGCAATTAAGCAGTTATTTGAATTCTCTATTAAGTAAACATAAGATTACTCCAAATGATATTTATAACGTTGATGAAATAGGAATTCTAACGGTGCCAAACAAGCCTTCAAAAGTGTTGAGTCTACGAGGCAAAAAGCAAGTGGGTAGCTTGTATTCAGCCGAACGAGGAGTTTTGGTTACTGTTGAAACATACATCAGTGCAGCTGGGGTATTCGTCCCTCCTATGTTTGTATTTCTTCAAGTGAAGAAAAACCCAAGATTCATAGATAATGCTTTCCCAGGATCTTTTGAAGTGTATCACAAGACCAGCTGGGACACTAAGGAGACCTTCACTGTGTGGTTTTAAGAGTTCGTAGAATTTTTCAACCCTAGGCATAAGAAACCAGTGCTGTTGCTGCTTGATGGACACAGCAGTCACACCTAAAGTTTGGAAGTTGTAAATTTGGCAAAAGATGATAATGTAATCATCCCAGAAAAAATGGCTGATAAGAGAAAGAAGAAAACTGTAGTAATAACATCATCTCCATATAAAAGTGAATTTTGAAGAAAAAGAAAGGATGATTAAACTACAAGAAAGAACCAAGAGAATTGAAGAAAGGACTGAGCGGCATCCTTTCATCTTAGAACCACCCAGGCAGTCACTCACCTCTATCTAACCTTCAAAGACCACCCAGCTTCTGACCCTGATCCCCCCCTCTTCTGATCTAGCCGCCTCGCAGGCCACCTGCACGCTGACCCTGACCTTGGGCTTCCCGCCTTTTCTATTAACAATACAACCCCTCTGACTTCCCCCAACTAACACCTGCGCCCTTATCTTTTCCCGCCATCAACAAAACATAAACAAACCTAGTGTTTGCAAACATTGGCTTCAATAAATAAATAAATACAAGCTATAAATGTAATTTTTAATACTTACTGTTAATACTTTAATAAATTCTTAATACTTTTAATACTAATGTAATTTTTAATCTAATAACTATGTAACGACCATATTACTATTAAAGCCAAACTCTACTAAAGATTTAACTACTTTACTGTCCTAAAGGTTTTACTACCACTGCTTACTATATCATTGTACTATCTATTATTTGTTTTACTGTGTTAACTGTTAACTAGTGCTACATGTAACTTGGTACAATTGTTATTTTAATGTTCTGTCTTAAGCCCCATGCTTTTCTATTATGGCTAACAATCATAAATTCGGCCCAAGTGCCACCCTGTACAATCAACTGGCCCCTTTAACAACTTTTCGGAACACGGATGTTTACGATCCGGAGGAGGTCCCAACTGCTAGAGGTAACTCTACCCCCCCCCCCAGTTTCGCATAGGACTAGGGCCAATGCGTCACTGATAGGACTAGAAATTGACCTGACTGGTCGCGTGAGACAAGAGTTTTCTCTTTTACAAGATTGTATCACGGGATTAAAAAATCTCGCAACACCTCACCTGCCGAAGGACGCGAAGGCTAAACAGACGTGCTTGGCGATTGACATCAGTGCTAAGATCAGGGATTTAGAGAACCTTTATCAGACCTTGGCCCAACAGTTGGCCCAAAAACCAAGCCACCCAAAACAAACCCAAGAAGTCCAAGACAACTGGCACTCAGACAGAGGGACCGGTAACACTGGTTGATGTCGAAGGACTGATTAGTGTTACCACATCTCTGCATGAGCAGATACAGGCGAATAACGCCAAAATTGACGAACTATTGAGTCAATCAAAACAACCTGACGCAACGCCAAGGACGTACGCTCAAGCCGCCGCCCCAACGCAGGACCAACCCCCCATTCCTAGACTCCCCACAATCATTAACTTACCCATCCCACCAAGCGCTAACAAGCAAGATATCATTCATAAAGTTACCTCACTGCAGACTAGGGCCTCTGTAAGGAAAGTTAACATTCAACCAAAACAAATTACCATTAACTGCGACACCGATTCTGATAAACAAACGCTAATCAACGACCTCAATAACAACGACTTTAAAGTCGTAATTCCAAAACAACGCAGACAGAATATAATCATAACTAACGTGCCAACTTACATCACAAAGGACTGTCTGTTCGATAGGCTGCACGCTCAGTTGGGCACCAACCAAACAGACTTTCCTATAAAATTGTATAGGGTAAGCAAACACAGGAACAACCAGTTGCTGCAGCATTGGGTGATCTCCCTTACCAAAGTCTCTGCCAATATTCTTTGCCGGCAGCAGCACATCTATTTCGGACTCAGCCTCTCTACCATCTCAAAATTCGTTAGGATAAACAGGTGCAATAAGTGCCAAAACCTTAACCACAAGGAATCAGATTGCGATTCCGGCCCCATCTGCATGCACTGCACAGGCAAACATCACTCCAATAACTGCATCAACAGAGACTCCTGTGTTAGCTACAATTGTTATTACATGAACGAGTACCACAAGCAAGACCCGGAGTGGTACCCACTAGACATATATCATAAGGCTAACGACAGATACTGTCCAACATACCACCAAGTTAAATACGGCTATTGGCCATAATCTTAATTCTAACCTTAACTAACTACCATAGTTCTACTAATTTAATTTCTAATTAATTTTCAAACAATCTAATTAAGTTTTCCCCATTTCTATTCCAAATTAATCCCATATCAATACAACTCCTGGTCAGGCTTGTGACTACTCAACCAATTAACAAAACTTATCTTTCAGCCAATTAATATCTGTCTGCAACAAGGTAAGCAACAAACAATAGCAAACATGAATAATCAACTACCAAACCAAATTAAATGCCTCCAAATTAATCTAAATAACTGCAGAGCGGCAACAGCCCTCTCAGCCAGATACGCCCAAGATAATAACGTAGATCTAATATTAATACAAGATCCATATCTAACTAATAACAAACTATATGGTTACCCAAATCAGTGGACCACACATCACTCAAACAATAAAGAGGCCTGGTTGGTCTTAACCAATACAACAACAATAAATTTAATACCAGCAACGGAATCAGCAGCCTTTGCCAACATAACTACTTCATTAGGCAACATCATCATCGGCTCGCAGTACGTCAGGCACAGATCTCTCAACAGCACTAGATGAGTGGAGCGGCCTGATATCGGACAAACCACTCAGATCTGAACGCCAGGTCAACCCAATGGGGCTACACAGCAACAGACAATAGAGGAAATCTTCTAATAGACTTTAATATTGCCCATGACCTGATAAGACTAAACTCACAATCACCACTAACTACTTTTTATACGCCACACGCGAAGGGTAATCCCAACTTCACCTTAGGAAATCGTGACGGCTCCATATTAGTCAACGACTGGACCGTCAACGATGCACATACTGCGAGCGATCATAGATATAGAACGTTTAACCTTAGTCAATCCTTAATAGTCCCAACTTCAAACCGTCTAAAAACTAATTTTGGCAATCATCCTAAGTTTATCAAAATGATACAGCGCGAGGCCCCAGGCCTAATAGACAACTTTAATAAAATAGTAACAACAACAGACCTAGACGAGCACACCAGGGCTCTAATTAAAACAGTAACAGCAATAGCTACTAAAATATACAGATACAGGAAGATTAAACCCTCAACCTCGCCCACATGGTGGACAAACAAACTTAAATACGAGAGAAATAGGTTAAATGCACTCAATAAAAGATTACAAACAAGCAAAGATCCAATAGAAACCAAACTCAATAAAGAAGAGTACAATAAAGCAAAAGCTAAATACCGCAAACAAATAACTAAAGCAAAAGAAACCTCCTGGAAACAATTCTGCAATAATCATTCTGACCCCTATGGTGAAGCCTATAAACTGGGCCATGGTAAACTATTCAAACCAACAGACCTTAACCTAAAACTACCTAACAATAATATTCCAAACAAACAGGAAGCCCTGGTGTATCTATCCAAATTTCACTTCCCAGACAAAGACGATACCATCGCGGACCAACCACCTCTACACACACATCACACAAACTCTGAACCACACGCGGACACAAAGGAGGTGAGAGATGCTCTCTTTGCCTTCCTTACTTCTAAAGCACCAGGTCTAGACGGGCTAGACTTCATGATTTGGAGACGCGTCTTCGAGGCCGACCCGAACATTTTGACTAACTGGGTAAATAAATGCTTAACACTAAATCATTTTCCAAACAACCTAAAATCAGCCACCGTCGTGTACTTCGCCAAACCTGGCAAGGACACGACACAACCAGACGCTTATAGACCGATCTGCCTTCTACCAACATTAGGCAAACTATTAGAGAAAATAATAAACCAACGACTAATTCACTTTTTAGAAACCAACAATAAGCTCAGTGATAAACAATTCGGCTTCCGAGAAGGCAGATCAACGGAATCAGCACTTAAAATAGTCATTAACGAAGCAAAAACAGCAAAAAAGAACAAAAACTGTAAAAACACTAATTATAAAATGCTAATATCAGTCGACATTAAGGGCGCCCTCGACTCAATACATTGGGACCAAATCATAACAAGACTAAATGATCTCAACTGCCCTAAGCAGTTAGTAAACTTAATTAACAGTTATCTAACCAATAGATCAATCGAATTTGACGGCGGTCTAGGACAAACTAAACTTAAAACCTATAAGGGGTGCCCACAGGGGTCATGCCTAGGCCCACTCCTGTGGTTAATTATCGTGGAAATTTTCCTGCAAGACTTAAATCAAAACAATGTAAAGACAATAGCATTCGTGGATGACTACGGTTTCATCATATCAGGCAATAAACGTAATGAAGTAGAAACTAACGCCAATATGGCCATGAACACCTTTAACGATTTTTGTAATAAATATCACCTCAATCTCTCAATTAGCAAATGTAACTTTATGACTTTTAAAAACCCGTTTAAACAAAGACCACCAATAGTTAAGATTAAAAACCAATACATTAAATCAGTAACTTCAATTAAATACCTAGGGGTCGTCCTAGACCAACATATTAACTTTCTCGAACATATTAAATCACTTAGGGCAAAAGCCCTGGAGGTGAAATGGACCACTTTCTATGGATCCGGTCGTCGGTACTGCGGGAGGACGAAAGCAAGGATCTGCCATGCTTTTCCGGAGACCACGTTTCTTAACAAGATTATTATTTTTTTCCCCAGCCGCATTGCAAGCAAATAACAAAAGTAAACAAGGCTGACCCAAACGTCACTCCCACAAAAATAATTACTGTGATGTGACTAGCTTATAACTGTGTTTATTGTATATATGTCTAAACAATATCGCTAGTCTATATGTTAACCACACACAATCAACCACGGACTGGCTCACAATAGCAGCCAACGTGGTTGATCAACACACACGCCTTCACCACTGACCATACAGGCANTATATATATATATATATATATTTCCAGCCGCATTGCAAGTAATTAACAGAACTAAACAAGGCTGACCGAATGTCACTCCCACAAAAATAATTACTGTGATGTGACTAACTTAAAATTGTGTTTATTGTATATATGTCTAAATAATATCGCTAGTCTATATGTTAACCACACACCACACAAACACACACTCAACCACGGACTGGCTCAGAATAGCAGCCAACGTGGTTGATCAACACACACGCCTTCACCACTGACCATACAGGCAGTGCGCCCGGAGCTCTTCAGCTACCCGTGGAGGTCATAGATGTCAAAAAAAAATTGTGTTGTGGCTAGCTAGTAAATATTGTAACGTGTTTGCTGTGACAGTGTTTTTATTTGTAATGCCGCTAGTCTCTATGTTCTTTCCAGATGATACTGATGCAGGGGTAAGGTAAGATCCACAATAATATGTTATTTAATGTAATTAATTAGTTTAACCTAAGCAACGTAATAGTTTTAATCACATAATAAGCTAAGTAATTATAATAAGTAATAGTTCAAGCTACGTAATAGCTTCAATCCATAACATATTAAAGATTTAAAAGCTTAATTTTCTTTATCTAATAGTATTAATTAATTGTAAAACATAATCAAGTGCTATTAATTCGTAATCATTTGAATAAGTATCCTATGGATAATAGTAACTTAATTTGTAATTAGTTTCGCAAGAGTTCTTTAATATTAATCTTAATTAAAATAGCACTTTAGCAATAGAACTTAAAAATTGTATTTTATATGTATTAACCCCCTTCCCTTGCGGGCTTTATTGGGTCTGTAGGGTTGTAGGATTGGGCATTAGGTGCACGGGACCGTACACGACGCTTCTGGGTGATGGCTGTGTGCTTTCTGCGTCCGACGGGCCTCGGTCCTGACGACCTCCGGAGTGCGAGGGAGAAGTAGTTACGCGGGGGCCGCGAAAAGCTGCAAACCCGCTTCGCGGGTCGGCTGGCCACCTGCGGTGAATAAGCACCATCCTTATAGCTAACCCCTAACATTGTGTTATGATATGTAGCCAACCCCATGTTCGTTATGGACAAACCTGTCTTTGGTGGCCCACCAACCTTTCATAATGAGTGTAAACAAGCCCTACTAGCAACAAAAAACGGGCCACCAATCTATTTTGATGAGGAGGATGTTTATGACCCCCACGCTGCTGAGGGCACCCAGAGTGGTCAGGTATCAACCCCAGTTTCAAAAAGAACGCGTTCAAACGATTGCAGTGGTTCAATTGAGCCGACCTTAATGCCATAAGAGCACATATGGGATCACTTTAATATACTAGAGAGAATAGGCAACACTAAGAACAGAGGTCGATACTCACTGTCCGAATATAACAGAGTGAACTTCAACATTATCATTAATGAACTAAGACAGGAATATCGTAACCTTAGTGCTCTGGCATCCAGGGAAAATACCACTGCAAAGAGACAGGTTGACGACTGATTGATTGATTGATTGAATGTAGGGTTTAGTGGCACAAGGTCCAAATGAGGACATGCTGCGCCAAACAATATGGTGAAACAGTTCAAACGTATGAGTGAATGCGGAATGTTAATTGCAGCACAATTAAAACTGATAAAACAGTACAAAGTGAATAAAACAAGATAAAAGTATGAATACAGTATAAAACGCGCGAAATACTAAGTAAAATGAGCAAAGGTGATAAGAGTGTATAAAACAGTAGATGTGTTAAAACTTTTATATGCAGTTAAAAATACCAACGGCACGTAAAAATGCAAAAATGTTCGGATGGTGAATCCCATCCAACAAATCTTGCATGCATAAAATAGAACTTCCAAAAAACTTTAAACGATGTTGATTAAAACATGAACACGTTATTAAAATATGATGAATTGTGAGAGGAACGTTACAAGTACTGCATTCAGGGGGAGGTTCTCCGAATAGTAAATGGAGATGCGTTAACCGGGTGTGACCGATTCGGAGGCGGTTGAGCTTCACATCAGCACTGCGCAAACGCAGCACTGGCAAACTGTCTAAATCAGATTTAATGTTATGCAATTTATTAAAGACTTTGAGGTCCCATTGTTGTTGCCATATTGATGTTACAAATTTTCGGATGTGTA
>NC_092214.1:41587978-41619623 GCF_043381705.1 Parasteatoda tepidariorum | reverse complement strand
ATGCAAATACAATGAATAGATCACTAGGGTACCCCGGGGCGTGACTCCCTGTGTTTACCTAAAGAAGGTAAACCCCCTCAGGGGGACAGGTTGACGACAGACAAAAAACAGTTAACAAACGTATTCAAACAAACCAGGTAGAGCCGGACGTAAATGATCTCAAGCAAATCTTGCTAAACACGGAGAACTTAAAAGCCCAACTAAGTAGAAACAACGAATTGTTGGCTGCCATAAGTGAGAAACCTAACGAACCCACAACCCCATCCACCTATGCACAGGCAGCACAACAGAACCAAAAAACAGCTCTACTCCCAAACCCCAAAATCCCAACCACTGTCAACTTGCCAATTCCCCCCCAACAGGACAAACAGGATATAATTAGGAATCTGACCACCCTGAAAACCTCAGCAGCAATAAACAAGATTAACGTTAATCCTAAAGGCATTTCAATTAACTGTAACACTGATACAGATAAAACCCAACTAATAAAGAATTTGGAAGACAACGATTTTACAGTTGTCGTACCAAAACAGAGCAGGCAAAATATTATCATAACAAATGTTCCCACCTACGTAACCACTGATCAACTGTTCAATAAAATCCACCTAACCCTTAACACTAACCAAACTAATTTCCCCATCAATCTGTACAAGGTTAACAGACACAGGACAAACGTCAACTTGCAGCACTGGGTTGTCTCCGTTACAAAGGTGTCTGCAAACATACTCTGTAAACACCAATTCCTCTTTTTTGGCTTAAGTAAATCTAGGGTTTCTAGATTCAATAATATCAAAAGATGCAATAATTGTCAAGACCTTAGACATAGTGAACAACACTGTAACTACAGATCAATATGCATGCATTGTGCAGGTAAACATCACACGCAGAACTGCAAGAACCAAGACTCCTGTGTTTGTTACAACTGCTACTACATGAATGAGTGGTACAAACAGAGCCCAGACTGGTCCCCACTAGACATTTACCACAAGGCAAATGATCATCACTGTCCTACCTACGCATACGTTAAGTACGGCTATTGGCCATAATTTTAATTTCTAACTCCATCCTCCCAACTATCAATTATCTATCCTCAATTTTCAATCCCACAGTTCTTGTTTACCAACCCAGGTACACAACAACTATTTTTATCCACCAATTTAATTAAAACCAGTCAAAGGCTCTGATTGGACCCCATTCATAACTAACACCCTACTTCTATAATTATACTATAATCACATATCCATATTTTCCCCCTTCTTTATATTCGACCAATATAGCTTGAACTTATCCAAATTATTATTAAGAATTATATTGTACTAATCCAATTTATTATCTAGCAAAATATCTTGTGTCAATCCAACTTATAATTTAGCAACATGTTGTGTTTATCCTAACTCACCTTAACTCAACACCGATCAAATAGCAACTTAATCCAAAACAACATTAATATCAGTAACCTAACAATTAAATAATCAACATCCAATAAGTAACCTAAGCAACAAATAACATCAATAACAGTTTTTCCCATTTAAGGTTTAATATGACTAACAAACAAATTAATCAATCTAACAAAACAACAATAAAATGCCTCCAAATTAACTTAAATAACTGCAGAGCGGCAACAGCCCTCTCAGCCAGATACGCCCAAGACAATAACATAGACTTAATATTAATACAAGATCAGTACTTAACCAATAACAAATTATACGGCTTCCCAAACCAGTGGACCACACATCACTCCAATAATAAAGAGGCCTGGCTGGTCATAACTAAAACAACAACAATAAATCTAATACCAGCAACTGAATCAGCCGCCTTTGCAAACTTAACGACATCATTAGGTAACATAATTATCGGCTCGCAGTGCGTCAGGCCACACGCAGATCTATCAACAGCACTACATGAGTGGAGCGGCCTGATTTGGGACAATCCACTCATAATAAGTGCAGATCTAAACGCCAGGCCAACTCAATGGGGCTACACAACAACTGACAATAGAGGAAATCTACTAATAGACTTCAATATTGCCCATGACCTGATTAGACTTAACTTACAAACACCACTAACTACTTTTTATACGCCACACGCGAAGGGTAATCCCGATTTCATATTAGGAAATCGTGGCGGTTCCATATTAGTCAACGACTGGACCGTAAATGATACACATACTGCGAGCGACCATAGATATATCACGTTTAACATTAGCCATTCCTTAATTGCTCCAACTTCAAATCGCCTAAAAACTAATTTTGGCAACCACTCCAAATTTTCTAAACTAATACAGCGCGAGGCCACAGACCTAATAAATAACTGTTACAAAATCGACACAACGATAGAATTAGACGAGTACACCAGGGCTCTAATCAATACGGTTACCACAATAGCAACAAAGATCTATAAGTATAGGAAGGTAAAACACTCAACCACGCCCACATGGTGGACGAACAAACTAAAATATGAAAGAAACAGATTCAATGCTTTAAACAAAAGATTACAAAATAACAAAGATCAAATAGAATCCAAACTAAATAAACTAGAATACAATAAGACAAAAGCCCAATATCGATAACAATTTACAAAAGTCAAGGAAATATCATGGAAGCAATTCTGCAATATGCAATCAGACCCATATGGCGCAGCCTACAAACTGGGCCACAACAAACTGTTTAAACCAACAGACCTAAACCTAAAATTACCAAACAATAATATCCCAAACAGCAGGAAGCCCTGGAGTACCTATCAAGATTTCACTTTCCGGACAAAGACGGTACCATCGCGGACCAACCACCTCTACACAAGCAACACACGAACACTGAACCTCAAGCAGACACAAAGGAGGTGAGGGATGCTCTCTTTGCCTTCCTAACAACCAAAGCACCAGGTCCAGACGGGCTAGACTTCATGATTTGGAGGCGCGTTTTTGAGGCCGAACCGACCATTCTAACTAACTGGATAAACAAATGTTTAAACCTAACCCATTTCCCGAATAATCTAAAATCAGCAACGGTAGTGTTCTTCGCCAAACCTGGCAAAGACACGACACAACCAGACGCGTATCGACCGATCTGCCTTCTACCAACATTAGGCAAACTACTAGAGAAAATCATCAATCAACGATTAATCCACCTCCTAGAATCTAACAATAAACTCAGCAATAACCAATTCGGCTTTCGAGAAGGCAGATCAACAGAGTCAGCTCTAAAAATAGTAATAAACGAGGCTAATACAGCAAAAAAGAACAAGAACTGTAAAAATACCAACTATAAAATGTTAATTTCGGTAGACATTAAGGGCGCCTTCGACTCGATCCACTGGGATCAAATAATAAATAGACTAAATGAGCTAAACTGCCCGAAGCAGTTAGTTAACCAACAGATCAATCCTTTTCGACGGCGGTCTAGGACAAACAGAAATAAATACCTACAAGGGCTGCCCACAGGGTTCATGCCTAGGCCCACTCCTGTGGCTAATTATCGCGGATATATTCCTACAAGATTTTAATCAAGACAACGCAAAAACAATAGATGACTACGGCTTCATCATCACTGGCAAAACGCGAAGCGAATTAGAGACTAACGCTAACAGGGCCATGACAACCTTCAATGATTTCTGCTATAAATATCATTTAAATCTCTCAATTAATAAATGCAATTTTATGACATTCAAAAACTCATTTAAACAAAGGCCACCAATAGTAAGGATAAATAATCAATCTATTAAATCAGTAACTTCAATTAAGTACCTAGGGGTCGTCCTAGACCAGCACACAAACTTCCTAGAACATATTAAATCTTTAAGGGCAAAAGCGCCACAAATATACACAACCAACTAGTCAAACTAGCCCCGAGGACCTGGGGTATTCAAACCAAGCTACTCAAACTCTGGTACCACACGGTAGCAGAGAAAACCCTAACGTACGCATCAGCCGCATGGGGCACCAACTTAAGCAAAACAGCCATCAGTGAACGAAACAAAGTACAAAGACCACTCTTAATAAGATTAGCAAGAAGCTTCAAAAAAGCCTCTAACGCAGCACTTAATGTATTAACAGGCATTCCGCCACTTCACCTGCAAATACTAAAATAATCAATTATAGCAAACGCTTTAAGATTCAACACATCAAACGATCAACACAGTATTAATGCAATAGATTATCAACAGAAAATTAAAAGTAACTGCACACACCCAGCAGAAAAAATAAGCTACAAATATATCTCATTACCACCAAGCACACCAACTGATACAATAACAAATATCTATACTGATGGCTCAAAAACAGAACAAGGAGTAGGTGCAGCATTCTGTGTATACAACAACAATCACTTAACGGACACGTTTAAATTCACACTAAAACAAGACAATACTGTCTTCCAAGCAGAGATCTTAGCAATAAAAGAAGCCCTTAACTGGTTAGAAGCACAAAATTACCGAGAGGCCACAATACACACAGATAGTCTGGCTGGCATGCACGCGCTTATCAAAATAAAACAAAGGGACCCACACGTAGTAGAAACACAAAAACAACTAGTACACCTAGCCAGCAAATGTAACATTAAAATACACTGGGTGGCAGCGCACACAGGCATCATAGGAAACGAATCAGCCGACCAAGCTGCAAAAGACGCTACAGCCGGCAACGGACTACAAGCATCAATTAAACTACCCCCATCAAGTCTTAAAAACAAGACAAAAGCACTCATAGCTAAACTTTGGCAAGAACAATGGACAGAATCAGACAAAGGTCAAACCACTAAAACTTACTACCCAATGGTTAGCTACGATAGGTTAATTGGCCACCCAGCAGTAACGCAATTTTTAACAGGACACGGCTTCTTTCCAACATTCTTGCGCAGAATGCACCTAGTAAACACAGATGAGTGCCCATGCGGCGAACTAGGTTCACCCGAACACTACTTATACGAGTGTCCACTAACCCAACCCAATCATCTAAGAAGACCAAACCCAGCCCACTTAACGGCTTTTGCAGACAGCCTGTCAAACATAAGCATCATACAAAAACTTACCAAAATAATAGAAACAACTAAAACAATAACCGACAATATGTGAGTAGCGGCACACAATACATGCACACCCCACAATCAACCACGGACTGGCTCACAATAGCAGCCAACGTGGTTGATCACCACACACGCCTTCACCACTGACCAGTAGGCAGTGCGTCCGGAGCTCTTCAGCTACCCGTGAAGGTCATATTAATAAATTTAAAAAAAAAAAAGGGTAGTGACAAAGGGCCAGTCTCTCTATAACCATGTCAAAAACGTAATTTTAACCTATCAAAAAGCCAATAATTATTAAACCATGCTAATGATATCTTAACTATTTTTTTTAATCATATAGTAATAACAACCCACAATGACTTAACGTCCTGATAATAATAATAACTTAATAGATCAAACACGATCCAAAGCGATGCGAACTGAAAATAGGGACTAAAATACTTTTCTCATTATTTAGTGAACACCTCCGAATACTTCACGAATGAGTTGGAAGGAATAACCGAAAGGACCTTCCTGGAGGAGGTGGGCCAGTTTTCTAATAGGAAGGGAAGAGGGTGCGTTGGATAAAAGGTAGCACACCGGAGGACAGTCAGTTGCCCCACGGCACATAGGACACCCCTCCAAAGTGCTTATAATTGTGCTTTTTGTATAAATGTCTAAATAATACAGCTAGTCTATATGTTAACCACACACCACACAAACACACACAATCAACCACGGACTGGCTCACAATAGCAGCCAACGTGGTTGATCACCACACACGCCTTCACCACTGACCATATAAGCAGTGCGCCCGGAGCTCTTCAGCTACCCGTGGAGGTCATAGATGTTAAATGTGTCAAAAAAATTGTGTTGTGACTAGCTAGTAATATTGTAACGTGTTTGCTGTGACAGTGTTTTTTTTGTAATGCCGCTAGTCTTTATGTCTCTTCCAGATGATACTGATGCAGGGGTAAGGTAATAATTAACCATAATAAATGTTAATTAATGTAATAATTAGTCTAATTTACAAGCAACCTTAACCTCATTAATCTCTACTTAATAGTTTTAAGTCATAACCTATAATTGACTTAATTAGCATAATTATCTTGTTTAACAGTATTATTAATCTTTAGTACCTAACCAAGTGCTATTAATTCGCAATCATTTGCATTACTGTCGTTAGAGTAACATAAACATTAATTGCAATTAGCTCCGTAAGAGTAATATTAACTTTAATTTTAATCAATATAGCACTTTTAAACTTAAAATTGTATTGTATATGTACTAACCTCCTTCCCTTGCAGGAGCCTGGACAGACGGGCTTTATTGGGTCTGTAGGGTTGTAGGATTGGGCATTAGGTGGGCGGGACCGTACACGACGCTTCTGGGTGACGGCTGTGTGCTTTCCGGGTCCGACGGGCCTCGGTCTTGACGACCTCCGGAGTGTGAGGGAGATGGATTTATGCGGGGGCCGCGAAAAGCAGCAAACCCGCTTCGCGGGTCGGCTGGCCACCTGCGGTGAATAAACACCATCCTTAACTTGACTTAGTCTATTCCCCACGTCAAACTCTAAAATGGTTCACCAATAACATCAATCACTAGCATTTAACCCGTCCTACACCTCTTCGTGGTTCGAGGGTTGATTGATTGAATGTAGAGTTTAATGGCACAAAATCCAAATGTGGACATGCTGCGCCAAACAATATGTTTATACATGTCAAAATTGAAGTGCATACTTATTTTCCTAAATATAATTAAAAATTGATAAAATCATATACAAACAATCAACGGTAATATTGGAATAAAATCACGTCAAAGTTAAAACACAGTAAAATAGTATAAAAGTAAGAATATCCTTCTAAAAATGAATAAATTCATGAACAGAATAAACTTATATACAATTTAAAATGCCAATAGCACGTAAAAATGCAAAAATGTTCGGATGATGAGAGTCACCTAACAAATCTCCCATAGATAAAATAGAACTGCCAAAAAAGGCAAGACGATGTCTGTTAAAATACGGGCAAATGATTAAAATATGGTGAATCGAAAGTAAAACATCACAAGTGTTGCATTGAGGAGGTGGTTCACCAAACAACAAATGTAGATGGGTCAGTCTGGTGTGTCCGATTCGCAGACGGGTAAGCTTAACATCTGCACTACGTAGTCGCAACACAGGGAAGGGTTCCAAATTTGACTTATGAGCGTGCAACTTATTATTCACTTGGTTATCCCACTGCTGCTGCCATAAAGATTTTATATACTTTTTAATATGTATTTTTACATCTGAGAATGGTATAGATAAATTTAAAGTAGTAGTAGCAGATCGCGCTGCTGTATCGGCTAAATCATTGCCTGGGATTCCAACGTGACTTGGAACCCAGCAAAATAAAATATCGAAACCATTTTTATGAAGATTAAATAGCAAATGCTGTATAAAACACAAAATGGGATGAGTTTCATTGTCAAAATGGTTGAGTTGGCGCAACACGCTCATACTATCTGAGTAAACGCAGTATTTTCGATTCAAACTAGCTGAAATAAGCCTTAATGCCAACAGAATTGCAACTGCCTCAGCGGTGAATACGGAACACATAGTTGGTATTTTATAACTGTAGGTGTCGTCAGCAATAACAATACCACAGCCTACATAGCCAGGACATTTTGAGCCATCTGTGAAAACCGGAACATGTTGACAATATTGATGACGATGAGCTTTGTATAGTTGCTGAAAAATGATAGGCGCTACTTGAGACTTACTATATACTTCGAATGCAGAATGAAAATGATACTGTGAAACGTTCCAAGGTGGAATAAGCGAGTGATCGACACATTGTGTAGTAGATTCACAGATATTGAATGATTGGTTGAGCGAGCGCATACGAGCATTAAGAGGGCGAACATGTGATGGTCGAGCATCATAAATTCGTTCTAAACTTACTGGGAGTGTTTCCCGTTTAAGAGGGTGTGATGAGGATGAGATTACGTGATAATAATATGTTAAACCGAGCTGCATTCGTCTCAAATCTAGAGGCAATTGGTGACACACAGCATACAGGCTTTCCACTGGAGAAGTACGAAATGCGCCGCTACATATACGCAAGGCAGTATGATGCACTGTATCCAACCTTTTAAGGTGAGAAGCTGAGGCAGTGCCATATACTGCACAAGCATAATCAATACGCGATAGAATAAGTGCTTGATATATCCGTAGTAAGGCAATACGATCTGCACCCCAATGCGTATTTGAAATGCGTATTGCCATGTTAAATCGAGGTTCGAGGGAGTAACGTCCATGGACGGCTAACGTAGATGGAGGGACGGTGAACTGAAGATTGCATTGAGACTTGGTGCTCTCAAGACTTGGATTTTAGATTTTAATTGATTTTGAGAGGTCAAAAAAATTCACTAGTGACTGAGATTTGGATTTTGTTTTAAAAGTGATGTCGGATAGCGAGGAAGAGGTGATTCCAGAGAGTTTTGATGACTCTTTAGAAGTGAGTCAGAAAGAATGGGCGACATCGGGGGCGTTCCTGAGGGAGAAGTTCTGCAGATTTATGGAAAAACACGTTAAGAAATTGAGTGTGGTTGAGCATTCACAACTATGGTCGATCATGTTAGACTACGGAGACCTTCTCAGCAGGCATACATGAAGGGCTCCACTACGAGGCCGAAGAAGCACTAAAAATTGCACTAAAACGCAATAACAAAAAGAAAAGCACTTATGCTGAAGTGCTGAAGAGAAATGGCCCATATGGGGGAGCCGAAAGTAACAGCAGATTACTGCGTCAAAATTACCAAGTGTGAGGATGGTGACCCGATACAGCTTATTAAAGAGAATCTGGATCCGAGTAAACTCAAAATCAGTATCAAGAGGATCAAAAAGACCAAAGACGGAGGAGCGCTCATAAAACTCGAAAAGGAAAGTGATACTCGAAAAATAGCAAGCGAATTTATTAACAACACCGAGTTGAGTAATAATTTTTACTGCCAGGTAGTCAAGAGATGGAGGCCAAGACTGATTTTGTACTGAATTGAAGAGGGTTATGAAAAAGAGGATCTTGCATCCAAACCAAAGGAAGCAAATAAGGAACTCGAAGACGCAGACCTAGAGACCTTATTCTCAATCAGTGGAAGAAAAGGCACTCACTGGGTCCTTAGGCTTGATCCTCATTCATTCTCGAGCATAATTAAAAGAGGACGTGTCAGACTTGGTTGGCACTCCTATAAGGCCAGTGAATACCTGCGGCCGCTGAGATGTTATAGGTGCAACAGGCTCGGCCATATTTCTCGAGACTGTGGGCGCGAAGAATCCTGCTCCAACTGTGGTCTGAGCGGGCTTAAGGAAGACGAGTGTCAAAATAAGAGTAACTGCATTAACTGTAAGGAGGCTAATACGAGATTCCATTTTAGTCTCAACACAAATCATTGTGCGCACCAACAAAGATATCCCTCGATTCAGTGGGCGAAGGGACTAATCCAGAGACGGACCAGATACCACACTTAGGTCCAGAAGACGTTCCGGAATTGTGAGCCCAAGGCGATACTCAACCTATGTGACACCACCTCAAGAAAATGTATTGCGAGCTGAGTCTCATTTGATTTCAATTTTGTTTTAACTGATTTATTGCTTTTAAATGTTTTAATTGATTTTAATAAAGTATTTGGTGGAGGGGCAAGACGCTTTGCGGGCCTTCTGCCTGGAGGCTGCTTGATGGATCTCAGTGGATGACGCTCAACCGCTGTCGACCCAGACTTGTTGCCTCGACTTTGACGTCGTTTCACTCTTGTTGCATCCCTATCGGGATCTTCCAGGCCTCCTTTGCCATCTGACGCGGCAATTGTGCTCAAATCATGCGTGACTCGGGACCATGTACCTTTGGGTCCACCTTCTACTCGGCCTCAAGTGACTGGCAGGCTTCGCAACGGCGGGGTATCAAAATTTGGCGTATGGGCAAATTTGCCTAGGTCGCAACACAAATTTCCTTAACTTGTCCTGTGAATGAAGGAGACTCTTAAGATTAATGGCCTCACTTCAATTGTCAAAATCTACTCCGACTCCCTTTCGGGACTTCAGGCACTCGACAGGCCCAGAGAGACTGCTTATATAATAAAGATGATTAAGGAAAATTACAATGACAATATCCGAATGTTCTGGGTGAAAGCACATGTTGGCACTAGAGGAAACGAAGACGCTGACAGGCTAGCTAAACAGGCCTGCGAAAAACCATACATTGATGTTCAGAATTACTCTCCAAAAGAACCATAAGATCTTACCACAGACATAAAAACTTGGAAACATGGCAGCAGAGATGGGACGACCCCCTAATGCAGGGACGTCATACGCATCATGTCATACCCAAAGTTAACATGAATAAACTGCATGCAAACTTTTACTCAAACCAGTTCTTAACCAATCATGGTACCCAAGGAGCCTATCAGGCGAAAGTCCACAGTAAACCATCCAATTGCCGGATTTGTACTAAAAATGAAGACCTTAAACATCTACTACTGGAATGCCCTACATTCCTAAGAGAAAGAGATCAATATTTCCAAAAAACCTAACCTTTACAAACCTAACAAAATATTGGAATCAAAAACAGATAAACACAGGAATACGGGAAATTATCAAAAAAAACATTTTGAAGAAAATACCCCAGAGACTCTGTAGACCTTCCTTGCCAACTCGAATCAGTAAGCCCTGATCTATTGTGCAGAATAACTGATTAAGACCTACATTTAAGTACCTGATTACACTAACGAACCCTAATGCTAAACAGTTTTCCCCTATCCTATCCGACTGTGACCGGTTTCAAACTTATTGTATTTTTCAACTGTCATTCGTGATATTGTAATTTGAACACTGTATAATATCATACTTTCATCTGTCAGATTTCTTGATGTAACGAAATTCCTTGCACATTTAAGTATTCACCTATTATGAACCATCGACCTATTTGATGACATCTTATAATGGGATAAATCTTCTTTGCTTCTGTGAACCCACTTGTACTTTGTAACTGTCATCTATTCATCTGTTTCCAAAATCTTAAACACAAATGTTAATTACGTTGATTATTTGAATTTATCAACTGTCATTCGTAACATTGTAAATTGAACACTGTATAATACTATCTTTTCGTCTGTTGGACTACTTGCTATGATGAAATTCTTAGCACATCTTAGTACTCACCAATAATTCTTTGTACGTATCGTCGTTCTATATGACTGCGATTCTTCTTTACATCTATCTCGATTCGTCATGTGTATCTAGTGAACCTGTAAACCGATGATGTAAATTTTGTGTTTCAATAAATCTTTACGCCTTCTAGGACGGGGGCGGGGCTTCAGTGGATTGCGAAGCTGCTCTGTGTGTGCAGCACTCAGATCTGGTATCAGACTAAAACTCCCATTTTAAGTAACTTTATTCAAAAATAAGATCCGTGCTTCACTGGACTTGAGTCTCGCCCAAATCACTGGCCACCCATCTCTTCCAGTGTTGCCATTCGTCGTTGCTAAGCCATACTCTTAAGTGTCCATATCTCTACTGAAGCAGCCACGAACGCCCACAGAGTCACAAGTACTCCCTGAATGCCCCCACGGGGACGGGACATGGTTAAGACTGTCTTAACTTGACTCCTCCGACGATATAACCAAGGAGGACTTGTTGGAGGCACTGATTAACCAGAATGATACTATAGACAGTGAAGATGTCGAGATTAAATTCCCTCTACGAGGTGGAAAAGAAAGAAACAACTGGGTAATCGTGTTTAAGCCGGGATCATTTAATAAGATAATGGAAATGGACAAAATTAATATTAGATGGTGACATTTCTTCCAAGAATCTATTAGGCAGTGTTTCAAGTGCTCCGAACACGGACATCTTGCCAGAGATTGCACCAAAGAAAAAGTCTGCAGGAACTGCTCGCAGCGTGGACATCAGGAGAGAGACTGCACAAAGTGTGAGCACTGCTGAACTGTGCAACAGCCAATAGTAATTACAGGACAACAAATGATGTTAATCGCAGCCCATTCGCCAGATTCACTTGGGGTCTCAGAGCACAAATATTGAAACGAATATATCTCCAGGCAAGCGAGAGAATCATCCTATATGCCGCCAGTGTCTGGTACAGAAACAATAGTAAAAAGAATGAAAAACTAAATAGTCTCCAGAGGATGCCACTGTTAACCTTAACTAAAACTTACGCTACTACTAGTACTGAGGCTATCCAGATACTGGCGGGGTTGGTTCCAATAACATTCAAGGTTATCGAGGCTGTTTATGCCAAGAGGGTGACATGGGGCTGGCGATTACAAGATCTTATGCATATACTACCTCCCGATTTTGACAACACTTTCAATTTTGATATGCCGCTCCGGGAGCACCCGTCCCATTATTGCTCCTTGCCCTGGGGATACAGTGCCCCTAGAAACCAGGGGGTGGAGATCTATACTGATGGCTCTCGGATGGAGATAGACACACCTGGAAAATTCCATGCTGCAATGATTATCAAGCAGGACGATATTACCATTTTTAAATCCTCAACCAGAGTCACAGACAATACTAATATCCTTATCGCAGAGCTAATGGCAATCAGATCCGCCTTCATTTGAATCAATAACAATAACTTCAATAGGGCTACTATCTTTTCAGACTCGTTGTCCTCCCTCCAGGCCCTGGCTGGAAACTAATTGAAAACATCAAAGCATATTGCCACAGAGGCATAATAATGAACTGGGTTAAAGCCCATGTGGGGATCCAGGGCAATGACGAGGCCGACGAAGCAGCTAAGGAGGCCATTGGCTCTGAGAGTATGGATCTCCAAGTTCTGAGGTCCCCTAGGCAAGCTAAGACCGAAATCAAGCGGATCATAATGGCAAGGTGGCAGTACAATTGGTACAATTCTGATAAAGGCCGGCAGACTTTTAAGTTTATCAAGACCCCGTCAATTACAAGAATCCAATCAAATTTTTATTTAAATCAATACCTGACGGGCCACGGAGTGTTCGGGACCTACCAAGGAAAATGTTTCAATAAGGATGATACATGTAATAACTGCGATCAACCCCAAACAGTGGAACATCTCTTATATCATTGTACCCGGTTCCGGACGCTCCGACAGCAACACTTCCTCGAGAAGAACGAACAGCAAATCTTTGCCAATATCACTTGCCGTAATATTATTAAACAAATTATTAAGATCACGCTCGAAGAACTGCTGGCCCAAAATTTTAATAACAGCCTTTAATTTCCATTAACCTTGTTACTGATTGTCGCCTTGCTAAATTACTCCATTTCCTGGACCACTTTACCATTTTTACCACTTTTAACATTTTTATATTATTGGTTATTTTAGCCTGATTTGTCAATTTTACAAGATTTGTTTGTTTTAAACGGTTTAATTGCTTTTAACCTCCATTTTTAATGCAGAAAATTTTAGTTATGTTCCTCGGTTTTCAATGCTCTTCGACATCCCCAGGTGTTTTTGCCTTCGGGGTGTGTACACTTTTATCTTGCCTTAATTGTTTTTAATATTTAAATACTTTACCCTTGCTTTTAAATTGGTATTTTACATACTATATCAGCTGGTCTGACTAGTGGTTTTTATTCTTGTCCCTTTGGCTAATGTTTAGTTGAATGTTTTTAACTCTACATTTTATGCTTTGGTGGTTGTGTTTTTACATTCGTCCTGTTGTACATTTGTCTCCAGCTCGTAAATTTTATCAATGTTTTGTCAGTGCTTTATCACTCTGGTGTCACCTATCTTTAACAGTTGTCACATTCGTAGAGCACTGTCAGGCTTTGACTGTCCGTGTTACTTTTACCTCCAGTTATCCTGGAGATCAGGGTATGTATTATTTGTTTTTTTTGTAATTACTTTCTGTCACTTGTTAAGGCTATAAGGGTCTGTTGACCTGCCATATAAAGGTTTGTTGGCCTGAATAATTCCTTTGGAGGTATTTTAACAATGTTTTTGTAAACCTTTTAAATTTTTATTTCAGTTCTATGTTAAATTATGTTAATGGCCTGTTGCCATCCCGATTCTTTTGTACTTCTTTCGTTTTTTTAATAAATGTCACGGTGGAGCTTGCGCCGGTGCTCGGATCGCCCCTCCTCTCCCGAGGGGGAGGGCTGTCGCGGCGACGAGTCCTTCCAATTTCCCGTATACCCACATTTGGGGGGGGGCGGGGTTATACTCAACCTTAACTTGACTCCTTATCCAGTCTCCAATCTCTAAATAATACAGATGATAATGAATACATTGTCAAAATGATTAAAGATAATTAATTATACACAGAATATAAAATTACACTGGATTAGGGCGCACGTCGGAAATGCGGGCAACGAGGATGCTGACAGACTAGCAAAACTGGCATGTTCCAAAGATAAAATAGATCTTCAAGACTTCCCATCCAAAAGATCTGTTCGACATTCTTTCTTAATGGATAGCCTTAAAACCTGGCAAACCAGATGGGAAAATCCCGAAAATCAAAGCCGCTTCATTTTCAATCTCTTACCTAAAGTTGATCATAAAAAACTATTCGCTAACTTTTATGTAAATCGATTCCTAACTAACCATGGAACTCAGGGTAGCTACCAATCAAAATTCCACAATAAAGGCATAAATTGCAAACATTGTAATTATACCGACGATATTTTCCATATTTTAATAGATTGCCCTGTTTTTTCCGAAACTTGATTGATATGATAACTTGGTTTTTATGTGAAGTTGAAATTTAATACCTTGATCAACTATGTAACACCTTGCTCAACTGTGTAATATGCTCTGAAATTTTGTTCATGTAAATTTCTCCTCAATGTACATTTTTGTTTTTTAATATTGAAACAATATCCCAAGTATATAATTGTTTACTATTTTTTGTGGGGTATTCGTTGAAGGGATATGCAGGCTTTGTTGTATCGTAAATTCGGCGCTTTTCTTCTCATTTGTGTTTGAGATATATGTAAATTAATTTTCACTACCTTGTATAAATTGTGATCCCTTCAAACTTTTGCATGTTTCCCTATTTACATATTGTTTTTAGTCTATTTTGAATTTTGATGTAATATGGTGCAATATCTTGAGTGTATTTCCATTCTACGCATTACTGAATTTTTCTCTTTCTGTACTTGAAATGCTCTATTATTGCTTAATGTGATGATATGCTTACTTTGTATTTTTGTACTATTATATATGTTCCATCAGTGTGTGGATTATTTTGAAGCTGGATTATAGAAACTGCTTCTAAATGTATATACTTTTTTTCTTGAAATGTTGTGCTGTATGTATGGTTATATTTAATTCTTTAGTAATTGTTCGCTTGTATATAGAACAAATGTCAATGTGGTGTAGAATTTCGGTATTAATCGATATGATAACTTGGCTTATTTTGTGAATTTGAAATGTAGTACCTTGATCAACTATACAATACCTTGCTCAACTATGTTCTATGCTTCGAAATTTGGCTCATGTAAACTTCTCTTCAATGTACATTTTTGTCTTATAATTTTGAAACACTTTACCAAATGTATAGTTGTTTACTATTTCTGGTGAGATGGAAGGCTGAGCAGGCTTTGTTGTATCGTAAATTCTACAATATTTTTCTCATCTGTGTTTGCGATAAATGTTAATTAAGTTTCATAACTTTGTATAAATTGTGATCTCTTCAAACTTCGGCATGTTTCTTCATTTACTTATTACTTTTAGTCCGTTTTGAATTTGATGTCTTGAAAGTTACATGGTACAATATTTTGAATGTATTTCTATTTTGCAAATTACCGAAATTTTCTCCTTTCTGTATGTGAAATGCTCTTTTATTGTTTAATGCGATGATATGCTTATTTTGTGTTTTCGTACTGTTATTTATTGTCCATCAGTGTGTGGATTATTTTGTGGCTGGATTATAGAATCTGCTTCTAAATGTATATATTTGTCTTTTTCTTGAAAAGTTGTACTGCATGTATGGCTATATTCAATTTTTTATGATAACTATTTTGGATACTTTTGTATACAGGATCTGTGTATAGCACTTGATTGGTTGTATGTGGTGCATCCATGGTTAGTACATTGTAAAATTCGGTTATTGTTGGTATACATGAATCATGTAAAATCGTGGCGGGTTTGTACCCGTCACAACACGACTATTGATTCTCTTTATCGTTTTTACATAGGTTTTTTTGTAAATTAGTACTGTCTAACCACTATTCCGGTGGTCATGTTAACAAGATTTAGCGACTTTTTGCTACATCATTTTGTTTCTGTATGGACGCACTGCGCATGTTAATACTTATTGTTCTTGAATTATTGTAACCTGCTTGTAAAACTTTGGAATTTCAATAAATCTTTGCGACTTTCTGGTCGGGGACGGGTCGGTGGATGGCGGTTTGGATGCTGCTTTGCGCGTGCAACACCTGGACTGTCTGAACGATCAAGATAATTTTCTTTTCTTTCCAATACCCGTTCATCACACTCAATAAGCTCCAAATCATAGGCCCCTATCGATGTGTTGCCATCCTATCGTTACTAAGCCAGTAGTGACATTTCTTTTACTGTAGCAGGTCACGTACGCGCACGGAGTTCACAGTACCACCTGGATGCCCAATTACGGGGGCGGGACAGGATTAAGCTTCGCTAATCTTAAGGAAAATAATCATACTCTATGCCACCAGTGTCTGGTACCGTAACACAATAAGGTAATGATAAACTTAGGTCAATCCAACGTGCATCTCTTATTGTCATTACAAGGGCCTACTCCACCACCAGTACTAACACCCTCCAGATACTGGCGGGAGTTAAACCAATACCTCCTAAAGAGGAATCAGTTGCTACTTAATAAAATATTTGTTATCTAAGGTTGCTTACTTCATTTTAGTTTATCAGTGTGATGAGTAAAAATTATACTTTTTTAAATGTTACTGAAAGTTTTAACATATTTCAGTAAAATTTGTGTTTACATTTTTTTTTTATCATTTTTTGAATTTGCTATTTCATAAAATATTTGTTATCTAAGGTTGCTTACTTTAATTTTAGTTTATCACTATCAATCACACTTCCACTGGAAAAAAATACAAATTTTAATCATGCTTTTGATATGTTTTTTTTTCTATCTAAACCTTGCTTGAAGACTGCATTTGATTTTCTAAATTTTCCTAAGCTCATTTTATGTCATTGTTTATAAACAATTTCTATTTTATTTCGTATGCTTTAGTTCTAATAACATGCAAAACATAATCATTAAAATCCAAAATAATCATTTACTAAAAATGTAAGTATCATATTTATAAAAATTAGACCCCTTTCTTAGTTTTATGTCAAAACTATAATAATAATAAATGCATAAAATCCCTTTAAAAATATATTTCTTTGTTTTTAATCCATAAATTTTATAACAAAAAGTTAGATAAAATTTTCCAATTTATAAAATAAAACTGGTATTTAATGCTTAAAAATATTTTTTTTTCACTCACACAGCAGTTATTTTTGTTAGAATTGATTTATTGTTAATCATTTCTGAAAACAAATAAATATATTAAGCATTTTTACACAATCTAAGAACATTTAATCTAGACAAAAAAAATAATAATAATAATTTGTAGAAAGTAAAAAATTAGTAGTAGAAAGTAAAAGAGAGTGACGAAAAAGTGTCAAGAAGCAGAAGGAAAAAAAACCCGTCATCGTCAGAAGTGATCAGCAAATCTGGGCCTAACTGTATGAGTCATCGTTTTGCGTCCTTCGACTTTCTTCCCATCTAGGAGGTATTGGCTAAACCCCTTCATCTGAAAATTATTGACGACACCTGGTTTAAGAGACTTCAGTGGGAGTACAGAATGGCAGACTGCGATATTAAAATACGAGAACTTCTACGAAATACAAAAATCGAGAAAAAACCTGATAGAGTTCATCCTTATTTATATGTTCCCGTTCCCTTTGGTAGATCGACCCCAAATAATCAGGGTGTTGAAATTTTCACTGATGGCTCACGGATGGAGGTTGCCGAGGATACTAATAACATGTCTGAACAAAGGACAGGACTAGGTATTGTTAATAGGGATAACGGTAAGACGATTGAGACGACCTCCATCAGAATGAGCAACAACAGCAGTGTGTATAAGGCCGAGCTGCTGGCGATTAAAACTGCCATAAATTGGCTTGCAAAGAATAATTATCCCGATGCAACAATATACTCCGATTCGCTCTCCTCGTTGCAAGCTTTAAATCGTCCAAAACCTGCGTCCCTTTTGGTTGAAAAGACTAAAGAACTCTGGCAAAACAATATCAAACTCAATTGGGTAAAGGCCCACATGGGAATAGATGGCAACTAGGAGGAGAAACGAGTTGTAAAGGATGCCATTAGTCTCGGTAGTATTACTATTTAGTTCCCGAGCACCATCGCCCAAGTTAAAACAATTGTCAAAGATTATACAAATAAGAGATGGAAACAAGACTGGCGGGATTCTGAAAAAGGTAGACAGGTTTAAAAATTGATAAAAGACCCAAGACATAATAGACTGCAGGCGAACTTCTATTTTAACCAATTTTTAACGGGCCATGGGGTGTTCGGTGACCATCAAAGTAGACTCTTTAACAAATCCCCGGCATGCAATTATTGTGGTGAATTTCAAAATGTTGACAAAGATTCCGAACACTCCGTGGAAATCATTTTCATAATTTAGATCAAGTCCAATGCTTTTCAAGCTAGACCTGCAGGGATATAATTAAATCCTCTTAAACACACCACTCTCCTGGTTGCCCCACTTAGACAAAGTGTATGAAAAAATTACTGTATTCCAAGCGAAACTTAATATACTTTCTGGCGTTGGCTGAGGAATCGGCCCAAGAGCTAGAAAATATATGTTCCAAACATCCATTTTAAAAATTATCACTTATGGATCTGAGATTTGGTATAACAATAATGTCAGAACTTTAAATAAAATTTAAAAAATCGAACGTATCCCACTTTTGAGTCTTACTAAAGCTTACAGAACCACGTCTGCAGCTGTCCTTCAGGTTTTAGCTGGTACGATACCATTAGATCTCACAATCCAAACAGAGGTAAGAGTAGCAGAAATTTATTTGCACGAAGACTCCATTAATTCCCAAGATTCTATTAAACAAGAACTTCTGCTTAAACATCCAGCCGATTTCTTCTCCATCACATATAATTATATTTTACCAAGTGATGAACCAATTCAAATCCATACAGATGGATCCCGCTTGATTTATGATAATGAGTTCAGAGTCGGTTGCGCCTTCGTCGTTTATTTCAGGGGTAACTATTACGATCATTACTGTTTTAGGTTGAGCGACCTATCCACAGTTTTTAAGGCCGAGCTCTGGGCGATTCTACAGTCAATTATCTGGATTAGTAAAAATAACATCGATTCAACTGTTCATTTATATTCCGACTCATTTTCAGGTCTCCAGTCCCTAAACAAAATTTAAGATAATGCTTATTTGATTAAAATGATTAAAGATATTTATAGAAAGAATGTTGAGTATCATTGGATCAAAGCTCATGTAGGGCACAGGGGCAACGAGGAGGCTGATAAATTAGCAAAATTAGCTTGTTCTAAAAACAACATTGACATAATTGATTATCCTTCAAAATCTTCAATTAGACACGAGTTATATAGAAAAAATTTAGTCAGCTGGCAACAACGATGGGAAAACCCTGAAAACCAAGCTCGACATACATTTGAACTTATTCCTAAAGTTAACCCAAATTTAATTTTCTCCAACTTTTACGTTAACCAATTTATAACAAATCACGGAACTCAGGGTGATTACCAGGCGAAATTTCATAACAAATCTACTTTATGTAAAACTTGCTTAATTAACGAAAGTCTTTATCACATCCTTCTTATTTGCCCAAACTTTTTAAATATTAGACAAAATTACTTCCCAAAAAGTCTCTCGTTTGAAAATCTTAAAAAACATTGGACTGCTCCGAAAATTAAAAACGGAATCGAACTTATTATTAAGGAGCACTTTGTAAACAATACCCCTACCCTTTGATTTTAACTATAAATCAAATCGGAGGGTTTGACATGATTTTATCTAGTTTCTCTCTTTCTTGACTGTCTATTCCCTTGATTTTAATGCCAATTTTATGTACTCTTTAATGTATAGACCACTGTCATCTTCTTAATATTTTAAGAGGCTCATCTATACACCTGTAACCCTATGTTGTGTAACTTTTTCTTCTTATAAATGTTTGATAATAATCTTATATATACTTATTTGCCCTTTTCGATTTGCATTGGGTTTTATATTCGACTGATTTGCATACATTACTGTTGTATAGATCGACATCATACATGTTGTTCGGAATTAATTTCATTGCAATTTTATTGTTGATCCATTCGAATCCTTCATTTCCCTTATCTGTCGATGTGAATGATGGTTTTTATGCATCTGAACATTTCAAGTTTTATCAAAATGCAGTTTGAATTGTAGTGAAATGAGTTTTAAATTTTGCGACTTGGATTCGCATCATCTATGCAACTGTAGAAAAATTATTATTATCTAATTAATAGCTGATGCATTTGAATAAGAAATTTTCGAACGTATGAAAAATTGTATAACATGACTTACTCTGTGCATCTGTAAATTTCATCATGTTAAATGCATCTTCATTTCAGTATTTTAAAAATTTTATTCATCTATCTAATTATATTTAAGTTCTACTTATAGTCAATAACTGTAAACTAGAGAATTTCTATACATCTGTAATAGTCGAAAATTCTTTTAATTGTAGTCTTATTTTTATCAGTGGTCACTGATGTGAGTGCTTATCTTCTTTTCATCCGTATCGTTGAATTGAATTGAATGTAAGATTTAATGGCACAAGGTCCAGAGAGGACATGCTGCGCCAGAGACACGGTTTTAAAACCATATTAAAAGGTAGAATAGAGTACAATTACACAATCAATAAGTACAGTAAAAATGATGAGAATTCTAAGACAGTGTAAATGCAAGTATTTTTATATGTGGATAAAACTTAATAAAAATGGTTAGTTTGGCTTAATGGCTATTGTTTATTTTTTTGTACTGTCCTTTCAGTAATGTATTTTGTTCATCTTTGCATCTGTAACATTTTGTTATGTATTTGATCATCATTGCAACTGTAACTTTTCATTACGTATAATGTGAATTTCATCATGTAAATTGCATCACTTATTTAGCATTTTTAAATTTTCTTTATCTATCCAACTGTACTCATACTGTGTTCTCAAGTTTCTGTGCGACTTTGTATAGTGTATTTGAATGGTTTACTCATTTGTGGAGTTTTGTTCACTGTTAACTTAGCAAAACAACAGACACATTTGAACTTATAACTTCCTTTCATAGTCAATAATTTTACTCTACTTTGTCATGTGGTCAGCTTAAGAATTGTGAACAGAGAACTTCTATACATCTGTCATATTTGAAAATTCTTTAAATCGCAATTTTGTTTTTATCAGTGATCATTGACGTATGTGCCGTTCTTCTTTCCATCTGAGTCATTTTTATACAACTTTAGAGCTTGGTTACTAATCATTTTTGTAATGTCGAATCGACATCTTGCACTGTTTCTTCTCTAATGAATATTATGATCTCTGCATCTGCATCTGTAACTTTTCATCATGTATAGTACCTTCTTTCCGTCTGTCTCTTTTTAGTATTTTGAACTGTTTTTGGGGACCTGCTTTCCATCTGTTACCTTAAGCACTTGATTACTCCTTATTTTTGTCAAAATTTTGCCCTTTTCTTTTTCAATTACTCATGTTTAAATTGTTGTGCTTTTGTTATTTGATTTTCAATAAATTATTTGCAGCCTTCCGGCCTGGGGGTGGACCAGTGGATGACAATGTGTATAGGGACTTCTTTACATCTGTAAAGCGCTTATACCCTCTTTTTCTGGACTTATACTGATACATCTTTACATCTGTCCTTTTCTTTTTATATAATTTCACTTGTAAAATCTATTTACTGCATTACCAGAACGCCATTTGATACTCATAACGAACAATTGCATGTGATCACGGCGACTTTACATCTACCGCTTTCAAATCTGTATACACGCTTCTTCGCCTCTACTACTCATTAATAATATTGCTTCATGTGTAATAATTTAATCACAGTATTACTTGTATGTCATTTGTTTTAATTTGTAAGCCTATTATGTATAATGTATTTTTTATAGCCCTGTCTGTATCTTACCTACATGTGCCTCGATGCATTTTGTATGTGTCTTTTTATGTCAATCATGCCACTACACCTGTTTTAATCTATTTCTTTTCTTTCTTCAGCTATCGGCTGAAACGTTTGTTTGTATTCTCATTCTGTAGTTTAAATAAAATACTTTATGACCTGCTGGTCTTGGATGAGACGGTGGGTCGCAGATGCTGCTTTGCGCGTGCAGCACCTGGACTTTGTACATTGGAAAAGCTCTTCCAAAATCTTTTTCCTTTTCGTTACTATTTTTTTTTCATAAAACTCAATCCCGTGTTAACCCACACATGTCCCCCCCTCCAACTCACGGGCCCCCATCGACCTGGTGTTGCCTAAAACGTTGCCAAGCCTTTCCACTTGTTGTCCATCTTTTCTACTGAGCAGCCACGCACGCGCACCGAGTAAACAGTAATCCCTGGGTGTCCCCATCGGGGGCGGTTCGGGGTTAAGATACTCTCTTAACCTAATGTTAGTGTAACCTAGTTTTAAACTGCGCAACTGTCGAAGGCACCAGTGCTGGCGGACCCCAGCACTGGGTGCCCTAAGGAAACAAACAAGGACTTTGAGAAGGAGGTATCAAAAGGAAAATAATCCAGACATAAAACTAGGATATAAAATTAAATATAAGGCAACATATTCTAAGTACAAAAAACAAATTAGAAAAAATAAAACTATAAACCTTAAGGAATGCATAAATAATCTTTCCGCAGAGAATGTTTTTTTGGCCCCTTATAGGATCACTAGCGGCACATTGGATAGAAAACAAGCAGTAAATCCTGTTATCGTAAATGGTAGGGAAACAGAGAATTATAGGGAAACTATTGAGGCCATCATGCGGCACCATTTCCCCAGCGCACCAAGTGATAACATTGATATTAATGACTGTGGTGTAAATGAGACAGAGTTTACTATTGATGAGCTGCAGCTGGTGATTAATGGTCTTAAACCGGGGAAGTCACCAGGTCCTGATGGCATACCCAATAAAGTGTTTAGAGAGATTTTCTTTGCAAACAGAACCTGGTTATTAACACTTTTTAATATAAGTTTCACAATAACTTACTTTCCTAAGCCATGGAAGATAGCCAGAGTCGCCCTGATACCAAAGAAAAACAAATGCCATAAGCAACCAAATTCATATCGTCCGATCTCGCTCCTAGCTGTCTGGGGAAAATTATTCGACAAAATGCTAACTAGACGACTAATTTACCACCTTGAGTCTAGAAAACTAATAAATGAACACCAATATGACTTCAGAGCTGGGAAGAGAACGGACGATGCCTTAAAAAATTTTGTTGATATTGTAAATGAAAAAAAGGGAAGGCAAACATACAGTCGGGGTGGCTCTGGATATCGAGAATGCCTTCAACAAGGCAGATTGGCGAATTCTCAAAAGAGCTCTAAATGAACTGGGATTACCAGACAACCTTTCTAGATGTATCTTTAGTTTTTTGGGAGACAGAATGGCCAACTATTTCAACGACAACGGTGAACCTTTAGTTGAAAGGAATTTAAACATGGGTGTGCCACAGGGCTCTTCCCTGGAACCTATTCTTTGGCCGGTTTTAATTAATGATATTTTTAATTACATTTATACTATTTATTTTACCAAATTTAAGGATTTTAATAGCAACGACGTTTCTTTAATTGCTTTTGCAGACGATATTCTTCTTTTGGTAAGTGTTCCAATTTTATATCATTTTGACCAACTGGTAACCCACATTCTCTCCTACATGTCAGACTGGGCCGAGATGAACAAACTTATCTTCAGTAGAGATAAAATCCAGTTGATAATCTTTCCCAAGAACAATAAAAAATAGGAAGGTTACCGTGCATAAAATTTAAGACTACAGATACTGGTAACATTAAGAACGTAAAGACGATGAAGTATCTAGGCGTCATTCTCGACCCAGGACTGACATGGATTCCACACTTAAATGAGCTAAAAGACAAACTTACTGACTTTAATCGGGCTATAAAAAGGGTTGCAAGGGTTAACTGAGGCCTCAGACCGCATCTTCTTAAACGTATCTATCTCCAGGCAAGTGAAAGGATAATTATGTATGCCGACAGTGTCTGGTATGAAAATCACTGCAAAATGAATGAAAAACTAAAAAGTCTTCAAAGAATCCCTCTCTTGACTATAACTAAGACTTATTCCACTGTAAGTACGGAAGCTATCCAGATACTGGCGGGCATCGTTCCCATTGACCTTAAGATAATTGAAGATATTTATACAAAACGAATCAAATGGGGCTGGAGAATAGAAGATATAAAACATGTATCCCCAACCAACTTTGATCACACACTGAACTTTGATAAACCAGCCCCAGAACACTCATCAACGTGTCGATCCTTGCCTTGGGGATATGATGGCCCAAAAGATCAGGGAGTGGAGATCTAAACAGATGGCTCTAGGATTGATTGAATGTAGAGTTTAATGGCACAAAATCCAAATGTGGACATGCTGCGCCAAACAATATGTTTATACATGTCAAAAATGAAGTGCATACTTATTTTCCTAAATATAATTAAAAATTGATAAAATCATATACAAACAATCAACGGTAGTATTGGAATAAAATCACGTCAAAGTTCAGATGGCTCTAGGATGGAGACAGAACAATCAAATCATTATAGGACTGCCTTCGCAATGATTGTTAAACAGAATGGGGACACAGTCCATAAGGTCTCCACCAGAGTCACCGACAGCACAAATATTTTTCTAGCAGAACTAATGGCAATTAAAACAGCGCTAACATGGATCAAACAACAACAAATCGAATATACAGTCGGTAAAAAAAGTATTGGCACATCAATATAGTTTCAAATATTCACGCAACGAAAAGTTCTAACTTTACCAATTAAACTATATTACACTCAATTTTCAAATGAAAACTAAATCACAAAATATAAAATTTCCGTCATTGTTAATAAAATATTTCCATAGNTAAATAAAATAACAAAAAATTTATGTATAAATAAAAGGAAGATATGGAAAAAAAAATCTCATTATTTACTTAATTCCTGCTTTTGAATATTTAACCAGAAAAACGTTCCAAGGGGAAAAAATAAGCAAGCCGATTGTCAGTTTGAATGCCATGAAGTTTCACTGACAAGTAGAGCACGCCTTTGATTTATTAGTGACGTGGGGGAGCAAATGACCTGCTGAGAAGCAAATGACTAAAGAGAACCCCCAACAAAGAGGGTGAGTTCATTTGTGAATTTTCTCTTCTGAAAAACTGAGGATGTTAACGGTGGTAAAATTTCCACTGCTTCGGTCTTTAAAGAGTTAAGGCCAATGGATTGCATACAAGATATTAAAAAGTAAATCACCGATAATGAAAAATGTTTTTATTTGTTTCACTAAGTGTGCTAATACTTTTTTTGCAAAAATATAATAATGTTTTTTTGTTTTAAATTCTGTAAAAGCAAGTGTGCTTTTTATTTCCACCTACTTTTGTTTTTACTATAATAAAGGTAAAGAAAATCCTAGTTTGGATCAGTTTGGTTATTTTATCTTGCAAGAATTTTAAATTAGCTTAGTGTGCTAATACTTTTTTTGTCAACTGTACAACAATATAATACTGATTCCATGTCCTCCTTACAGGCCCTGGCTGATCCAGAACCCTGTTCAAATCTAATCGAAGAAACAAAGCAACTTTGGTTCAACAACATTAAATTGAACGGGGTCAAAGCTCATGTGGGGATCCAGGGCAATGAGGAGACTGATGAGGCAGCAAAAAACGCCATTGGTTCTAACTCAATAGATCTCCAGGTACTGAGAACCCCCAAACAGGCTAAAACAGAGGTCAAAAATATACTAATAACAAAATGGAAAACTGAATGGGAAAGTTGTGAAAAAGGCCGGCAAACTTTTAAATTTTTAAAGATCCCGTCAGTTAAAAGATTACAAACAAATTTTTATTTGAACCAATTCTTAACGGGGCACGGAGTGTTCGGGGTCTATCAAAAAAAGTACTTTAATAAAACTGACACTTGTATAAATTGTGGTGAAATCCAAACCATTGAACATCTTTTTTATTGTGATACATTCCGGGCACTCAGACAAAATCACTTCCTCGAGAGAAATGAGCAACATATATTTGCAAGCAACTCTTGTAAATCCATTATAAGAGACATTATTAAAATTACTCTCGAGGAATTGCTGGCCTTAAATATCTGATATCACTCTTTCCCAAAAATATACTGCCAAATCCCTTCTGGACCATTTTGCCAACATGTTTTTAACATGTGTTTAACGTTGCTACATTTTAACTGACTATGTTTTATACTTTTGCATTTTACTGCTAATTGTTTTAACTTTTCCCTCCATTTTATTGTATACATTTTTATGTTGTTTTGATTTTACGATTGCTAGGTAGATTTTAATTACCCTTTGATTTTACGATTGCTAGGTAGATTTTAATTACCCTTTGGTTTTACCTTGACTTGATTTCATACTATTACATTTTATAGTGTAATCTTTGTTGCTTATTTCGTGATTTTACCTAAACATTATATCCGCGGACATTTTATTCCCTTGTATTTTAGAATCTCCCATACTTTTAAACATTATTCTACTACCCCTTTTTATGAACGTTTGCACTTTACATTTTTACGTCACTTGTTTTACTACGCATTACTCTTAACTTTTTTTACTTTATTTTATTGCCCTTATTGGATAATATGCTTTACTCCGTGTATTTATTGCCAACCACCGGCTCCAGCTCAAACTCATGTACTATTGTAATGTTTTGCATCCTGCCTTCCAGAAGCCATGTAATTTTTATATTATTTTGAAATTCACAATTGCATTTTAATTCACTTACAGTAAGGGTCTGTTGACCTACAACGTTTTGTTATAAGGGTCCGTTGATCCGAAACGTTGTTTATTGTACCATGTTTTAATGGCCTGTTGCCATCAACTCCTATGTAAAAACCTTTTTTTGATTTTAATAAATGTCACGGGGGGCTACGCCGGGCCCCTCGACTGGCGAGTGTGCCGGTTTTTGAATCGCGCCTCCTCTCCTGAGCGGACAGCCTGTCTCGGCGACGGACAATCTTGACACACTGGGCTCCATACTCAGCAGGTACTCTAGCTCAAGAATCGTTCTCTGTGGCGACCTGAATGCGAAGTCTGTGGCGTGAAGGCCGAGGAGGGATCACGGAGAGTACATTCTTCTTGATTTTCTCATTAGATATAACATTGATGTTAAAAATGATCCAGATGGCCCACCCACCTACAACTCCGTGCTCGGTCAAAGCTGGATCGACGTCATAGCCAAAAACATGACTGATGTTGGTGATTACAGAGTACACGACGGAACCACCTGTTCCGATCATGAACTTCTGATGGTCACAATTCACACAACAGGACTTACGAGTATTGGTCACAGATTAACTATCAAGTACCAGAAACTCGATTGGATTACGCTAAGAGTTGGTTCTAACAAATTTGTTAATAATCATGGAGTAGTTGGATGTGAAACCACCACGGAGCTCAACGACAGAATTGGCAAAATGACGGCAGAGCTCCACAAAACTTGAATAGGAGCAATGCGAAGACTTCTAAATAGAACCACCAGACCTTGCCCATGGTGGACGCCAGCCATTCATGCCATGAGAAAACTAGTTAGAGGCCTGAGACGAAGATATCAGAGCATGATTGATGATGGCGCAAGAAGGGAATACAAGATTAATTTCAAGAAAAAAATTTAGTTATATGGAAAAAGACTATCAAACGAGCAAAGATGGATCATCTGAAGAATTATCTTAATCTCAGTGTCGATGGCGCATTCTCTGCCCCTTATAAGATAATTAAAGGGATCGAATTGGGCAAAGGTCAGGGAGCCGCCGTATATGACCAAAACAACAGGCTTACTACGAGCTACGTTGATACCATAAAAACAATCATGAACCATCACTTTCCAGACTCTTTAGATGCAACGGTCACTCCAACGACTGAGGGCCAGAGGGATCCGCCGTTTACCGATGGTGAGCTTTGTGCTATTATCAATAGCCCTAAACCTAGGAAGGAGCCTGGTCCGGATGGACTGCCTGGCAAGATATTTCACGAACTTTACTACACAAGTAGGATATGACTTTTTGAGTTATTTAACTACTGGCTTGATCGGAAATATTTTCTCGATAACTGGAAATCGGCCAGGGTCACCCTCATTGCTAAGTCCGGGAAGTCACCCGACAGCCCGGATGCGTATAGACCAATCTCCCTCCTTCCGGTCTGGGGCAAGATTCTCGATAAAATGATTACAAAAAGGTTGATTGATTGAATGTAGAGGTTTTATGGCACAAGATCCAAAGGAGGATATGCTGCGCCAAACAATTTGTTGAGTCAGATCTAATGGTAAATTACACACAATTATTTCATTGTCATAAATTAAATGAGACTAATAAAATTGTTTATCTCATGACACGTATTTTTAAAAGTTCATAAAATCAATAAAAGCGTAATTTTATAAAATACACAGAAAAGGTAAAACGGTTCATGGGTAGGAAATAAGAGTGAATAAAATCAGATAAAACAGTTATACAATATAAAATACCAATAGCTCGCAGAAATGCGAAAATGTTAGGATGATGAATTTCATCTAACAAATCCTTAATACATAAAATCGTGCTATTAAAAAGGGTAAGACGATGTTGGTTAAAACAAGGACAAATGGTTAAAATGTGATGAACCGTAAGTAAAACATTACAAGAGTCGCATTTGGGAGGAGATTCTCCAAACAACAAATGAATATGCATGAGTCAAGTGTGGCCGATTCTGAGACGATTTAGCTTTACATCTGCATTACGAAGACGCAATACAGGTAATGGATCTATATATGGTTTGATGTTATACAGTTTATTTTGAGTTTGAAGGTCCCAATGCTGTTGCCAAAGGGATGAGATGGGCTGTCGAACATGTAGTTTAATGTCTGAGAATGGTACAGATATTGTTAATTCAGTAGTTGCAGCTCGTGCTGCAGAATCAGCCAACTCATTCCCTGGGATACCGACGTGACTCGGTATCCAAAATGAAATATCAAATCCCTTCTTGTGAAGAGCGATTAATAAATGATTAATGAAACATAAGATTGGGTGAGTATCGCTGCGAAAATTTTCTAACTGGTTCAAAACGCTCTTACTATCGGAGTGTATAAAATACTATAGTTCGGATCATGAAGAAATCAGCCGCAATGCCAAAAGGATTGCGCAGTGAAGACGGAACAAATATCTGGGATCTTGTTGCTATAAGTATCATCAGCGATGATGACACCACAGCCTACGTATCCCGCCGATTTTGATCCGTCAGTATATACAGGCACATACTCAAAGTATTGGTGACGATGAGAATTGAATATTTGCTGATAAATGATGGATGCAACATTAGGTTTACTGTACAACTTAAAAAGGGAATAAAACTGATGTGGTGCGATGATCCATGGTGGTATGAGAAGGTGATCTATTGATTGTGTTGGCACGTCACACATGTCAAAAGTTCGTATGAGAGAGCGCACACGAGCATGAAATGAACGGACATATGAAGGTTTAGCGTCATACAATCGTTCCAAGCTTGATGGAAGGACATCGTGTTTTAGAGGGTGCGATTTGCAGGATTTCACACGATAGTAATAAGTTACAGACAATGGCATGCGGTGTAATTCTAGAGATGATTGATGACAAATAACATCTAACCGCCTTAAGTTGAATGCAGTAGCAGTGCCGTAGACGGCACAAGCGTAATCTATACGTGATAGTATTAACGCTTTGTACAATCTGAGTAAGGCGATACGATCCGCACCCCAAAAGGTATTCGACAAAACGCGTAATATATTCAAAGTCTTCTCACACCGTGTTCTTAGATGTAAAATATGATTATTGAAAGTGAGTTTTTGATCAAATATGACACCTAAAAACTTTAGTTCAGATACAATGGGTATGGTGACGTTGTGAATAGATTGATTGATTGGTGTAAATTTTTGGCGCAAGAGCCATGGTTTGGCTATACCGCGCCCAAACCTAGGTAAAAATTACTGTAGCTTTGTTAAAATCAGAACAATTAGGTTGAAATGAGCAACTTGTTCAAAATTAAAACTAATTTAAAATTTGTCAACTAGGTTATATCCAGAACTAAATCAAATTGTAAAATCCGATATGTTTGATGTACAGTATTAAATTATGATGACGTTGTGAATAGATATAACTGGATCAAGATGCATTCTGCGTAACCTACAAAAATGTATGCAAGAGCTTTTACAAGGTGAAAGACTATGACCCTTTTGTTTACACCATTCAACGATTTTAATCACAGTCAACTGCAGTTGACGCTCAATAACGCGCATGTCAGATCCTGTACCGTACAGAATCGCAAAGGGGGAAGTTCTGAGGGCGGAGAGTCACAAAACGGTCATAAATGAGATAGGTAATCCGACTTCAAGCTATCAGGAAACGATACAGGTCATCATGTCGTACCACTTCCCTAAACCAACAATGACCCTGGGAATCCTTTATTGAGGGGTTTTGATGACCCGCCGTTCACTGATTCTGAACTAGAGGCGATTGTCAATGATTTTAAATGCAACAAAGTGCCGGGTCCAGACGGACTACCCAATGCGATTTTTCGGGAAATTTTTATCATAAATAGGGCTTGGTTATTGGACATTTTTAATATTTGTCTCCTATTGAATATTTTCCCAGCATCTTGGAAATATGCCAGAGTCGCCCTGATCCCAAAACCAGATAGGGATAAAAGTTTACCGGCTTCGTATAGACCAATCTCCCTGCTTCCAGTCTGGGGAAATATTATGGATAAGATGTTAACAAAGAGACTGTCTTATCATTTGGAAAGCAGGATAATACCTCTGAATATAGAACAGGAATGGGAATGATAGTCAGGAAAGATGGCAAACTCATTCAGGCAACCTCCATCAGACTGAGCAATAACTGCAGTGTTTACAAGGCCGAGATGATGGCTATTAACACTGCTTTACAACGGCTTGCAAATAACCAATATCCCAATGCAACTATTTACTCTGATTCGCTCTCCTCGTTGCAAGCTTTAAAAAATCCTAAACCCGATTCCGAATTGGTAGAAAACACCAAACAAATCTGGAAAAAGAATATTCTTCTCGGATGGATAAAAGCCCACATTGGTATTGAAAGCAACGAGAAGGCGGATCGAGTTGCTAAAAACGCCATCAGTCTCGGCAATGTTGACAAAGAGGTCCCGGGCAGACAAACGTATAAGTTCCATCGGGCGCGTTGATCTGACAGATACAGACGTGTCAATATCTCTGCTTTTGTCCCCTGAAACATTTTCTTACGACCTTGACCTTATCAGTATCTGTCCATCTGGCCCCCTGCTACTTTGGAATGCAGTAGTGACCAGTTCGGTGTAGGAGTATTTCCTGTTTCCAAGCTTGTTTG
>NC_092214.1:41525766-41587815 GCF_043381705.1 Parasteatoda tepidariorum | reverse complement strand
ATTGAGATTTTTACGGACGGCTCGCGGATGGAGGTTGCCGATGCTATGAATAATACCTCTGAACATAGAACAGGAATGGGAATGATAGTCAGGAGAGATGGAAAACTCATTCTGGCAACCTCCATCAGACTGAGCAATAACTGCAGTGTTTACAAGGCCGAGATGATGGCGATTAACACTGCTTTACAATGGCTTGCAAATAACCAATATCCCAATGCAACTATTTACTCTGATTCGCTCTCCTCGTTGCAAGCTTTAAAAAATCCTAAACCCGATTCCGAATTGGTAGAAAACACCAAACAAATCTGGAAAAATAATATTCTTCTCGGATGGGTAAAAGCCCACATTGGTATTGAAGGCAACGAGGAGGCGGATCGAGTTGCTAAAAACGCCATCAGTCTCGGCAATGTTGACATTGAGGTCCCGAGCTCCACCGCCCAAGTCAAAACATTGGTCAAAGGCTATAATCTCATGCGTTGGAAACAGGAGTGGCGGGATTCCGAGAAAGGCAGACAAACGTATAAGTTTATTAAGGATCCTAATATTAGTAGACTTCAGGCGAATTTTTATTTTAATCAATTTCTTACGGGCCATGGAGTGTTCGGTGAGTATCAAAATAGATTTTTTAATAGAGCCCTTGATTGCAATTATTGTGGAGAAATACAAAGCATTGATCATTTAATTTTATACTGTCCACGCTTCCGAACGCTCCGTGGAGAACATTTCAAAAATTTTAATCAAATTCAATGTTTTGCTAGTTCGACCTGCAGGGGTATTATTAAATGCATCATAAAAAGGACACTTGAAGATATTTTGAGTGATGACACTTAAGGAATCGGAACCCCGCACTCCAAATTGGGTGTCTCAAGCTTTTACTACACTTTTTATGTACTTTTATTGTTAATTTGATCGGTTTTATCCATGTGTGACTTGGTTTTGAGTCATGTTTCTAAATGCTAGTTTTTTTCCCAATTTGTTCTTAATGTAATATTTTACTTCTACTTATTCCTTTTATATGATCGGTTTTATCCAAGTTTGACTTGGTTTTGGGTCATGTTTTAGCTGTAAATTTTATTCAATTTTGTTCTGTATGTAATCTTTTACTTTTAAGCATTGCTTTTACCGCACACGATATGGGTGTTTTATTCACTTTTATGTATATATTGTTTTTACTCTTTTAATTATGATCTTGGTGATTTTCCATGTGTTGGCTGGATTTAGAGTCATGTTTTTAACTGTTGGTCGCTTGTGTTTTATTCTTTTTATACTGTTGTTGATATAATTTCTGATGTTTTATGTAGGTTTTATTTATCTAATCTCGTATACCCTTAAATAGGGCAGTTCGGGATACAAATAAACAATGTCAGATCCTGTACATGACACGTTCAGATCGTCAACATATAGTGAACCAAATACGGAAGGTGGCAATACGTTTAAGATGAACGAGACATGAATAATAAAAAGCATGACACTTAAAACACTGACTTGTGGAACGCCTTCAGCTTGAATGAAGAGATCGGAAAATGTAAGGCCCAGTTTTACTCGAAAATACCGCTTCGACAGAAAGGACGGTAGTTAACAGGGTCTTTCGAGTCTTTACCTGGTTTTAAGATGGGTATCACACTTGCTTCACGCCAACCAGATGGATCCATTTGTTCCGTCCATATTCTATTGAACAGAATGAGGACATTCAACAACGACGTCCGATCTAAGTGGCGGAGCATGTGATATGTGATGCCATCAGGACCAGGGCTTGTATAGCGAGTATGGTAAAGTGCTCGCTGCAATGCTGCAAAATTAAAATTGCTGTTATAGGAGAAGAGTATTAAAGTTGATTTTATTCCGTTCGACGATCTGCTTATTTTGTTGAATTGAATTGAATGTGGGGTTTAGTGGCACAAGGTCCAAAAAAGGACATACTGCGCCAAACGCACGGTTTTAAAAACAGATTAAAAGGTTAAGTAACGCTCACGTATAAAATCAGATAAGATGTGAAAATTCTGAAACAATGTTGTAAAGTTACGTACATTAAAATCAATAAAACTGCATGGTAAATTTACTAAAACACTAAATAGTATAAAACAATTATATACAACTTAAAATTCCAATAGCTAATATAATTATCTAACAAGTCTTTTATATATAAAATCGTGCTTCCAAAAAAGGTAAGGCGTTGTTGGTTAAAACATGGACAAGCGATTAAAACATGATGAATTGAAAGTGAAACGTTACAAGTATCGCATCGAGGAGGCGGTTCTCCGAACAGCAAGTGAAGATGAGTCAGGCGAGTATGTCCTATACGTAGGCGGGTGAGCTTGACATCTGCTCCGCGCAATTGCAGCTTATGTTGTTGAAATGAGACAACAGCAAATGTCTTACCAAGCATATTACAGACATCGGCAGCAGGGCTGAAAGCCTATATATACCAAGACGGAAAATAGCAAAAACTGGTAAGAAAGGCTTTTCATTCTACCATTTCTTCTGAGAAACATTATATTTCTGTAACTACTGAGATTTTTTTACAATTATCGCATATTTACGAAACTGGCTCGTTCCTGGAAAAAGTAGATATTGTTGAAAATTTTAAGAAGAGAATAGGTTTACTCCTCCCTAAAACGAGTTAAAACTGAAATGGCTTTACTACCAGCTTTTCTTCTTTTCCGTCTCGCTTTCACCCATGATCGGCAGAAGAAGAGTAAGTGGTGCCATTTTTCTCTAATACCGGAAGGTGAAATTCGCGGTATATGCCAATAGCTCTCTTGACTCTCGACCAGACTTGTCTGGGAGATGTCGAAGATGTTATGGAGGAGACGTAACGGGACCAAGAATTTTTCCGACTATTGCGCCGGACTTTTCGTGCCATTGCTTTAGCCCGTTTAAAAGCGAAAAGGTTGGTAGTGTTAGGGTAGCGACGGAAGATGTTCCATAAGCGTCTCTAACTTCTCCTCTAACTTCGAGGAGACTATTTATGTCATCATGTCGCACCACTTCCCAAATAATACTGATACTGATACACAATGTGAACCACTGATTAGAGGGTCACAACGAGCCACCTTTTACAAAGTCCGAATTGGAGGCAGTAATTGGGGATTTGAAATGTAATAGAGCACCGGGCCCTGATGGACTCCCAAATTAAATTTTTAGAGATATTTTTAACTTTAATAGTGCCAGGTTATTAACTATTTTTAACTATTAACTATTATTATTAACTATTTTTAATATCTGCTTTGAACTTAACCATTTCCCAGTGACTTGGAAATGTGCCAGAGTTGCCCTGATTTCTAAAACTGATAGAGACATGAGGCTGCCTGCTTCATATAGACCAATATCCCTGCTCTAGGTCTGGGGTAAAATACTTGACAAAATACTAACCAAGTGACTCACTTTTTTCCTTGAAAATAATTATTTACTGAGTGACTATCAATTTTATTTTCCGGACCGGGAGAGGGACTGAGGACACTCTCCTTGAATGTGTAAAATTTGTTGAGGAAGCAAGGCAGGAGGGTAAACATAGTGTTGGGGTGGCTCTGGACATTGACAATGCATTCAATAACGCTGACTGGAATATTTTAAAAAACGATATCAATAAACTGGATCTCCCAGATAATCCTGCTAAAATTATTTTCAGCTTCCTCAGAGAGAAGTAATTTTTAATGATGATGAGGGAAATTGTATTTTTAGACGTAGTATTTTTATGGGAGTACCGCAGGGCTCATCTCTTGCACTGGTGCTGTGGCTTCTTTACATCAACTGTGTTTTTGATTATTTTAACTGCATTAATTTTAATGACTTTCATGACGTAAATCTGAATGATTGCTGCATTATTGCTTTTGCGGATGATCTTTCACTCTTATTGAGACACCCAATCCTATATCGGTTTGACCAACTGGCCACCCACTGTCTAGCCGAACTCTCAGCCTGGGCAGAGATCAACAAACTTAATTTTAGCGACAATAAAACTAAATTTAAATTGGCACTTTTGCCATCCTCTGCAATTTTTAATTTTAAATTTGATTTCAATAAATGCCTAGGGGGGCTTCGCCGGATCGCCCGGCCGGGTGTGTGTGCCTACCTGCGTTTCCCTCTCTGGGGGGGGGAGATCTGTAGCGGCGACAAGTTCATTATTTTCCCGCATACTCAATTTTGGGGGAGGTCGGGTATAAACAAATAACATTATCCAATCTGGAATGGTACAAGCACAACTTCGAAGAGGCACACGGAGTGAGGCAATGCCATAAGTGTGCCGGAATAGGATACATGGCTGCGGACTGTGAAAACAGTAAAACCTGCAGAAATTGCTCCTCAACAGACCATAAGGCTCATGAATTCAGAGATGAACCCTTCTGCAGACACTGAAACGAAGTAAATAACAAATACAAACTTAGGTTGGAGGTGGACCACTCCCCATTTGACCAAACATGTCCCCAGCATGAGAGGGCAAGACAATTTCAGATGAAAAAGGACTGATTATGGCCTATAACTCTTTAAATACTTTTAATATTGCTCATCTTAACCTTCACCACAGCCCTATCGCAAACATACAATTAAACGAAGACTTGGTGAATCAGAATATTAAAATTGCAGGGGTTAATGAACCCTATTTTAACTCCGAGAATATTATTACGGGGTTTTCCATTAAATACAGTATCGTTAATTTTGGAGATAGACGAAGATCTGCCATAATAACACACAATTCTGATCAGGATGTCCTTGCTACATACAAACCTGCCAACTTTTAATTCCTTCCATTACGATTTTTCCCAGTGGTATTGAAATGGAATCAAAATTTCAATTTTAAGCAAAAAAATACGTTGTATTTGAAAAAGCTTAAGCTGACGACCATGGTAGTAACACATATTAATATCTATGCTTAATTTTTTTAAGAATAGTGGTGATCAAAATCATTTGAAAATTAAGTTTATAAAAGTAAAGAAAATATACATTTACTACCACTTTAATTTTAAAAATAAAATTTTAGGCCAAATGCGTAAAAGTTGGCAGGTATGTACATATATTTCCAGAGATGTCTGTGTTATTGAGTTCTAGTTTAATAATGATGACTATGCTTTAATTTCAGCATACTGACCTCCTAATGATTGTATTAACACTTTCTGAAAAATATTGTTAAAAACTTTGTTGAGTGCCTCTGGGGGGACAAAAGTGGTGCTCTGTGGTGACCTCAATGCTAAATCAACCGCCTGGGGCCCGAGAGAAGAAGCAAGGGGAGACGCCGTCATGGAACTCTTTGATAGACATAATATCGCACATGGGCTGCAATAGCGGCATAACTCAAAAAATCGAGTTTTGAGCTAAGCGGGTTTAAAGTTTTCATTGCTAAGCAAAATGCATAAGAAATGCTTTCATTTGCTTAAACGAAGATTACGTTTAAGTTAAATTATGAGTTGTACAAGTATTGCTGCTGAAAGAGTGTGTATTTTCCTGTTTACACCTGTTCTTAGTCCAAAACTCGTGTTTTTTTAGTTGTGCCACTTTTGTAGCCTATGAGCGATATGTTTACCATTAATGATATAGACTCACAGCCCACATACTCTTCGGTATTAGGGCAGAGCTGGATCGATATTATTGCTTGCAATTTTTCACAACTTTTAAATTTCAGAGTACATGACGGTGTCTCATGCTCGGACCATGAACTTATTATGGCACTACCCTTACTAATGATAATACTAGCAATTTTAAACGAAACAACGTCATCAAATTTAAACACCTTGAATGGCTAGACTTAAGAGTTAAGTTAAATAGAGTGACTGAAAACCGTAATCCAGATAACTTAAACACGCCAGATGAAATTGACGACTTCATAGACGAGACTATCAAAGACATTAGAAGCATGTGTAATGAAATTAGGGTCCGAGCACCCAGGAAACCTTATACTCATGCTCCCTGGTGGACCCCCTCAATTGGTATTAAGCGCAAGTTTGTCAGGGCGTCAAGGAAACGATTCCAAAAGGAATCCAATCCAGCTACTAAATTGAACCTTAAAATTACTTTAAATGTGAATTATGCCAAATGCAAAAAGTCTATAAGACATGCAAAAGCCTGTCCCCTTAAATCTTATATCAATAATTTGTCCGTGGATAGTGCGTTCTCAGCCAGCAATAACCTTGTAAAACACCTATCTTTTATCCTATCATCACGAATAGCCGGGTAACTAAAAATTACATTGATAAAATTGGGGAAATCATGGAACATCACTTCCAGGAGGCACAAGAGGACAGCGTGCCGTATTGTAATTGTGATATTCAAGACCCAGATTTCACAATGGAAGAGCTGGGACTGGTGGTTAGTAAACTTAGACCAGGGAAATCACCGGGCCCTGATGGCATTCTCAATGAGATTTTTAAAGAAATTTTTATTGTTAATGGTATCTGGCTTCTTACACTCTTCTACATCTGTTTGAGAATGGGATACTTTCCGAGACCTTGGAAAAAAGCCAGAGTCGCCCTTATTCCAAAGCCTAACAAGGACACAAACTTAGCGAATTCGTATTGACCCATTTCACTCCTCTCAATCTGGGGCAAAATTTTAGACAAACACTTAACTAAAAGACTCGTGTTTCCCTTAGAAGACAGGAATATTATTCACGAAAACCAATATGGCTTCAGATCTGGGAGGAGTACGGAAGATGCTCCTAAAAGGGCCACGGACACTATTGTAGATTATAAATTTCATGGTAAGCATACCGTAGGGGTGGCTCTGGATATTGAAAATGCCTCCAACAAGGCAGATTGGCAAACACTAAGGAATAATATCAATGGTCACGGATTACCGGATAATATCACCGGATGTATCTTCAGCTTTCTAAACTCCAGAACGGTTGCATTCAATAATGATGATGGTAATGTTGTTGTTGAGAAAGCAAATAATAAAGGGGTGCCACAGGGCTCTTCCCTTGGTCCCATCTTTTGGCTCATATTGATTAATACCATTTTTAACTTTTCCAGTCAAATAGATTTTACATATTTCAATGATTTTAATCACAATTATTTTTAGTATGGTCGGTGGTCTGATCCTGTATAATTTAGATTCCCTGGTTACTTACATTCTTTCTCAACTCTCCGCCTGGGCAGAGTCAAACTGTCTTAATTTCAGTAAGGAAAAAACCCAATTAATAACTTTTCCGAAGAATAACAAAAAAATAGCCAGATTGCCATGCATCAAATTCAATACTAATGACAGTTGTAATATTAAGAACATTAAAACCCTAAAATATCTAGATTACTGAGATTTCAATTCGTAACTATGTTTGCTTACGTATATTTTATTAATGATAAGCAATTTTCTAAGGTGCCAGTAGGTTTCATTAAGAAGTTCGACAAAGAAACGTATCTTGTGACAAACATTTATAAAGTTTTTTGGAGTCGGCATATCCATTCGCTCCAAAACGAATGCGATGAAAAGTGCCTCTCTTTATTGAGCGACCTCAGAGAGCCTCCACCTAAACATTCGTGGAAAGTTTCTCAAGGAGAAGGGTTTTATTTTGCCCACATTTTACGAATAGAAGGTAAATATATCAATATTTTCTATTTAAAAAAAACATAATAATCAAGACTTTATATCAAAGTGTTGCAGTTATATTATGCTTCGTAATTTTTTTTTTAGATTCAATAGATTCACTCATCACTAGCCTGAAGCTGAAAAGACCAGCGATTCCTGTTACGCAGTGTGAGGAAGAAGTTGCTAGTTTGCATATTGAAAAAGAAAACAAAAAACAGGAAGTAGACGTTTATAAACTTTTTAGTATTTGTGTTTTTATTACAAATTGAAGTTATGTTTTGATAATGGTTATGTTTTGATAGTAAAAAGATAAATATTTTAAAAATAAGTTAGCATCAACGTGTAACAACTACTGTATCATATTGCATTTGTTTAGATGTAGAAATAAAGATTCTACAGATTTATATTTTGAGTTAGAAGTAGTGTTTTTGTTAATTTGTAAAGAAAAGTAATTTTGAATGAATGAAATGGGTACTTGAGCATACTCAACATTCTGGTGACCTGCTATGCAGTTTTTGAGAGTTAACTCAATTTGGTGAATGGCAATGTGTTATGTTTATTGGAGTAAGGATTTCATTAATATGGATCATTAGATTAGACAGCACAGGGTAACAAATTTTTTTCACAAAAACCTTCAAATGTTTGATAAAAGAATAAATGTGTAAAGAACATAAGATGAAATAATTAAATTTAAATCAACAACATTGGAATGCCTTATAATATAAATAAATACAATATAAAACTGTTAGATAAAGAATTCACCAATGAGAAGGAATATGAGCCAAAAACATGTTATTGTAAAATATGATGTAAAAATAGACTTGACTAGCATAAAGACTAAAACTTATTTCAGTAGACAAACTAAGATTGATGAACCTACAGTTACCCAGATTTCCTTGCCAAATCGGGTGTTATTTTTAGTGGAATATACTATTACTGATATTTCAATACTGTAAACTAAAAGCACATTTGGATATATTCACTTTTTAGGATGCTGAGATGAAGCATAGAGAAAATGCTGGCAAAAGAAAAAGAGCTAACGATATTTTTGAACAGGCAAAAAGGTCAAGAAAAGAGATATTCAGTAAGCTAGGTAAGTGTCTTAAATAATAATGCAAGATAGCTTTTACATTTCTGAAGTAGCTTCAAGGCAGTGATCAGAACTTATGGTTACATAACTATTGAAGTCTCCAATTTTTTATTTTGAGTATAATGTATTAATAAGAGGTGATATTGTATTGTTTAACTCATTCTTTGATAGCTTTAACTTGCTATGTTAACTTACTTTATAACCTGTAGTAATAACTTTATTTTAAAGTAAAATATTGAGATTCATATGATATGTGAGTCATGCATTTGTTCAAGATACCACCAGCATGGTCAACTATCAGAAGGTTTTTAAATAATAAATACTAAATAACAAGCAGAATATTTTATTTTTTAAAAAAAATCATTAATATTACCAAGAATGTTATTAGTTCTATATGAAAAATCTTTTATGTATATTCTTTACTGAAATATTAAAATATAAGCTTGAAACTGGACCAATTAATCTTCGTTCCCTCTGAATTTCGGAATGTAAATTTATAGGGAATAATTTTCATATAACACTATCAAACAAATTTTTTAGTTCTTATGTTGTTGAGGTGTCATAACACAAACTTGGATGTAGTGGATAAACATAGAATTGCGTAGTGACGTGGGAGAATAATGAAAATGCATAATATGGTAACACAACGTTGTTAAGGTTTTATTCTTTGTCTCTAAAAATGTTTTATGTTGAAAATTTCAGATTTAGAAAACGAAACTGATGGCTTTGTAACTTCTGACTCTGACGATGATCCTGAAGTGATACCAAGTACCATGTTCAGACAATTAAAAACATCTTATGATATGCTGGAAAAAGAGAAAGAAAAAGCTGACAAGAAGATCGAAAATCTGGAGCGAAAAATTCTTCAGTTAGAAAAACAGGCTGAGAATGTTGACAACAACGAAGTTGTGCAATTGCGAAGTTTGAATAGGCAGCTACAGGAAAGACTTTTATGTTTGCCAACTAGTCAAGGTAAGCTTAATAACGTTCATAATATTAGCTCGGAGTAAAACCAAGCAAATTTTTTTTTCTTTGGTTTATTTTATTAAATTATTCAAGGTTCTTGCGATCTTATTTTTTTCTCAAAAACATCAAAAGCTCCCCATTCTTATTCTAAAGATTAGAATACCATTTTATAGTATTCTACTTAACTTTATTAATTAGTTCTATTAAATTTTGACAATGATTTGTGTAAAATTAAAACTCTCTTATATTTAAAAGCATCCATCTGAGTTTTCAATGTAAAAATCCTTTTCATTATCAAATTTAAACACTAAAATCTTGTGAGATTTATTATTAGTCATGTTTCGATTTTTCTTACTATAATAAAGCCCTTAAAATGTGCTTTTTCCATTGGGTGTTTTTAAAAACTGCTTAATTTTCCCTTTTTGAAAGTGAGATTTTTTTTTCTTCTTTACCATTTCTTCTTTACCATTTTTTCTTTTTCTCCACATATTATGCAAAAACGGACTTTCCACTTTGTTCTAATCAACATTTTCACAATTCATTCAACTGCAATCTATTTCGGCGTACTGTAGCCAATCATTTGTATCAATCGAAAGGTATGAAAGAGCCAATCATTTTACATGTTTGATGAAATAATTGCGTGTCTGCGTGTGCATCGACTGAGCTAGGTTTGGTGAGATTATTGCCCTCTCATGTGCAACTCTGCTGCATTTTGCAGGATATTCTGAATGTCAGGCTTCATTTTCCACCCTCTGATATCAAACCGAAAAATTTCTTGATAATTTTATAATGGCTAATATAATCAAAAGAAGAGCGCTTTGTCAGAAACTAGTTATTTTATTATAATCATGTAAAGTCTTTGAAAATTATTTTGTTAATGTATATAGTGCTTTAAAATTTTTTTGAGTGCTTAAAAGGTGCTTATTTTTTGTAGAAAGATTAGGCTATGCACCATGTTCAAACTATTTTTCTCAAAACTTGAATGTTTTACATGAAATTTTTAAGAAAGTGTAACATTTTGTTACATGTCTGAATTGTAATTGTGACGAAAATTTAAATATTAAACAAATGTTTTCCTGAATAATTTTAACTTCCACTATTTAATAGTTTGTATTATTCAGTGTGAAGTTATTCTTTTTATTCAGTTATTTTTTGAAAAAAATTTTTTTTTAATTGCATCAAAAACAAATTTGTATCTGGTTTTGTATTTAGTATTATGAATTTTCCCAAAATTCAAAGGTTGTTATTCTTTCACAAAATTTAATTATAACCTATAACATAAATATAAAAGATATACCAAATATTTTTCTTGATAACATATTTAAAACACACAAAGAAACATTTTATTGAAAATTTCTATGTAAATTGATACTATATTGAGGATGGTAATATCAGTCATTAGTATACTAAATGAGTATTTGCATGCATGCATTTTTTTTCCTGGCATATGAAATTTGAATTGACATAAAAGGTTCTATTTTTCATTCCTTTAAAAAGTGAAGTAGCACTTAATACCTTCTTGTATAACAATTAAATTATGATATATTTTTTAGGAGAATGCTCTTGTACAGCTAGAAAATTGCTTGAAATTCAAGAAGCAAGTGATTCCGAAACAATGGAGGTATGGCAAAATTAGTACTCTAATCAATTTGTTAACTCTTAAATTATTGATGCTGAGTGGTTTATTGATATCGACATAAGTCTGTCATCGTTTGCTTTACTTTAAAAAAGTACAAATAATTTAGATATTAATTCAAACATATTTAAGATATTAAGGATTAAGTTAATCATTATAATAAATTTAAAATTGTGTAAAAGCAACAATAAAGAATATAAGCAAATTATTACTTTAAAATCGTGAAAAAAGTTATTTTTTTTAAAATCAAACTTTTCTCTAAATTGCTTTGGTCATTTTTAGTTTCTTCCTTTGTGTTTATTTTCTTCTGATTTTTATCTTTCTTGTATCCTGGGAGAAAAATATAGGTTTTTGTAGAAGAAATACCAACCATGGCTCTAAGTTAAATTTCTTTCCCTTAATTGTAACAAAATTATTGACTAATGATTGGATTGCTTAAATTTACAGGTCTCATAATTAATGGTGGTCTGTTCTACGCCCACTAAAATGAGATTTGGATAACCATCAACTGATTATCAGTGGTCCCTTGCAGGGTGCGTAGCGTTTGTAAAAAGTACTTAAAGGTGCTTTTTTGGGGATTTCGTTTCTAAAAGCTTTTAAAAGGTGCATTTTTCAGCTGGCGTTTTTAAAAAGTGCTTTTTTTTCCCGAATAATTTTTTTTCTCCCTTCAGTGATATCTGGTGGATCCCATGCGTCTCACGAAAAATGGAGTGTTTGCTACGTAATCATTCACGCGGACTTCATGCTGTACCCACGTTATGACTTGCGCATGCACGCACACTTGAAGCCGAAACCCGAGTGCTCCAATTCGGATGGAGAATATCAGATCCTTATGAAATGTTTTTCTTTTTAATTTATTTTAATTTTAATTATTGTTTATTTTATTTTACTTCTAACACTTTTTTGACGTAGGGGGTACGGGTACTTTTGTTCTGAGTTCGGGGTCAAGTTGAATTCACTCGATGATTTGGGAAAGTAATGATTGTTTCGATTTACGTCTGTTTCTTTTTGGGTTTTTGTTAACGCTAAAACTGTTTATAAAAAGCTTTTGTTTTTCAATAATATCACTGATTGAATATGAATGTTTTGAGTGCTTGAAAATTTTTGTAAAGTGCTTGAAAAGTTTTTAAAAAGTGCTTATTTTTGATTCAAAGATTTGGCTACGCACCCTGCCTTGGCTCAGCAATCAATGCAAAGAAATTAAGCTGTTTTGGTTTTCTGATTAAGTTTCCTATCAGGGGTCTGTTTAGAAGAAATTTGGGTCCATTAACGGATCCTTCACAAAATGATTTTTCTTCTGATCGGACCCTTCACAAATTTGTTTATCATCATTATTGTTTTGTTAATCAAATAAACCCTTTCCAGGTACAATAATAAGAAAGACAGATGTAAACGAATTAAGTTTTGTCTTCGGCAGGCAGCTCTTCCATTATTCATCCAAAATGAATATTCTGCGCTCAGCAGTATAGGCTAAATACCAAATATTTGTATGTTGCATCTCCAATTTAGAAGCAGCAATTGCTGTTTATTTTTGAAAATTTAAAATTTTTTTTTGTGATTTTACAGTGCTGAACATAATCTTGTATCCATTTACAATTTAAAAACTCCTTGAAAAATTTTTTTTGCAATAACCAGACCCCATTTGCACAAATTCATAAAATCAGGACCCTGGTTGAAGGAATGTGATTAATTTTTTCACAATTTCACAAAAACTGGACATTTCACAAAATGTCTGGACTGACCCCTGCATATAATGGACTGTGTTTGTGTCATAAAATTGCATATTTCATCATAATTGTGACACTTTTTTTTTCTATCTCTTTACGTGATCTAAATGAGCATTTTTCTTTGGTTTTTAAATAATCATAGCTATGCTTTTCTTACAGGTTGAACTTGGAGGAGGAATTTCCATCAACAAAACAGTGTATAAAGAACTGTTTCAGTTGGATCATGTGCGGAAATTCACCAAGAGTCTTGCTGTGGCTATATGGGGAAGTGCTACATTAGCTGGTAGGTCCGTAACTGGAAAAGTATGCAAAAACAGAAACGGGCCTAAGAAAGCAGTTTCAGGTGCTACCCATCCCCATCCACAGCAGGACTCAAAACCACCTCTCACACCTGAAAAGTTGGCTGTTATTTCAGGTAATAACCATTGAGTGTGGACTAAATGTATAGAAGTTTAAGGGAGGGCAACCTCCAACTGACGAACTTCAATTTCACGATTCCACAAGTATATACATTTTATTTAAACATGCTAAAGTATTATTAGTACAAATAATATTTTACTTTTTCAGTGAACTTGTGCATTTTGTTATCTCTTGAACCTTTTACCAATAAATAAAAGTTTATTTTGATTAAAACATTTTATAAATAAACATAAAGATAATACTGAAATAGTCTGTAATATTTTATCATTACTTAAAGAGTATGTTGTTAATTAAAGTACTTCTTTTATGAATTTGAAGATGTACACTGTGCAAAAGAAAAATTTCCTTAAACGAAAAAAAAAATTTCAAAAATGAGTTTTTTATATACTTGAGAATTTTTATGTTGTAAACTACATATTGCCAATTTTTTTTAATCAGTTATCTGAAATTTTATCTCAGTGTTGATAGTATAAGCAAAAAAAAGGAAAATAGTTATCAAATCACTTTTCTTAAAATATATCTTGCAATAAAAAAACTGTAAAAATGCTGCATTCCAGTATACATCTTGTTTTTGGACCCCAAGTTTCCATTTACTAAAAAAAAAAATTGGTTAAATTTTTAATTTTTTTTAAGTACTAATTAAAGAAAACTGCAGATAGTTGTTCCTTCTACTTTAATAATGCAAAGTTTTATGGAGAAATGCCATATAATTGCTTGAAATAAAGATTTAGTTTTCTGTGGTCATATTTTAAATACTAACAAGATTAACAGAAAGTCATATTGCTTGAAATTCGTTACATTTCTATTATGTCTCTAAAAAATATGGTGTGTTCCTTTACCGAAGAACCGATCATGTTCGGCTTTTACACATTTAGACTGTTATTAGTTCATCTAAAGCTAAATTATTTTTGCATTTTAACAAGTTGAACTGAGCTGAAAGGTTTCCATACCATTGTTTTTTGAAAATTTGTTAATTTTTATATAATTTTTTTTTTTACTTTCATATCTTATTTTCATTTCAGGTCAAATGAGAGAATTTTTGATTAAAAAAGGTGAAAAGTCGTCAGAAATAGAGTCTGCAATAAAACACAGAAATCGTTATTTATCGGACAAGATCCAAGATATTTGCGGTAATGCTGCAAGAGTGGAAGCATATAATAAATCTTTTTAAAGTGTCTTTCTTTGTCTTCTTTTGTATAAATACTTAATCACATGAGTGTTTCCTGTTAAAAAATTTTAATCCTGACATGTGAACTTGTAAAAGGAAAATAAAAATATTACTGGTAATTAAACACTTTACTGAAATTTTAAATGAGTTATGGTTGCAACTGCAGCTATCGTCTTATTTCATATAAATGGTCACGTAAAAAGAGAAATTTAACTTCACATGTGCACTTGGTTGGAGGTCAGTTGTGTGTTCGGGAGGTGGACTTCATATTAGAAAAAAATTCAACACAACCGCTAGCAGTAGAGCAGTAATGAAATAGCAAAAATTTAAGCTATTGCTCAAAGAGAACTAGTTATAATAAAAATTTTAAGCAATACATAGAAAAATAATGTAACATCAAAAATTAAAAGAAATAATCAAAATATAGCAAAATTTAAAAGCAACTTATGGTGGTATAGTAATGCTGGAAAAGCATAACTTAATAGCAACTGATGGTAGAATTCTGATGCTGGAATAGCAAAAGTTTCTAGCAACCGATGGTAGAATTACCATGCAGGAATAGCAAAAATTCCTAGCAACCGATGGTGGAATTTTCTTGCTGGAAAAGCATAGAAAACTAGCAAGTGATGGTCGTGATTGTTGCTAGACTAGCAAGATATTCCAGCAACACAAGCTGGAATCTGTATGCTAGACAAGCAACAAAGTGTGCCAATACACACCATGGCAAGCTAGTTTTTTTGCTGGTACCAGCAAGTATTTTTGCTAGTACATAGCATTCCATGCTTGTCTAGCAAACAAATTCCAGCAAAAATTTTAACCTGGGTAACTTGGACCCCCCACCTCAACGATATTAAGAATAGAATCACAAGATTTAATCAGGGAATCGGGAGAGTTGCCAGGGCAACATGGGGCCTCAGTCCACACATCTTAAAAAGAATCTATTTTCAGGCAAGTGAACGTATCATTCTATACGCCACCAGTGTCTGGTATAGGAATATTACAAAAGTTAAGGAAAATCCATTCAAAGAATTCCTTTACTTATTCTCACAAAAGCCTACTCAACAACAAGTTCCGAGGCAGTGCAGATACTGGCTGGAATTATCGCGATACATCTCAAAGTCCTTGAGGAAATACTAGTTAAATGGACGAAATGGGGCTGGAAACTTAATGACCTGGAATACATTCTCTCCGAGACCTTTAACAAACAAATTAATTTTGATATCCCAGCCCCAGTCCTTCCCTCAATGTATCGGGCCTCGACCTGGGGATATGATAGCCCAAAAGATCTCGGTATGGAGATCTTCACTGTCGGCTCTAGGATGGCGACTGGAACCGAAAACATCGGCATATGCTTTCGTTGTATATTCTAATGGTGCAAAAATTGACCAATTCTCCACCAGAGTTGCGGATATCATTAATAATTTAATTATTTATTAAGATCAGCGCTTCGGTGTTTAAACAATAATGCTATTAATGAGGCTGTCATCTACTCTGATTCTCTTTCGTCCCTCCAAGCCCTGGCTGACCCGGATCCCTAGTCGGTTGATTGATTGAATGAGTGAATGTGGAAGTTTTATGGCACAGGATCCAAAAAGAGGATATGCTGCGCCAAACAATTTGTTGAGTCAGATCTAATGGTAAATTGCACACAATAATATCATTTCCTACTTGTCAGAAATATGGTTCAAAAATCAAATTAGGATAATTAACAAACTTAAAAAGATTGAAAGAATAGCACTATTGAACATAACAAGAGCATAAAGAACCACTTCGACATCGGCACATCAGGTACTGGCTGGGACTTTTCCACTGGAGCTGATAATTCAGACAGAATCGGATATGGCTAACTTATATCTACATAATGATAACGTTATTACGAAACCGGAAACACCACTTAAACATCCCGCAGAGCTTATTTCTAATCCCCATAATTTTGACCCACCCACAGGTAACGACATAGAGATCTATACAGATGGATCAAGATTAATATAAAATAACGAGTTATGCCCAGTTAACGAGTAACGGGAGTTATGCCCATCATAATTGAATCCCCTCATTGGTGACCCGGATGTGATATGAACTTGCCAACATCAAAAATTTAAGATTTAAATGATTACTTCAAAACATTTTTAATCAGGCATCGTCAAATAGTTTTTGCTCTTTTCTTGACAGCTTCTTTAACATTTTGTTTGCATAAAGTGAAAATGGAAGAAAAGCCAATGGATGTAAATTCGAATGTAGCAAATATTCAGCTTTCTCCGCCGAAATATATAAAGGATAATTATTTTAGAGTTTGATGAAAGCTGCGTTAGTGATGAACTTTTTGCATTTATTCATTTTGTTAGAGACAAAACTAATGTTGAAAACGGAATTATGGATGTTAAGCAGGCAAGGTTTCCATTAGAAGAAAACAAAAGAAAAAATCAAGATGAAATTGAAATTTCAAAAGATATGTTTGATGCTATAAAAATAAAGGACGATGATATAATTGGGCTTGATGAAAAGGTTTGAAGTCAATTGTTAAATGGTAGAGAAAAGAATATCAATTTTAAACTGCCATTTTTTAATGAAAATATTGACAATAACGGAATAACTTTCGTGGATTGTGAATTAAAAAAATGATGCTAAAGAGACTTTGGGCACGAACTTTGTTAACGAAAATCATCAGATGGAAATGGTTCTTGGAGACAATTTGTAAATTCCTTCACGTCAAAAAATTGAAAAAAATAAAATATATTCGAGCTTAAATAATGAAGTAAAAAGAATAATGATAGAATTGCAAGTAAACCATGATAGTAATAAAAATTTGAGAAGCAAAGGTAATAATTGTACTTCAAGTGTTTCTGTACATTTTCCCAAGCTTGTTGGAAAAATTATAACAGATGAAGAAAAAGTGAATGATTCTATTTTATCGAAAGAAAATGTATCTCCATCTACATTAGGTGTGATTGGAAACAATACAGATAAGATTTTAGATACTAAAGTTCATTTAAATTCACAAGAGAATATTTTATTGCATACTCAATCTTACAAAAATATAAGTGATACCATTGAATCCATCATTCAAGAGTCGCTTTAACAAGATCTTGAGTCAAATGATTCATCTAATCAAGAAGAAATAAATGGAAAACAAGAGGAAAAGAAAACTCCGTGTGATATTTTTGAAGTTGTGGTACCTTTAATAGGCAAAAATGTTATGGAACCTGGAAATGATGTCCCTTTGACCCAAATTGATTCATTGAATGTAGGGTTAAATGGCACACAGTCCAAAGAAGAACATGCTGAGCCAAACAAACAGTTTTAAAATAAAGATAAATGTATATTACAAATTTTCCTCATTAAAAGTCGCACGGAATTTATAAAACTAGATACAACGTGACAGAGGTATTCAAAAGTGAGTAAAATCAGATAAAATTTGAATGTAGTAAAGCATTATAAAACAGTTGCATTCAAAGCTGAATAAAATCAGATAAAATTGTAAATAGGATAAAACAGTTATATACAGTATAAAGTACCAATTGCGCGTAGAATAGCAAAAATGTTAGGATGATGGGTGTCTCCTAACAAATCCTCCAGAGATAAAATAGAACTACCAAAGAAGGTAAGACAATAAAAGTTAAAACGTGGGTAAATACAAACCCAAATGTCATAAACTTAATGCAATGAAAGCAAACCATGTTATAAACTAAGCCAGAAGTAAAATATATAGATAAAAAAATCATGAAGCTTCATTGGAACCCCTGTTGCACAAAAAACATAAAATTTTGTAGTGGTCCTTTCCAAAACATTGGGTAAATGAAATTAAAAGAAAATTAACATAAATAATTGATTAAATTTATTTCAGTTCCTTAACTTACGTGCTTTGTTTACAGTATAATTTATTAATGACTACTTAGGGTATCAGCATAAGTTTGAAATGTGTTAACACTCATAACTTCCAATTAATTCCATTGTATTTAGTATCCTCCAGCAGACTTTAAAATAATTCCCATCTTGAGTGTATTTAATTTACGTTTTATAAAATATGCATTTACAATCTTAACACTTTTAACTAATGGAGTGCTCCATTAAAAATCAAAATGTCACTGTGACAAACTCTTAGCAGAATAAAATCTCTTGCACAATACACTTATTTTATTAAGATACTTCCATCGTAGTGAAACTATTTAAAGAAAAGAATTAATGACGGTACATTTCATTATTACTTGAAGTGCATACTTGCAAGTTACGAGAAATAATTTTTCAGCTTTTCCATCAAGCTGTCAGTTCACCATTACAGTGGATTAAAGAGCTGTTAAGGGAAATGTTAAATTTTTTAGGCAGATCGAACAATAAATTGATTCGTAGTTTTCTCAATATTTCTTTAAAAATTGTAAGCATTCATAATATGAAGTTCAGTAAAATTGTGTTGTTATAAGATATATAAAGGTTTGCTCTTGTTTCAATGAGTATTTTAGTACCTGTTATGTTGTTTTTACCGATGTACAATAAAGAATTCTGAATGATGAAATTAGTCATAAGTATGTTATGAATTGAATTGATTTACAAAATCGATGTACGATCATAGTATATGTGAAAAGGATATTTTAATAGTGAGAAAACTAAACTTTCTTTTTAAAGGGTAGAGTTTACCTCATATTTATACTTATACAAGTAATTTTCATATCATTTTTTAAAAATGTAGTACGCGATTCTCTGATTTCGTCCCATTCATGATGTACGAATTTAATAAATATGTACACGTCAAAAATATTTTTTATATAAGTATCTTTACTCTGAAATATCTAATAACGAGATGTATATTGATATTTCTGCGCAAATGTCTTATGTCTCGCCAACAAATTTCTACTTCCAAACAAAGAACTCCATAAATCATTTATTACTTCAGTTTGTCTTAAAAAGAGCAAAAATGGATTTGCCAAGCATTTAAATATGAATCATGGTAATAAAAACAAGTAAATAAGAATCATGGGACAAATTTGGAGGGTTGGTTGGGTGTATTAAAATGTGTTTTTGCATAAGAATGTAGGGTCTGAAGTAACATGTTAAGGCAAGAATGCGAAAAATGACATGGGAAGTAAAATGTGTTTACTTACCGAATCAACGCAAAATGCCTCTTTGCTGCTGTACAATGTTTACAATAATTGTTCAAAACTACGACTACCAACAATGATACAATCCCTTGCCAAATTATTAAACTCACTGTAAGATTCTATGTAAAATCTTAATTATCAGGTGATACTATACAGTTTTATTGTTTTTTCGCGGCTTTTGCCGGTTTNACGGCAAACACGCGGGTGGTTTTCTTCCCATCAGAGTTTGATATAAAACCGAAACCAAGACGAAAAGCCCTTTACCAGTCAATTTGGCAACCACGACAAGAGTGAAAATTTTTTATAAATAGATATAATACAAATGAAGAAGTGAAACATAATTAATAAATATACATATGTATATATAAACGCAACAATAATAATCAAAAATAAAAATAATCAAAAATATAAAAGCTCAGATAATTGCTCACTAGGTCAATGTAATAAATAATGAAAGTCAGAAACTCAAAACAGGACCGTCGCAGGAGAAATATAGAAAAATGCTCAGGTCCAGCTGGGGGCCCCGGGTGCGCCACGCCCGTCACACAAGAGTGTGCCCCTGGGGGCGAATTGGAGATTAAAACGTATTTACACATACAGCCTATATTCCATCTTTTACCAGATAGAGATTATATGACAAAAAAGCACATTACATATTGTTTATAAAAAAATTTATTGATCATTTTTTACGTACATTATATGACTTTAAAAAGAAAGTTTTAAGGTGGAATGTGATTTAATGGAAAAAGTTATTGAATTTGAACATACTAAAAAACTAAATTAAAAATATTTTTATACAAATTTTAAATATTAATTCTTAATTATTTCACTATTATACAAATCTTAAGAAATAATGCTCTAATTCTCATACATGGTATGATTAAGTTTACCAGGAAAAAACATCAAAATATATAGGTTATTCCGTCATAACCTGCATTAATATATAACATTAGAAAGCAGAAAACAAAAAAAAATTATTAGAGATCATGAATTTATAATTCTGCGGGAAGAAATCAAAGAATCAGTACTGAAAAAAATGGGACTGATTGCTGGATTGATTGATTGAATGTAGAGTTTAATGACACAAAATCCAAAAGAGGATATGCTGCGCCAAATAGTTTGACTGATTGCTGGAAATAGCAGAGAAAAATTGAAAGGTGATTTTCTTCACTAGTGATTAGAAGGATTTTGATGGTGATATTTACTCTTGTCTATACAGTTATTTGCAACGTTTAATGTGAAATAGTTTTCCAATTCTAATTTTGATTAAATTTCTAAGAATAAAGGTGCTGTCGTTACTGAAGACAATATTTTTAGGAATTCAGTATCATAACTCAGTTTTCTGTAGATTTAAATTTGTGAGTTTTTTCACTTAATGTAACTTTAATTTTCGTAAATGCTTCTAGAAATTTACTATATTCTGGATTTAGAATATTTATTCTAGATTTCAAAATAATGATATAAGCAACATTATAAGAACGTATGACAGAAAAAAGAAAGGAGAAGAGTGAAAAATATTTATATCCGATATTTATGAAATAGAATAAAAATTAATAATAGTTTTATTTTACTTAGAGAAAGAGTAGGGGTGATTAAAAATGAATATAAATTTTTTAAGTAAAGAAAATTAAAAATCTAGGAAGTGTGTAATCTTATAACGGCAGGAAGTCACTTATTTAAAAAAAAAAATACAACAAATTAACTCCTTATTTTAAGAATTGTTTAAATCTATTACCTACTCAGAAACAAATTCCGGATCAAATTCGGGTAAAAAATGCCGGCACTCAGGGACCATAATGTCTATTTTTATCGGGACACATTACGGAGTAAAAAACCTACCCCAATTTTCACAGTAGTTATTAAAATAGAATCAGCTAATATTTGTAATAAAATAAATATTACTGTAAAAGTTACATTATGATATTTTGCGGTAAAAATTAATTTTACGGTAAAATGTTTTCTTCAGATGTAGTCAAAGTGTTGATCCGGAACATTTCACAATGTAGGTTTTATATAAGGTAAGTTTCAGAGTTATCTAGTTTAACTATGATTAAGTAACCTAATCTTAATTTATACATCACAACTCAATATCGATAAATTAGCTATTTAATTAGCACTATACACAAGATCTGTGCATTATATTATAGAGTAATTTAATATAAAGTTATAGATTAGAATTTAATATATATTTTTATTTTGTAACAATTTGTTAATTATAGAGCAGAATGCAAAAGAGTGTTAATGTAAAAAGAGCTAATATTTACAGAAATTTATATATTCTAAAATTTATATATAATCAATATATACTTATTAATATATATTTATATTCAATTAATGCAAAAATAACTTTTTTATTTTAATCTTCAGTTTCATCATTATTAGTTTTATAATAATGTTTAAAAAATGCAGAAGTGAAGGAACTAATTTTTAATTTTTTTTTGTTAACAGTCTATTTTTTCTTGAGAAAAAGTTTATTTGCGTATGAAAAGAGTTGATAAATTTCCCATTGTAAAAGAATGGCTGATTTATTCTGACTTGGGCAAGGAAAATAAGAAAGAATAATATCCTTTTAGCCAACTTTCTTTCGTTGTATTTCTGTAAAGAATCAGCTATTCAAAGTAAAAGTTGGAGAAGAAATTTCACTGGGACTGCTTTCACTTTAGTTTGGCAATTTATTCATCTTAATGCCTCCACCTAAACTTGGTTTTCGGCTGATTTCACGAAGTTAATGCAAGTGGAGAAAACTGAGATAGAAAAAGGGGGGAAAGAAACTCCTGGCAAAACCTGACAATGCCAGTAAGATTCTCACTCACTGAAATATTTTTAAAAGAAATGAAACATTTGTCTTGCTTCTTGAAATAGTTGCTCGGCTTGAAAGGATAGAATATTTTATTTTAGCAAACCAATTTAAGTCTTAAATATATTATGATCTGAACAAAAATATATTTAATTTAATCAGATTAATTGAAGATAGCATTTCAAAAAAATTTCAGAAATAAGATTCAGCAGACATTACACAACTTGTACAGTGCGGAAAAAAATGGACCACTCTGGATGATTTTTGATCTATTGATAGGATCTTCATATTCCAGGACTCCACCTTAAAGGTTCATGACATCAAATATAATAATTAGTGCAGACGATATTTAAAGTTCGGATATCACACACAACAAGGACCCTCAAAATATAGGAGGTAGCCATAATCTGGGAAATATGGTCCCCATAGTTTGGTCATGAGAGCGATCCAAAGTTTGGACCCCTTAATGTTAATTTCACTTTTCACATTTTTCGCCGTATTTCTTGAACTTTTTGTGCAAATTGAAAAAGTTTTGCACACAATTATTAAATCCGTTTATCCAATGATAATTCCATGCAAAAAAACTAATTTCATCAAAATACAAAATTTGGGGAAATCGGTTGCATAGTTCCTTAGAAATCGAATTTTGAAGAAGTCTTAGTTAAAATTGAATTTCTCAGGAACTATTTAACCGATTTCACTCGTCTGACATCTAATTAATCAGTTATTAAATGTTAAATCAAAATTTGAGAGTAATAATGTTAAAAAGAGGAAAAAATCCTACTTGTCGTAGTTAAAGCCCTTACAATTTATCTCATGCTGGATTCTTAATCAACAATTTAAAATTTAAATACCGAACTTTTTTAGTTTAGTATTTTAATAATTGATTTATGTAAAAATGCTTATTATTTATTTTCTAAAATTATTCTTATATTTCTCTTTGGTTACTTACTAGCAATAAGAAAACCAGCAACAATTGAATGTAGGATTTTACAGCACAAGATCAGCAACATGCAATCAACAAAACAGTACATGGCAAAACTGATGCATTCAAAATTAATAAAATCAGACAAAATTGTAATTACGATAAAACAGTTATATACAATGTTAAATACCAATTACAATCTAATATACCAACCCAGCCTCTAGCATTGTTGCGCGTAGAAGAGCAATAATGCTAGAGGACGGGTGTCACTTTGCAAATCAGCCAGAAATAACATAGAACTACCAAGAAAAGACTAGAAAATGTCCGTTAAAACATGGATAGATGATAAAAATATGATAAATCTTGAGTAAAACGTAACTAGTGTTCTCCAAACAGTAGATGAAGTTGCGTCAATCGAGTAAGGCCGATACGGAGACTGGTTAGCTTAACATCTGCGTCCTGTAGGCGCATTGCAGGTAAAGGGTTAGAATTAGCGTTTTAACTGAGAGCAATTTCTTATTAATTTGAATTGAATTGAATGTAAGATTTAATGGCACAAGGTCCAGAGAGGACATGCTGCGCCAGACACACGGTTTTAAAAACATATTAAAAGGTAGAATAGAGTACAATTACACAATAAGTATAGTAAAAATGATGAGAATTCTAAAACAGTGAAAATGCAAGTATTTTTATATGTGGATAAAACTTGATAAATCTCTTATATACTGTTTAAAATACCAATAGTGCGAAGAAAAGCAAAGATGTTAGGATGATGGTTTTCATCTAACAAGTCTTTTATGCATAAAATGGAGCTACCAAAAAAGGTGAGGCGAAGCTGGTTAATCTTATTAATTTGAAGGTTCTATTGTTGCTACTATAGAGATGTGATAAATTGTCGAACATAAAGTTTTATGTCTGAGAAAGGTACAGCTAGAGTTTAAAGAGTAGCAGCAAATCGTGCTGCAGAGTCACCTAAGTCGTTTTCTAGTATTTCAACGCAACTCGGTACCCAACAAAATAAAATTTGGAAACCGTTATTGTGGAAAGTTATCAGCAAATGATTAATGATGCATAAAATTGGATAATAACACCAGAAAGTTATGTTATGACCCCACTGCAGCACGTCTTGCTGCTGTCACTAGGCACATTGATTGAATGTAGGGTTTAGTGACACAAGATCCAAATGAGAACATGCTGCGCAAAATTTTAACTGTAGCACAACTGATAAAACTGTACTAAGTGAACAAAACAAGATTTGTATGAGTAAAGTCAGATAAAAAGTATAAATACAGTATGAAGCACACGCAGTAAGTAAAATGTACGAAGGTGATTAAAAGTGTATAAGACAGTAGATGTGTTAAAACTTTTATATGCCGTTAAAAATATCAACGACACGTAAAAATGCAAAAATGTTAGGATGGTGAATGTCATTCAACAAATCTTGCATGTATAAAATAGAACTACCAAAAAACTTTAAACGATGTTGATTAAAACATGGACACGTTATTAAAATATGATGAATTGTGAGGGTAACGTTACAAGTACTGCATTCCGGAGAAGGCTCTCACTAATCACTAATCAACTTTTTTTTCAGAGTACCTATCCATGTATGGATATCTGCTCTTTCATCTAAATTGGATAATATGTGGTGGAAGGGAAGGGAGGTGCTGCGTTAACATTAAGTTAAATCTCAGAATGAACAATAATTGATAAAATCAAGTCTGAGACATACATAAAAATAAGTCGCAAGTTGATACATAATAAAGGGAACAAATTGAAGATAAAGATAAAGAAAGAATATTTACATTATTTACAAATTTACAAAAGGGGGAAGACTCCCTGTGCACTCTCTCGCCTCCCACCGGTTTAGGCTCTCCAAACAGTAAACGGATTTGTGTTAACCGGGTGTGACCGATTCGGAGGCGGGTGAGCTTTACGTCAGCACTGCGCAAGCGCTGCAGTGGCAAGTTATTTATATCAGATTTAATGCTATTCAATTTATTAAAAACTTATTAAATAAGGGCAGGCAGACATATAATTTCTTTAAAGACCCCATACCAACTCGCTTGCAGTCAAACTTCTATTTAAATCAATTCTTAACGGGCCACGAGGTTTTCGGAATATATCAACAGAAATTCTTCAATAAACGAGCAACTTGTAAATTTTGTGGAAGAGTACAAGACATTGACCATCTCATAAAATTTTGTCCCAAATTCCTGACGATCCGTGTGCAGAAAATGGGACCAATATACTCAACATCAACTTTATGCTGATATTGACTGCAGGGGGAAAATCATTGAAATTCTTAAATATACCCTGGATGATCTGATTGCCCCTGAGAGTATACCTGGCTAATTTTATCTGGTTTTATTTTTTAAACTTTTGACTTACTGGTTTTAATATTTGCTTTTAGTATTTTACCTCGGCACTTAACCGTTTCCTTGACTTTGTTCTCCCCTTGATCTGACATCATTATATATACAGTGGCAGTCAAAAGTATTCGTACAATGAATTTTGAAGTGCTCATCGCTTCATAGTATTTTATTAATTATACTACGTCATTAAACACAGATACCAGGCCTTGTATCCTTTATTTTTGAGCAATTTAATCAAAAGAAGTTTTCTTGTAAAACAATTACAGAAAAAAAATATAAAAAATAGAAATTAATTATCAAAACTTTTGCGTCAAAAGTATTCGTACACTTAAGAAATTTCCCTAAAATTATATAGTATATCATAGTTTAATACTTAGAAGGATACCCTTTCGCCTTAATTATTGCTTTCATTCGACTTGGCATTGAATCTACCAACTTCTTTGTAATATCTGGTGTAATTGATGCCCATTCTTCCAATATGGCGGTTTTCAGCTGATTTTTATTTTTTACTCCTCGATTTTTGATTTTGTCGTCTAAAATACTCCACAAATGCTCAATAGGATTCATGTCTGGTGATTGTGGAGGTGTGTTGAGTCTTTCGGGAGTGTTATATAATACCCAGAGCTTAGCATTATAAGCTGTATGCTTAGGGTCGTTGTCTTGTTGAAATATATAGTTAGTTTGAAGACCCATTTGTGAAGCGCTAGAATTTAAATTACTTTTTAGAATGTCAATGTACTTTTTGTGATCCATAATCCCATCAATGACGTGCAATTTACCCACTCCATGTGCGCTCATACATCCCCAAACTAGAATGTTACCACCGCCATGCTTTACTGTCGCACTCAAATTTTTTGGTTGTAACTCTGTATTCTTTTTACGCCACACAATTTGTCTGCCATCAGATCCAAACACGTTAAACTTGCTCTCATCCGAGAATATAACCATGTTCCAGAAATCAAGATTTTTATTAACATGCTGTTTGGCGAAAAACATTCGTTTCTTTCTATTAACTTCCGACACAAAAAACTTTTTTCGAGATACTCGACCATGGAATTCTGATTCGTTAAAAGTGCGGCGTATAGTACTTACCGAGATCGAAATTCCCTGTTTGAGAAGTTCTGCTTTTACTGCACTCAATTTTGGATTTTTCTTAATCAATCTTACGAGTAAGCGTCTGTGCTTAATGCTGAGAATTTTTGGGCGTCCACTTCGTGGAATATTTTCAACAGTATTGCGTTGGCAATGTCGATCTATAACACTCTGCACTGTAGGTCTTCCAATAGCAAGTGATATCTTTCTTAAAGATGTAGTTTCATTATCAGTTTTCTTTCAGCGAGACAAGTTCCCTTCCGAGCCATCTCAATTTAAAGCTGTATGATTGACAACAAAAAATGCGAGTTTCAAAGCTAGTAAACATAAGAATGAAACAGATAAAGTGGTAAAAGTAAGAATAATATAAAATCTCGCCAAATATATTCCCACAAACGATATTTGGCGCACAAATTGTCTTAATTTTATTATTTTACAACTTGAAATGTGGATGTACGAATACTTTTGAAGCACGAGGTTTAGTGGTGAGATTCAAATTCTCACTCTATCGAGGATCTCTTTATGACCAAATTTAAAAATTTCCTCTTAAAAATTCAAATCATTCATGCAACAACTTGAAAAACATTAATTTTTACGCAATTTCAATTTTTATTCACTTTTGAAGTTAGTAAATTAAGTGTACGAATACTTTTGACTGCCACTGTAGGACATTCGAAATGAAATCTTGATCTTGATGAACTTCAGCACCCTCTGTCTTACCTGATGTCATCTTTGAGTGTTTATTCTTTTTAGAAATACTTAGGTTTACCTTAGAACAGAGAGATACTTAGAGGCACTTAGCCTTGAAAGGGGGACACTTGGACTTTTAGTAGACTATTTTAATTATTCTATTAATCTTATTTTAGTCTTATTTGTATTTAATGTGATTTTTCATATTTTTACCATTTGACCTGACCTTACTTTTACATGTTTTTACCTGTATTTTTGACACTTTTATTGTTGGTTAATTTTATTCACTTGTATGTTTTAAGCACTTTTAATTTTTATTCTGTTTTATTTTCATCTTTTCGATTTTGGGATTTTTCCTATGTGTATCAATCATTTTAGTTTTGATTTTACATTTCTGTAGTTTTGTAGTGTTTAGTTCACGTGACAACGGGTGAAACCCTTATCCGCAAACTCCTTCGGGGGTAGGTCGGCTACTATTATTCTTTGTTAAAAACTTTGAGGTCCCATTGTTGTTGCCATATTGATGTTACAAATCTTCGAATGTGTAGTTTCAGGTCGGAGAAAGGTATGGACAATGATAAAAAAGATGTGGCAGATCATGCAGTTGAGTCAGAAAGTTCATTCCCTGGAATACCTACATGACTCGGTATCCAGCAGAATTAAATCTCAAAGCAATTCTTTTTAAGAGTAATTGACAAATGTATAATAAAACAAAAAATTGGATGAGTATAACTGTGAAGCCTAGGGGATGAGATGAGTATAACACATTGAGCCATCTTTCAACTTTTTTTCTTCCTTTAAGCAAATCCTATTAAAGGGGCAAGAGCTCTCAAGTTTGGAACCAAAGGCATTTTCGAAAAAATTAAATCATTTTTTGTTACTTTTATCTTTTTTTTTCAATGAAAAATAAACACTTCAATACAGGAAGACAACTGCAACAGTAAAAATTAAATGAGCTAGTTTTTGATTTCTAGATTCATTGTGTTGAATTGAATATATAAGAGAAAAACTGGAAATATATATATATATATATATACACTCATAGCATAAAAGAAAATTTAACAGTAACAATAAACAAGTATGATATTAAAATTTTTATTATGGAAACAGAAATTTAGATTCTGCACAAATTGAAATTTTCAATCCTTAGTTCTTAAAAAATAATCTCCATTGGGATAAAAGATTTTCTGAAAAGCTTAGACTTCTTTTTAACTAAATAATAAATATTTTAAAACAATATAAAGTATTAGGTTTGTTTGCTTAAGATCATTTTCGAAAGAATAAAATATTAAACCAGTTACTTATTTTTTGAGCACTCTGTACGAATAGGTGGAATGCTTGAAACAATGTAATAACAGTTAATTAAAGACCAGATTTAAAATTTTCTTTGTAAACCGGAAAATCTCCAATCGCTGACGAATTAAAGCCAAAGCATAATTTGATCCTTAGGCAAGTCATGCTTTTGAAAAGAGAGCTTAATTAAAATGAATGGCTTCGGTCTGAAATTACTGAGATAACGTGCCATGAGAAATTGAAAAATGAAATCTTATAATTATGACTTTGAAAGTAGATGAATGCCCGTTGAAAGTAAAGCAGCGCGATTTTTTAACTAATGTATGCAGTTGTGTTTGCCACAAAATGAAATATGATTTATCGTGTCGGATAAATTGCTATTTATATTTTTTAAATAGATTATTTTCTGTGCGCATACTTAAATTCAGGACGCGTTTTTAATCTCTTTCAAATTCATTTTTCTTTTCAATCTTTCAATATTCTTTATTTTACACAAGCAAATTATTTCGCGCCAATGATTTTGTCCCATTCAAAACTTCGTTAAGAATTTATATTAGTGGTTTTTTTTAATTATTTTAATGTTTTTCTTTAAAATTATAACAATATTTTATTTGTTTTTAATTTTATGAACGATTTAGAATTAAATAATTTTAAAAAATTTCACATTTGAAGCTTAATAAGATATAAGACGCATAATATTCTTCAAATAAAGAAATTGTTTGCATTGAAACATTTAAAACTAAATAACTAATAAAATTAAAATAGCTTATAGCTTATGATTATTTTGCTTAGTTTGATTTATTATGTTAAAGCTCAAAATTTTAAATATGATTCTTTAGAATTTTTCTATCACTTTGTTGTTATATAATAGAATAGACATCTCAAGGTAACGAGATTTCCCCCTTGACTTTACCATGATATGCTGAAGTCTCGCCCCCCTCCCCCCGATAGTATATTCTGCCTCTTCACTGAAACGTGCTGCTATAGGAAAAAGAAAGATTCGCGGATACCATGGAAAGAAAGAGGGTAGGTACAAGTGTGGAGAGTTGGAAAATTAATCCAGTTACAATGTGTATAAATCACTCATTATTATTTTCAGAAAATTTATAAATAAAAGACTGAAAACAATTTAAGTTTAAAACATTTCAATGATTCAAATATTATAGTTTTATGTGAATGAATTCCAGAACTCTATTTTATCACATTGTTTTTAAAAATGATCAAAGATGTTTAAAACTATCATTATTTAAAACAGAACTGATACAAAAACTAGATATATGGTTGGTTGAAGTTTAATGGCACAAGAGCCAGAAGTGGCTATACTGCGCCAGTCACTAGGTAAAAAAATTGCACTTTTACTTATATCAATGAATACAGTTTTAATGTTTTGATGAACTTGATGAGATTGTGATGTATGGGGTCACTAAGTAGGTATGAAAGATCGGGATAAAATCTGCCAAAAAGTTTCTTCCTCAAATATTTGAATCGTCTGTACTAAATATATGAAATATATACGGTAGATTAGTGGGTTGGCTGGAGCTTATTGGCACAAGAGACAGAAAATATTGCGGTAGAAGACTAGTGTATGTTGTTGTGGTTGTCTTATGCCACTTGTCAATGCTGACAAGAATATTTTAAGACAAAGGGGTACACTTCTTGTCTTTTAGTGGCACCATCTATGGTCAAGAATTTCACTTCCACCCTACACATACATCACAGTCCGTTTTACAGGGAGGACACATTTACACACTATCCATTTGTCCACAGACCATAATTTTGACCTGTACCAGAGCACGATCAATCTCCTATCCTGTACCCCAGAGATATTGATTTGTTATGGGAACTTGGAGGACTTTGTGACCCCGACAGATTTTGATTACACCAGTCACCATTTTGTACACAGGAGTCTTTGGCCGGTGGTGATCAAACTTCCGACCTCTTGGAAATAGACCCGACGCCCTTCCAACCAGGCTTTCACGGCCCAGTCACATGTTTGGCACTCATTCGAATAACAACAATTTTAAAAATGATTGTTTTTATTAACTCTAAATACACCAAACCATCAGTCTAATACCAAAGGTACCATTGCAAATTTTTTAATAATTTATGTTGGCTTCAGTTTGGTGATCCAACATTGTTTGATGGTAACCTTCACGCAACTCCCAATGTACAAATGTTACATTTGATGGACCAATAAGCTTCCAAAATTTCAAAATAGAAAATTCTGCTTTATTGCAAAAATAATAGACCATGAAGTAATGTTTAATTATCATAGAAAATCGTCAACCATCATATCAAATAGAAAACGTTGTTTTATTTTTATGACGGTCAACCAGCAAGTATGTTTGTTTGATTGATTGAATGTAGGGTTTAGTGGCACAAGGTCCAAATGAATACATGCTGTGCCAAACAATATGGTGAAACAGTTTAAAAGCCTAAGTGCAAGTATGTTTGTTATTGTTTGACCAACAATCATTTAATAATGGATTGTATTATTTTTTTATGACGTTCAACTAGCAAGTTACTGTTCGTTTTCGAAAGCAAAAACTGCCATTCTGGGATGATGCTACTTCGAGAACGGGATGTAAGCAGAGTTGTGAACTTTATGAAGTTCATCAACGTTGTAAGAAGTAAATTACTATATTTTCTCTCATCATACCCTTATTTTAATAAAATTGAAGCAAATTTTGCGCATTTGCAAATGCATGGAAAATCTTCGGATATCAAAATATAGAGCATGATTTTATAGATAGTTTTAATATAGAACTCTATTAATATAAAAGTTCTTTGACGTAAATTAAGTTTCTGTTATACATTTTCGGCACAAGAACCATACCGCACCTAAAAACAGGTTAAAATTTAGGTAAATCTACTAAAATAAATATACTTAAATTAGAACAATGCTATATAGATTTTTTTTTCTTAGTGCATTGTCTATAAATAATTAAAGATTTCATATTTATGGAAAAACAACAACCATTACTTCGTAATCGAAGATGTTTTACTTTTGATAGTCACTCCGGTGCAAAACTTGGGCATAAATAAAAATGAAATTTAAAGAAAAATAAAGCAATTGAGAGTTTTTGAAACTTTTTATCCACTATACTGTCAGAAAATGAAAGCTGTACATCATGTCTCTCAACTTGAATTGAAAATCACGCGTGCATCAGTTCCGAGTTTCGATAGATTTACACGAGATTTATTTCAATGAACGATTTCAAGAACTTAAGCAATGTGAATGCGATTGGCAATAAAAGCAGTATCCAAAAACAAGCTTAGGATTTGAAATTATAGTTTCTAAAAATGCTGTAATAGGTTTGTTTGAAAAACTTTTTTTCGCTAGAGTCATGTCTTTGCAACATTAACGCCTTTCAAACAAGGGAAAAATCAAAGTAACTGGATTAAATGTAATGTGATGTGATGTGAATTTTTGGCGCAAGAGCCATGATTTGGCTATACCGCGCCTAAAACTAGGTTAAAAGTTCAATTAACTTAATAAAAATTTTATTACTTGGTTAAAATCGAAACCAAATTAAAACTAGAATACTTTTTTCTAAAATCAATATAACTCGGTAAAAACTGGTCAATTTATTAAAATTTGAGCTAAATCAAATTATAAAATCCAATGTCTTTGAGGTAAGATATTAAGTTGAGATGAGGTGTGTCTCCAAGTAAAATGTCTAAAGTCGGAAAGTCACAGTTAAAATACTGTCGTCTTTTGAATTTAAATTTTAAACATTGGCTCAGAAAGTGCTTCACCGTAAGATGCTCTCGGCAATGACTGGAATAAAATTAGCAACTTCTTTAAAATCAAGCTGGTTGGTAAAGATGGGTAAAGTTTATTGGCACAAGCCCCAGACACTAGGTTAAAACATTTCTTTCTTCTTTAAGTAGTGACTATAGTCCTATTGTTTTGAAAACTAATAAGATTGTAATGTATATGGTTACCGAGCAGGGATTTAAGATCAAGGATTAAGAAAAGTTGTTCTTCAAATGCTTGAATCATTTACATTTGGTTAAAATATTTTTAATGTGATTCGACATAGAAAACAACGAGGTGCAGGATCGACAAGTCAGTATATGTTTCTGGGAGAAACGAGAATGACAAATGCGCAGTCTATTAATTAAAACTTTGGTTTTGCCGTCAATGGATAGTAATAATATATGATTTTCTATGGAAACGGTTAGTTGGCTAAAGTTTATTGGCACAAGGTGCCAGATATGGCCATATTGAGCCAGCCACAAGATTAAAAAAATGCTTTCTTTGTAAAAGCAGTGAATATAGTCCTATTGTTTCGACAAAATTAATAAGATAGTGATGTATAGGGTCAACGAGCAAGGATTTAAGATCAGGGTAAAAGCTGCCAAAGAGTTTGTTCCTTAAATGCTCGAATCTTTTACAGTTTGTTAAAACATGTTCAATATTTATGTCAACTCGACATAGAGAACAACTAGGTGCAGTATCGGCAGTCAGTAAATACTTATGGGTATAACGGGAAGGACCAATGCGCAGTTTATTAATGAAAACTTTGGGTTTGAGGGCAACGGATATAAATTGATAATTTTCAAGGGGAGGGAAAACTTACTGCATTTTATAGTCCATTTATGTAATCCAATGTTCTTTCCAAGCCTGCTGTACTGTCAATTTAAAAATTCGTATTAAATGAAAAAAGTTTTTAAGAGATTCTTACTTAAATTTTGAGTAGTTTTAGTTGCAATATCAGCGTGGTCATTCCTGTACATGCCAACATCGGATGATATCTACCAATAATAAATACTGAATCCTTCGCGTTATAATTGAATTTTATATGTCACATGATTTTTCCCAATGCGAGAAAAGCTTGAAATAAAACTACACGAGTCTGTATAAATAATCCACTTGCGTTAAGTAAGGTCAGAAATAAAATTACAAGCTAGCAAAATAGCATTCTGCAATTAAAGGTTTAAACTCAAACCAACTGGGTTTAAACTGAAAAATCTTGGTTAAAATAAAAAAAAGCAAGATAAAGAATAAAACTAAATCGAATTAAAAAATGAACAGTTGTAGCAATGAGCAACATTAATCTGAGTTTTAAAAAGATGACACTTTTCAAACCAATGAAATAAATTTAAATTGACAATCTCCATAATGAAGTATAAAACTTTCACTTATAAACAATTTTGAAATTAAATATCTCAATTACATAATTGCAAAAAATTATTTTAAAAAAGTGCAAAATTCAAGAAAACATTTTAAAAGTGCAATATTTACAAATTTAATCACTGCGCCATCACAGCATTTACTTAAGAAGAAGTAAAATCAATTTCTACTAACTTTTTTTTAAAAGTTCCGATATTAAATATCTAGATAAAAGACATGTGAAATAAAATATAAAAGCAAAACTCGTTTTACATACAAAGTAAAGTAGTAATTTAACTTAACGCTGAATAACATAAAATTATAGATTCTTGAATAAAATCAAGAATAAACAAGATTCCCAAATCCTATCATAAAGAAGAGAAAGTAATCTTTGATAAATATATTTGGTTAAAAAATTGGTAAGAAAATGAAAATCAAATTTGCAACCGCAGCAATAAAGACAAAAGGTTGTTTTGTCAAGAGGGAGTTTTGAAAAAAGAATTTCCATTTAACTTTAATATAACTTTTTTGTAGTTTCAGATTCCATTTTATCCCGTATAAGGAGATTGCAGGGTAAAATATTCTTAAGGAATGTACAATTTCCTTCACGCTCTATGCTTTAATGTTAGAGGAAAATTAATTTCAGTTTTCTTATATGTGTAAGTTTTTCGTATAAAACAGAAAAGTGTGAAGAGCTGCAAATAAAATACTTTCATTCTGTCTCTGTTTTTGATGATTCATCCTTTTTAGGAAAAACTTATAAGTTTTTTAATAGAGTGAAAGTAAATTCTCAATTGTTACTAGGTATACTTGAATTGTTTTAAAGTAAGAAATAATTGTAAAAAGTTTTCTTTAAAAATGTTAAACGAAATTTTTCAATAACGACTTTATATAAATTTTATAACTTTTTAGAAAATGATATTTTTTTTTCTACATAAAAATAAAAACAATAATAAGAAAAGTAGAATTATTGCAAACTCTTATCTAAATAACAAAAAACAATTATTTCGATATAAATTTAGCTTACTGATGGCAGATAAATGTGTGATATTGAATGGTTAGTTGCATTTTAAAAATTGGGTGCAAGTTCCAGAAATAACAACATTGTATCAGATTAAGGAAAAAATTATTTGCAATGTTATTTTTATTATTTAACAATGCTAGAAAAATGCAATAAGCAATGTGAATTATTTTGAATTAAAAATCTAATTTCTGCATTGAATTAGATTTAATTACGTAAACTTCAAGAAGTAACAGCAGGTTGCCTGCAGTTTTTAAAACAGATTTTACGCTGATTTATTCTTTGGGTTATTACTACAAAGATAAATTGAAAAAATTTGTCAAGTCAGAAATTCATGATATAGGGTTGAGGAATTAAAATACAGGTCGTATAACAAAATCAGTTATGTCGTTGCCTGCTTTTGGGGAATAATCTTCCTAAAATTTACTCACACATGAAAAGAAATTAATATATATTTTTTAATTAACATAGTTGTGGGTGCATAGCCTCAAACTGCTCTTCTTTAGAAACTTATAATTAAGAGCCATTATTTTGAACTTCAAACAATGTGTGATAGTTGTTATGATTAGCATGAATTTGTTTATATTGAAGTAGGTTATAAAAAATGAATACTGTGCAAGTTTAAGCTTCTAAAAATGCAATATGTATGTTTTAAAGGGTTTGTTTAAAGAAAGCAAGATCCTCCTAAAGTTTTGATTTGCTATATTATTAGTATACCGGTGCCTCATTATGGGACACTTGCTTCCATGGGGCACTGTTGCTTTTCAAAGTTATGCTCTGTCAAAGTTAGTGAAAAGGTCGGCTTTTAGTGTTTTCTGCCCTAAAAACCATGGTTAAACAACAACACCCCATTAATTTCGTTACTGAATATTATAGCTCCCTAGCTGAAACTAGGCCACAGAGCTAACAAGTTCTGTGACCCAGCACTTTCCTGGGATATTGACTCTTTCAGTAGATATAACCATTCAAGCTTCTAAAGAATCCAAAATCTAACTTTTTTTTTGCTTGGCTTATCTCAACACAGCATCGTCACTCAAAAACACTAACTTTAACTTTACCACCCTGTAGGTAAATGTATCTATCTACTAACACGCAGTCCTGCATCTAGTTGCAGGTTCGCCTTTCACTAAATATTTATGGATAAAACTTGAATGACCGGTGCGCAGTCAACGTCTAAGTTACCTTTACTGATCGATTTTCCCTACCAAAAACGCACAGATACAAAGAAGTTACAAAATTTAACTGAATGTGGAGTCCTATAGCACAAAATTTAAAATCGGGACGTTTTGCGCTAAACAAAAGGTTTTAAATGCAACTAAAAAGAGGAACCTATAAGCTAATTTGTCGTGATTTCCTATAATTCTCCCTAGTAGTTCTTTCCTCTAAGCTGTTCATTAATTTGAATTATACGTCGTGACTTAATAAAGTCTTTACAATTTTTCTGACTCACCACTAATGGACTCAAACCTCGAAACAATGCTTTAGATGTTCCCTATCATTTTTTTCACATAATGCGCATTTTACACCAAACACGTTGACACTTTCATTTTTCCTAAAATAAGATTTTAGAAATATGAATTTTTAAAAGACAAGCTTTACTTAATTTTTCATTCACTGGTCGATTTACCCTACCAAAAACAGAGAGATACAGTAAAGTTACAAAACTGAACTGGAGTCATCTAGGACAAAGTTTTATTTTTTAAAAAGAAAAAGAAAAAAGAATTCAGCTCCAAACAGTAGGTTTTAAACGCAACGGAGAAGAGCAACCTATAAACTAATTTGATCCAAACAATTTTCTAGTGCTTCGTTCCACTAAGCTCTTCAGTTATTTAAACGATTCACACACCATGGCTTAGTAAAGTCTTTACTATTGACTCTCTACCAATAGAAATTTATACATCAGTTCTAAATCGATTTCCATCACTGTTTAACTTTGCCCTAAATGTTTACGAAATGACTGAATATTAGAGAAAAAATGACATCTCTCTCAAAATCATTATATACTTTCGTGTCATAGCTTAGTGTTTTATTTCCCAATTTTGTGAATATCCACTTTCTGAAGTATGGCTTTTTCCTCTATTTGAAAATTTTTATCGCCTGAAGTTCCATTATGACGAATCCGATTTATAGTAATCCAACTATAACAAGACATGTCCTTTTCTTTGAATTTTATTGATCTAAACTCTGTTAGATTTATAGTACTTTATATTACTTTTGTCACAGAAAAGTAGCTTCATTTTCAAGTTTTTTTCTATCTAAATTCCTTCCTGAAGTTTTATCGGAAAAGAGTGATATCTTCATTTTATGATTGATTCGCTTATAAATTTAAGGGAACAAATCGATTCCATTCAGTTCTTTTTGAACATTGAGTTCATTCAATATTTCTACTATTAATAAAGTTAAAGTGCATCGAACTCTGCTTTGAGAAAGACATCCCTAAACTACAACATAAAAAATTTTAGTATTTGTCTTAGTGCTAAGTCTCTTATAAATTAACCTTCTGACGCAAATAGGACGCCAATGTCCTTTTTATATATTTTTTTCTGGCCCACTAATCGCAAGTAAAAATATCCTTCAGTATTTTATAATTGTAAAAAACAGTGTAATAGTTACAAGAAAATATGATAAATTATCAGAATTAGATTTGCACTAAAATTTAAAATCGAAAAAAAGTAGCTTGAAAATGCTTTTTTTTTCATACATATTCAAAACTTTTTTTATAATTGATTTTGTAAATTAAATAAATTTGAATGATGAATAATTGGTACTCTTAGATCTAAATTACTGCAAATAAGTGCAAATTTGAAAATTTATTGTTTGGAAGTGAGCCGTGGTTGGAAGATTTTAACTTTAACGTAAAAAAAGACACTCACGCTGTAATTCATAATCCTAAGTTATTAAAATGCTAAATATACTATTTTCCCCTCATTTTGATCCAAGTTAATTCAAAATTATGAAAAATATGTTTAATAAAATGTCTGTGTCAAAGGGTAAAGATATGAAACTAACTTGAAAGGGATATAATTTGCCCCTAAAATGAAACTAAAAATTGTTCCAGAATTTTAAACTATCAACAAATTATTAACTTAAATATAATATGTTATCTTTTATTCAGAAACAGCCCTACATTTATAATTTTTGTTTTCATATTTTATCTATTCATAGTAAAATGAAATCAATGAAAGGTTTGTATTACTTTATATTCGAAAACAACTATCATAAAATTTAATTACAATATTATCATATGAAAGCTTCGTTTTAATAACTTTCGAGTTTTTTCTACCGGACTGGGACATAGTGTAGCAGATAAAAATGCATTTATAAAATGACATCTATGTAAAGTTAATTTTACACTATGAGAAGATAATGCTTTTTAAGGAGACCTGAGTTTTAAAAAGTTGAAACTGTTTAAGCTTCTTTGCCGAAGGCTACTATAATTAAAAGCGTTAATTTAATGAGAAAAGCTAATAAATGATTTTAAACCTGTCCAAGAATCTCCCTTATCAATTCATCATTCTGTTTCGAAACAGCTTTACCGTTCTTTTAACTATTCTGCTACAATGACGGCTAAAATTGGAATATAAATTTGAGACATTTGAATTTATATCATGCTGTATGTATAATTTATAATTGTTGTCAAAACATCCACCATGTCAATTGCTGTCATTCAAAAATTTAGCTTTAGTCAGCACGAGCTTCTAAAACTACTCTTTATAGAGAGTGTTATATATCAACTCTCTTAATTAATATTAGTATTTTTTTTTTTGATAAAATTAAGTAAGAAAGCTCGCACATTTGGCAGGCAAAAAATTTTGTAGAAATCATAAACGAGAAAGGGGATTGAAAAATATCAAAACCAGTTTGATTGCCAGACAGCATTTCGATTTACTTCTCTGGCTCACCTTTCAACTTTTCTGTTAACTTCAGAAATGAAACAGATTTTGAAGACTCCTATCCAACCTTTCTTAGATTTCGATATCGGTTTTACTTCATTTTGTCTATTCTAAAATCATGCATGAAAAGTACACCTTTAAGGAAAGAAAATTATTCTTCTGTCGCTCACAATATATTAGCTGAAGTCTAATAGCCAGAAATGGATATACAGCATCAGTCTCTAGGTACAAAAGGTTAATAGGTACATATTTTTTTTTTATTTAAAAGTTCGTCTTTCAGTAAATATATATTTTATTTTATAACCGCCGTTGAGCAGCCGACACAATTTTTAGGTTTACGACTACCAATGTTTAACTCCGTAGTCTAGCAATTTTAAACCCAATTCAGAAGACAGGGAAACTCTTAGATCAAGTATTGAAGAAATTCGCCTTCGTGGAGGAATTTTGAACTTACCCGCACTTACGTTACATTGACTGGAAAACCACAAAACCCACCCATGGTTAGCCTGGCGACAAGGGGGACTCTAACCAATTATTCGTTTACCACTGATATATAGGACTGACTGATAGGAGATTTTTACGTCAGCACTGCGTTCAATGTTAGTTAGTTGGATTTTATTGGCACAAGAGCCAGAAATGGCTATGCTGCGCCAGGCACTAGGTTAATAGTCGGACTCTAGGTCAAACTACTGATTTATTATTTAAAGCAGAGAATGTATCATTTTAAAGCAGAGAATATAGTCCAATAGTTTTGATGAACTTTAAAAGGTTGTGATGTATAGGGTCACCAAGTAAAGATTGAAGATTAGGATAAAAGCTACCAAAAAGTTTGTTCCTCAAATTTTTGAATCGTTCGCAGTCTGTTAAAATATGTTTAATAGTAATGTTGACATGACATAGAGAACAACTAGGTGCAGGTTCAGATTTTAGTAAATGAATGTGAGCATGTGGGTGCGGAATTCTAATCAAGCAGCCATCGCTGGGGTTCGGATCCGGGTCACCTAATTTGGGAGCGAGCTCCATCCCCTGAGTCTCCACGTCTCAGTAAATGTATATTAGTAAAACATTATTGACCAACACACAGCCTATTTATTAAATTAGGAGTTTTACTGTAAACTTAATACGAGTATTTTAAGGTAATCGAGGTCAATGTAAATTTTTTATGTAATGTGTTATCATTTTGTGTATTTTAATGCTTTTTCAAGTCTATATCACAATTTTACTACATGACACCGTGTATTCAAACATTTAAAAAAAAAACTTCGAAATTTCTACAATTAGTGTTTAAGCGTCGAAACACTTATTCTATAACATCGCTTCTTTTAGAAACGTTAGCTTTACCAAATTTTCAATTGTGCAACAAGCTCTAGCACATGCTCTTATAATTTAAAAACTAAAAATGTTCACGGAACTTGTAAAGCTTCCTCAAACAACTGTCTTAGCATTTAGTTGACAGCAATTTTATGCAAAAACCAGCTATTATTGTTAAATCAATGTAATTATTTGATCAATGATCAGTTAACTCGCCATAGGTCAACAACGTTAGTTTATGAAATTACGAGTTAACTCGGCACCAGTGAACACCGAGTCAATATAAGTATTTGTAAAGCTAGTCTGATACTGGGCACATGTATACTTACAAAATATTTCTCAAAAATATATGCGAATTGATTAAAATATTATATTCAAACAATTCGCAAAATTTTCAACTAAAACGTTTATTTAAATTATAGATAAATAATAACGATTTTAATTAAAAGAAAAATAATCAATTTTTATATATAATGCTTCTATTACTCTACTCCAAAAAAAAAAATTGAGGAATAAATTTTTTAACCCGTTTGTAAAGTGGAATATGTAACGCTATCTTAAGTGTGATTATACAACCATGATGCTCTATGGAAAAGAGAAAAAAGCAAAAACTCATAAACTTTAATATTTTGGTCATGCATCATCTAGATAACCCCATCAAGCCTACGCTAAGAGAAAAAGTTTGATCCTAAGTTCTCTCTTTAGAGTGATTTTATGCTTAAAATGTTCGATTCTAATATTTCATCCATGAAAAAAAAATTTATCAGAATGATGGTGCAAAAAAAATATTAATGTATGGTCAATCGAGGTTAACAGGTAGCAAAAATCTTAACTTTAATTTTTTTTTTTTTAAAGTTTTTAATGAAGGAGAAAATAAAAATGTTGGAATAGATGTTTTTCTTTAGTGAGTGGATAAAAAATATTAAATACCCCGAAATAAAATTTTATGCAAAAAAAAGGTGAATCATATTAGCCTCAATAAATGACGATGATTCAGTATTTCTAAATTATTTAAAGCACTAAGAAATTAGACAAATAGTGTCTCAAATATGCCACCTTTTTTCGCTTCGTTCATAAGTCAGTCAGTTAATTTGCAATTCTGATGCAAAAGACAATAATGGCTTTACCACGCCCTGTTTTTAAGTCAGACTTATTGTACAATACTATTAGAATTTTGTACTCTGGCATTTTAAAGTTGCTAAAATTTGGTGTAGTACAATGGATTCGCATTATACTACGTCTACTCAACATTTAAAGCATTTTCTTCGAACAATTTCTGTTCCGTGGTTTACCAGCAGATTCTTAATTTATATTAAATTATAAATTTAGCGTTACCCTGAACATTTACCAGCACTTATCAGGAACTAATCCTGCCGTGTAATATAAAAAAATTTAAGGGACAAAAAACTCAAAATTTACGTTTTTGCATAATTACTACCAATCATAATTTTTCTTAAATTTTATATTATATATAGGNGATATAGAGAGAGAGAGAGAGAGAGAGAGAGAGAGAGAGAGAGCTAGTGATAGGATTTTCACTTACATCGAAGCAGTCACATGATTCAAGGGTTGATTGATTGAATATAGGGTTTAATGGCACAAAGTCCAAACATGATGCAAAGGAAAAATCCTAAATATTCAAATTAATATGCGCAGATCATGTTAATAGTTAAGAAATCAGACACAAAAAATTGTATTGTCTTTGAAAAACATACCTTATTTTCGACGGATACTTGACTTTTGAAATATAATCTTTAATCGCTCTCTGGAGAGTGAGGTAAATTGATCGAAAGCAATCGAAATTTCTGCCTTTTAATAATGTTAATATAAGCAATGTTATTCTCTGTTTTTTGCGCACTTCGCTGTATCTTTAGAATTGTTTAATTTAGTCAAAACCTATTTGCACACAATTAAAAAACTTGCTGATCCAAAAATAATTATGCACAAGGAATACTCTAACAATTATTTTTTTTAAAATTTTTATTTAATGACGGAAGAAAAATTTTATATTGCAAAACGTATGAATAAATGTTATGTTCAATAAATCTCTGAAAACTGCCTCCATATGTTAAAATAGATCAAAAGATAGGGCATACCAGTTTTTACATCATTTTAAACTACGCAATTTGAATAAAATTGGTCAATTGTTTTAGAGATATAAAATTTCAAATAAGTCACATTTTTATTTCTAAGAATTATTCGACTGATTGCGCTCGAATTTTGAAATTTTTTTTCACTTAAAATAATCTCAAATTTTGAAAAAATTTTAGACTTTACAATTCAAAAGCTTTTACACGATTATTAAATCAAGTAATAGAAAATAATAAATATGAAAAAATATTTTTCGCACAAAATTTTCTTAAAAAATGATTTCTAGAAGAGTGCAAAAACTTTTCATGGCACAAGAAATGGCACAAGATCCAAAGGAGAATCAGCCAAGCATATCGACAGGTGACGTTCATGAAAGAAATTTACGTTTTAAGCCAAAAGTAACATTTTCATAAAAAAACCCAGACTTTTGACCGATCTTCTAAATAAACTGAATATACCTGAATAAACCTGAATGAACTCTATTTTCCTGAAAAACTTTTATACGTTGGCATATTTTGGCTTACGTTGGCATATTTTAAACATTGCGGCTAATCCGAATTTGCCAAAAAAGGAATATTTTTTTGGCAAATTTCGTAAATTAAAATGTTACCTACATAAATTTATTGGCATATTTAAGATTAGATCCTTGAATTATTACGATTGGCCTTTAGTACATAGTAGCCATAACAGTAATAATTTAGATTTATTTGCACGAAATTGAATTGCTTGTTTTATGCACTTTAAATACCATTAAAACTAAAAATCTTGCTGATTTGAGTTGCGTCGTTACTCTTTCTCGGATGCGATGTTTGTTTTATTTGTTACATTCAAATAAGATATTATTATTAAATTAATCATATGGCCAAAAATAGAACCTTGTTAGTATAAGTTGAATCATATTGCCAAAAGTTGATACTCGAAAACAATGAGTTTATAGTGGTTTTGAATTAATACCATTAAAGCTGTAGTTTCAGATGTCTGTAAAGATTATTTCTTAAAGAAGGAAAGGTATGGAATAAATTCGGACATCTCCTTATCAACTGTTAAGTTCATTTATATTAACAAAAGAAACTGTTAAGTTCATTTATATTAACAAAAGAAACTGTTCATTTATATTAACAAAAGAAACCGCATGCAGATAAAATTATCTACGAAACAGAAATCAATTATTTACAGAGGAAAATGTAGTCTAGAGGATGTCTTAGTAAACTTAATTTATTAAAAAAATCTAATCTCATTTCTTAAACTCGCTTACAGAACTGAACTTCCAATGAACAATGAATATAATTTACCTTTATGATTGTAGAAGTCACATTTTCTTACATAAACTAGGAAAACTACGATTAAATTATTTTAACTTAACTATCAGTTTACGCATTTATGTAATGCTCACATGAGAACTATCATTAATCCATATTATTTATACTTGTATAAGCTTTTTAACTATGCATAAACAGTATAATAATTTACTCGAAATAATTAATTAAAATCTTCATTTTGCTGCCACAAAAGCATATTTGTTAGGCAATAAAATATGATTAAAATGCAGTTGGAAACTAAAAAGTTTAGGCCTAATTGGATTAAAGTTATGAAGTACTTTGAAAATAGTTTACATAGAAAAATAAATTAAAATAATAACTCTTTTCTCCTCAGTTTTACTTCTAAACGATAAAATTTCAGTAAATTTCTTTTTGAAATAGTTGAAGCCATTTTTTTTTCTTATTTTTAACTGATATGTCAATGCTGCTTTTCTGTTAAGTGTCTCTTTTATTGTGGTTTTTCGCACTTATTTGCTAATTGTTTTTATAAGAACTTGTTTAGAGCAGATTTTTGTTTAGAAGTTGTTTACTCACATTTGCAAATTGTTTGTTAATTAATACGTATTAAAATGTTTTTTTATTCATATAAAATATAACATTCGCAAAATAAATAGAAGAATAAGATTGAAAGAGAATTAAACAAAATTACTAATATTATAGTTATGGTTATTCATTTGCTATGTAAGTTTGGTTAAAGAACTGATTCTGTGATAGCGGTTGGATTAAAGTAGTTCGGTAAATTGTAATTGAAAGTAAAATATGTCAAACAGAAAATGTCTGAACTGTCTGATTTGAACCAGACAAAAATTGATGAATTATTAGTCTTATTGGAAAAAATTGGAATCAAAGAAACATCTGGAACATTATTTAAACGAGAAGGAAATTAAATTGATTCTAATCATTTAGAAAAACAAAATCTTTGAAAAAATACTGAGAGATAACTTTAAGTATCCATATGAATCCTGCACAATGTTTTTAGGTTAGTTGTTTTGAGCTTATTGGGAACAAGAGCCTGAAATAGCTATACTGAATTAGTCACTAAATTCAAATTGGCCACGAGATCAGATTAATATATACATACATATTTTTTAACAGTAGCATGTAATCCTATGTTTTGATAAACTCTATAAGATCTCTCTCAATATTAAAATAGTCAAAAATTTCGTTCTTAAAACGTTTAAAATCGTCTACAGTCAGTAAAAATAGGTTTAATGGTGATAACTATACAACGTGGACAAATGGTTGCAGGTTCGCTTTTCAGTAAATGCATGTGTTTATAACGGGAATGGCAAATACGCAACCTCTTCATTAAAAACCTGAGTTTTGCAGTGTCAACGGATACTATTTAATGGTAATCAACGAAAGGGAATATTTCATGTAATTTGTTATAATTTAGTTGTTTCATTGTGAGCCAGGCCTCTGGACACGACTGAATTGAATTGAATGTTGGGTTTAATGGCACAAAGTCCACAGAAGGACATGCTGCGCCAAACAAACGGTTTTAAAATAAAATCCTAGGTAGATGCATACAACAAGTTTTTCCCATCAAAATCACACGGAATTTATAAAACTGAATACAACGAAACCAACGCATTCAAGAGTGAGTAAAACAAGATTAAATTTAAATGTAGTCAAGTATCATAAAACAGTTGCATTCAAAGCTGAATAAAATCACATAAAATTGTAAATAGGATAAAAACAGTTATATACAGTATAAGAGACCGATTGCGCGTAGAAACGCAAAAATGTTAGGATGATGAGAGTCACTTAACAAATCCTGCAGTGTTAAAATAGAACTAACAAAAAAGGTTTGACGATGACGGTTAAAGCATGGGTAATAAATTAAAATGTGATGGATTGTGAGTAAAACGTTGCAAGTATTGCAGTGAGGAGAAGGTTCACCAAACAACTAGTGAAGGTGGGTCAAGGGTCACTCGAGGGTGGCCAATTCGAAGACGAGTAAGTTTGACGTCTGCCCTACAATTACGTAGCACAGGCAATGGATCTAAATCAATTTTTATAGCGCGCAATTTATTATTAATTTGGAGGTCCCACTGCTGCAACCATAGAGACTGGACACGACTGTCTTCTTAAACACCTCAACAGAATTAAAATTGCTCCTTCTCCCATCTGCACACTTTGTAACCTTGGGGAGGAAATGGATGCCGCCCTTATTATGCACTGTCTTTTACGCAAGTCTTCTCTAGCCGAGCGATATTGAGAAGCCAGAGACCTTTTGAATTAATGGACTCAAGTTACTGAATTATGTTTACCATCTTTTATTGTATTTCACTTTTCTTATTGTGCTGTAACTACTGTCCCATAAATTTGCCATTGGAAGTAAAATAAAAAAAGTTGTTCCATTGTTATCATTTTAGTTTTCATTGTTCCTTCCAGGCCTTCTGTACTGATGATTGATAAATTCATTTTAAATCTAGAGTTTCTAAAAGAATCCTACTTACATTTTGAATACTTCTTGCTACTATATCAGCTTGTTAATTGTCGTTAAGTTTAGATATAAAATCAAATAAAAACTGCATGAATGCAAATGGTGCTATAATTAAAGTTCAATGCATAAAAAGACAGAAGCTTATTTAGGCCTCCTGTGTGGCTAATTTGCAAGGATGGAGTATTTCGGTACATCCTATAAATTATATCTGCCGTCTCCGATGTTCATTACTATATTTCATTAATTTCCTATATTTCTAGCAGTCTTAGAGGTATTATATACAATTTTCAAGAAATTAAAATATTATTTCTTCATAATACCCAGAAAATAAAATGCCTTAAACAATTTGAAGTAAAGATATCTTCTAAATTCCTATTAACAAAATTTAATCTACACGCTACACTGATTTAATCCATAAATATATAAAATAGATGTCGATCTGATTTTGATCCCAAATGCGAAAATCGCGTTGTTAAGTATGCCTTTAATCCGTCAAAGTAATATAAAATTCAATAAATAGATTGATGAAATATTTTATGCTAATTTCTTTTCGATAAAAAAGTTGAGACGTAAAACTTTATAACATAAGGAATTAGAGTATTAAGATCTTTGTGGATTAGGGGAAAATTAAAATTATCGAGTTCAAATGACTTTGATATTAGCAAGTTTAGTTTTAAATTAAATTGGACTTTTTTATCCAATATTTTACATCTCAACTTCTTTTAAGTAATTGCTTCATATCTGTTTTATATTTCTGGTTAGAGTAATTTTATTTTGATTTAATTAGATAAGAAAATGTGTTGAATTTTTATCGATATTAAATGCCTTAGAAATTTTTAAATACTTAGAACCTAGGAATTTTTTGTAACTAAATATTTTTAGTTGGTCCTAAGCAAGCCGATATTAGAGATTTCAATCTAAATAGCAAGAGAATAATATTTTTTAAAAAGTCCTTTTATACACTGTATTTCGTAATAGCCACCCATAATATGCAATTTTAAAATTGTCAAAATTAAGCTTATATATTGGGGGAAGCAAATTAATATTTAAATGAGTAAAATTACAGTAATAATGAAGATCTAATAAGTCACTAATAACACTCAGTTACTGTTAAGATACAAACAATGAGGTTTGAATTAAATTGAATGTGGGGTTTATGGCACAAGTAACACTTGTACATTTAAACTTTTAACGAATAAATTCGAAAATGAATTCTGTACATTTTAATCAATAATTAAGGGATTATAAATGCGGTTGTTAGTATTTAGTCGTTATACAATAGTAGGATTATAACTTTCCCTATAATAACGAGTATTATTCATATTTATTGCTTAGAATTCAGTATCAGTATACTCATTCTCTTCGTAAGTTTAGCCGATTTACTTTGCAACCTTTTACACCAATGAGCACACAATCAACCATTTAATATAGTTATCGAGTAAATGATTATATATATATATGAACCTATGAACTGTGAATAATAGAGAATCCAGTATTCTCATTTTATATGTATCCTATTGTATAGATATCATTTCTACTAATGCGTTTTGATTTGCCCTCAAGGGAATAATTCAGCTGAGAAGCGTAATAATGCCTCATAAGAGAATAATGCTGAATGGTTTTCTTAAATGCAAAGTGTTTTATATTAAAGTGCATATTTAATATTTAATTCCCAAAAATATTTCATTTGATTAAATTTAATATAGTTACAATAAGATGTGTCGAACTGAAATTTTTCAATAAGTAAATATATTAAAATATGCTGCACTCTGGCTAAACCTCGTCACACCTCACAAAGTTAATGAGTTTTCATCGATTAGATAGGTTGATTGAATTGATTGATTGAATGTAGGGTTCAGTGGCACAAGGTCCAAATGATGACATGCTGCGCCAAACAGTACGGTAAAATAGTTTAAAAGTCTAAGTGCATTCAAATTTAATTGTAATACATTTATAACTGATAAAACAGTACTAGCAGGTGAATAAGACAAGATTAATGATTTAAATAAAATCAGATACAACGTATGAATAAAATCAGATATAAAGTATGAGTACAGTATAATACGTAGTAAGTAAAGTGGAGGACGGTGATAAGATATTTACAAAAGTGTATAAAACAGTAGAAGTGTTAAAATTTTTATATGCAGTTAAAATACTAACGACACGTAAAAATGCTGAGATCATGTCGAAGTTAAAACACAGTAAAATTTTGTGAGACAAGTAAAATGGTAAAAAGTGAATAAATCATGAATAAAATAAAACTTATATACAATTTAAAATGCCAATAGCACGTAAAAATGCAAAAATGTTAGGATGATGAGAGTCACCCAACAAATCTCCCATAGATAAAATAGAACTACAAAAAAAGGTAAGACGATGTCTGTTAAAACACGGGCAAATGATTAAAATATGGTGAATCGAAAGTAAAACATCACAAGTGTTGCATTGAGGATCGATTAGGTAGGAGATGCTTAAAACCTTTACAAAAAAATGCGGTGTTTTTGAGGTTGAATTGAAGTTGACAGGTGTGAAAAATACACCCGTGATAGAAAATGAGGTTATGTTTTGAGCAAAAAGTATCCACATCAATAAACCTTAATTCCAATCTCATATCTAGCTCATCAATACTATTAGTTAAAATCGGGATGAAATTATTCACATCTCTAGTATACTTATTTGCTTGAAGGCTAGGAAAAATAACCTGTAACCATCAAAAACAACCTGTCTAAGCTGATTGCTGTAAGGTAGATTTCTATCAACAGCAATTTGTGAATAAAAAAAATTCATATACCTTGATTATAAACTATGGGAGGTTGATTTTAAAGCCTCTATTTGAAGTCAACTTCAAATGAACCTCAAATCAACCTAACACCTCAAAAACTCCATAAATATATAAGGGAGTGTATAAAATAAGTAACAAGATTCTTGAATAATAAAAAGTAAATGTTTTCTTTCAGTTATTTAGACTTTGATTTCACAATGTAAGTAAATTTTACATTCTATTGTTCAAAGTTATTTAGTTAATTTGGATTTATTGAAGCAAGATTCAGTTTTTGAATTATGACGTTACATGAAAGTTACAAGCACAGATGAATAGGTTTTCGTATTTTGGATTGAAATGTAATAGAGTATCAGGCTGAGCTCGTTTTTTCACAAACGATTGCACAAATTTATTAAATTTTTCTCTCTTTCGCGAGAATGATTAATTATTTTGTATTTAACAATGCATAAATACGACATGAACATTCTAAATCTTAATGAAAAAAGATACTTTCGAAGTTTTTAACACGGGTTATAAATGCTCAATGTACAGTTTTAAAGAAAAAGATCAGAAACGAAATTCAAAGCTCTTTCATAACTATAGAATAATGAATATTTAAACAAAATGAAAGATATGAAAAAGTTTTAAAAAATCCAAGTGTGAAAATTTTATAATCCAAAATTTTATGGAATAATTTTTGATTATTTATATAGTATCCAATGGTACTCTTTTTCAGCTGATAAATAATAAAGTTCATTTATGCATTCTCTTACATATACTTACATTAATAGAGTAAGTCATTTTTATAACATTTGCGTCAAATATTCTTTACATCCTAACATCTTTCTAAACAAAAGTTTTCTTCTTAAGACGTATAGTGTCTTAAAGAAAAAGCCAGTAGAAATGAAAAAAAAAAACTGTTATACTTATTACGACAGAAAATATCTTTTCTCGACACTAAAAAGGATTTCCAAATATGATATGTGTTTGACAGATGTAATATAGAAAGTCATATTTTCCCTCTTTGCAATAAAGTACGTTGATGCGTAAATTCTTAACTCTATTTCATAAGAAACAATAAAGTTTGCTGGAAAAGGGAATCTCTGCATGAAGTTGGAAGCACACAAAAATTGGAATTGTCTTTAATGGAAAACAGGAAGAGGATTTTATTTATGCAAATCACATTTCCTTCCTGGAAAACAAAACGCAGCAATAAAAAAGTCTGTTGTAACAGGCGCTTGAATATTTTAAAATTTAGCAAAATGATGCGTTTGCAAAATTACATGAGGGGTTTAAGGTGTCCCTAAAAGTTTACGAGCGGGAAAAAAATGCAACTAGTTTACAAAATGAAAGATGAAGAAAGTTTATTTTCAGCTCGTCCTTATTCGATGTTTTTAATGTCAAAGCAGAAAAATTGCTTTCAATATTTTTCAAACCAAGAGTGCTAATATTCTTATTTAACATTACTGAGAGTGATTTATCAAAGGGTGATTCCACTGTTTTCTCCAGCAAGAAACACGTGACATAAATTAATGTATTTGGGGCAAAAGTACATCGTAAAAAGTTAGCTAATTTATAATTCTGGCGCAAGGGTCAAAAATGGCTATACCGCACCATTATAACTCGGTATGATTTACTGATTTCTAGATTTTCCAATTAAGTCCCATTCCATTTTCTTACATTAATTCCAATCATTTACACTATATTAAATTATAAAATCCAATGTCCTTCAAATAAAAGAAAATATCATAAGGTTTATCACCAATGAGTATATGTAAAGTAGGGTACTGGCAGACAAAATAACATTGTTTTTTATATTTAAATTTGTAGCACTGGGTTAGAATGCGTTTACAGTTAAAACCTCATTACAGCTAAAGCAGTCTGGTGAAGGTTCGCCTAATAGAAGGTGCCTGTGCTTCATGCGAGTGTCACCAATGCGTTAACGATTCTGTATAACTTTACATTTCCTCGGCAGCGATATTCACGGAAATGGTTCAATTTTTGGTTTAAGAATGCACAATTTGTTATTTGCTTCATTGTTCCAGTTTATTTGCCATCTTGATTGTAAAGTATGACTAATTGCGTTTCTAATATCTGTATAAGTTGGTCTATTAGCAAGGTTTTAAATTACTTTACCATATTTGTCTGCATTTTCGTTACCCAGAGTACCTGAGTGTCCAAGAATCCGAGATAACAGAGCAGTAAAATCGAAATAATTGAACCAAATTTCATACGTATGAATAATATTGTTAGAATGGGGCTTATGATTGTAAAATGTACTATGACTAAAATATTTGAGGAATGGGTGAATACATAAATAAAACTTTATGTTAATGAAAATCCTGCAGAAAATTATAATATATAATTTTAACTGTCTTTCCACCGTGAAATCACCCTAAGCGTTTATCAATACCATACTTTCTAGGCAAATACAATGTGAATTTTTCAACTTTTAGTTATTTTTGCTTAGACAATGCTGTAGATGCAAAATTAATACACACATATTTATTGCACATTTATTAAATTTTTACAATAATCATCAAATAAATTCATTTAGTTGAAGTTATTTTTTGGTGCAAGAGCTAGAAAAGGTTATACAATGCTTAACCCTAAGATGATATTTGAAGCAAAATATATAATTAAGTACTTAGTGCCTTTAAGACAATCATTAAAGTTCTGTATGATTTGCCAACGATTAAAATTGTTCAAATTCCTTATTATTTGCAAACCATCCCAAGGTATACTTTGGCTATATCCGGGCATGCATCTATTTTATAATTGGCGTTGAACAGCAGAACCAATTCTGAGTTTACGACTATCAATGTTCAACTCCGTAGCATTATAATTTTGAACGTCCTTTTGCGGACCTTGTACTATTAAACTCTATATTCAATGTAATTATCAACCTAACCCAGAAGACACGGAAACTTCTAGATCAAGCATTGGACAAACTAGCCTACATGAAGGATTTTTTGATGGAACTAACCTGGATTTGAGTTACATAAGGAGGAAAACCACGCAAACCTTACACGGTTATTCTGATGGAAAGTAGACTAACACATGATCTGTCTACTACTGAGGATTGCTTACGACAACACACCTAATTAGGAGGCGAGCATTCTATCCCCTGAGCCACCACGTCTCTCTCCAAAACATTATATTTTATTTCGTCGTTCTATCTATCGTCGTATTTCTATCGTCGAACCCAATTTTGTGTTTACGACTACCAATGTTAAAATAATGCCTTGTAGTTTCGAACCCAATCCAGAAGACAAGGACACTCTTGGATCAAATATAGGGAAAAATTTGCCTCCATGGTATTGGAGGTAAATTGTATATAGAGTTTACTGGCACAAGATCCAAGTGAGAACATGCTGCGCCAAACAATATGATTATACATGTCAGAAAATAAAGTCATACTTATGCGTTGTAAGGAGAGGAAAATCACGAAAACCTCCCATGGTTAGCCTGACGGTAAAGGGACTAACTCATGATCAGCCTACCGCTGAAGATATTTTAGGTCAGCGATGTCGTCAGTGCGAGCCAGTTGCGGAATTCGTATTGACCATCCATCGCCGGAATTCAAACCCAGGTCTCTTCATTAGGAGGCGAGTGCTCTAATCCCGTGAGCCAACACGATTCTCTCGAAAACATTTTATTTTATGTAATAACCGTCGTTGAACAGTCGACCCATTTTTTTGGGATTATGATTAATATGTTCATTAGTCCATGCTCAACTCCGTAGCCTTGTAATTTTGAACCCAAACCAGAAGACAAGGGAACTCCTGGCCAGATCGTTTTTGCCAGATCTTTGCTGTGCCGTATCTTAATGATTTTGAAATCTCTCTTAATGGAGTCCAGGCCTCAGAGTTACGGTCACCCTCTAGTTCTTGATTTACAGGTAACAACTACATCTAGCCCTGTCCTGGCCTATTAAAAATAAATAAATAAATAAAAATAAATAATGAAATTTCGTTAACTCTAGAATCAAACACTGACTAAAAAAATGTGCTTCCCTGTTAATGGTTATCTCCAAATAGAGAAAACGGTAGCGGCACTCAGTCAAAAATATTCTGCGTACTTCAGCATTAAATTCCCTATAAGAGAAATTTCATTTTACTAAAATGCTATTATGATTGCAAAATTCTAATATCAACATGCACGTGAAATGTAAATATTTTGCTCTTGCTAAACCAATTCATTTTTTCCCAAACAAGAAAACTTCACCAAATCCAGCTCTTTTTTTTTTCTTCTTTTCTTAAAATCAAATATCCATGGCCTAAATGGTATTTAATGCAAATTTAGTAAAGTTTGGTTCGGCAGTTTCCTCGCTAAAGGACATCAAACACCTCTACTTTAATTATGGCCATCCTGATTTTTCATTTGATCCTTAGATATTTCAGACTTAGGTAAACATTTATAAAGTATGTTTTGGGGAATATATGCATTAAGAATTACGTGAATTTGCTCTTTTATTCATATTCATAAAAATAAAAAAAAAATTTAACATTATAGTTTCTAATTTGGAACCTGGAATCCTCTACTATTAATTCCGTATTTTGCCTATTTTTAAAAAAAAAAAAATTAAAATAAATATTTCGAAGACGTCGTAATATTTAAATCCTTTTAAAAAACTGGAATTAAATTCCCATTTATTTCCATATCCAAAACCTAAATTTTAAAATATATATGTTTTCTTACCTATTTTATGCATCTTTTAAGATAACTTATTTGGAATAAAAAATTGAGTAGGCTATGCTTGAAAAATGTTTTTCAAGTGTATTAGATTCTGTATAAGAAAACATAGATACTCAACAAAGCAAGAGAAAATTCTATTTCACATCTAAAGTTTCGAATGAAAATTCCAGAAATAACAGTACTACGTTTTGCATTTTCTTAAAATCACTTTCTGCATGAGATTCCCTAGGAGCTAAAATAGCCCTAAATCTAAGTTATAGAGCGAACTTACATTTTTCTACAAACAAAAACAAAATTTCATATTCTTATTGTGCTCTTCAGAGCACGAAGCTATACTTGAATTCTGTTCCATTGCACTGTTCTGCTTTCCTTTTAAAACTCTGAAAAGAAATAAAATTCGGAAAAGCGATCAACATTGTTTCGAAAGACTTCAAGCATATCAACCCTTTTAACTAATCCATTTATAAACAAGACATTTACCATAAGAGTATAAAGAACCTATATCTGGTATTTTCAAGTGAATCGTTTCCTTGAAGCATCATTCTGAAGAGAATATTTATTGATGAGTTATGATTCTTAAACTGTATTGAATTGAAGCAAAAAGAAAACTTATATTGTTGTTATAAACGGCACTAGGCCCAATACCAGTTTTTAATTCTTGAAAGCCAGCTTTTAATTCTTGTAAAGATTAAAACTCTTAAGGTGAGTACCCTACTGTTATTAATGAATTTTGATATAAACATGTGTAATACAATATTAAAAAAAAAAACGTTTTCTTACTTTTCTTTTATTGAAAATCCGTTGTATAGTCAAAAATAGTTCTAATTACCAAATTTTCCTAAGGTTTAATTCATACATAGACCTTCACATTAAATTACGTTGTCATTTTAAGAGTGGTCTAAAGGGTTTTTCTAACAGAATTTTTAAGTTTTTGACGACAAAAAATGTATGTTACAACATCTTTCTAAACTGGAATCGTCTACAAACTCAAGTATTTTGATTAAATTTGTTAATTCAAATGTTCTAAATGTTTCTGAATTCAAAGAATTTCTAATTAATGATCTCATGTTTATATTTAGAAGCTTTGTCAAAAAATAAAAAAATACAAACATTTCTAGTGTTACTTAAAAGGATAAATAAAACTAGTTTTTGTTTATTATTTGTTTTGTTTATTTTGTTTTAGTTCATTTCCACTTCAGAGGGACAATCTGATCATATTATATTTTATATATTATATTATGATAGATAGATCGATAAAATCAATTTTATGTTTTCACATCTGCTACTAAAGAATTGGATTAAATGCCGTGTTTGATGGCCCAATATCCAAAAAGCACACGCTGCGCAAAACAAATGGTTTTAAAACAAACCAAATGGTTAAATGCATACTAAAAATTCAACGTATTGAAATACATGAAATTGATAGAACGGTACATAGCTAAACAAGTGCATTCGAAATTTAATAAAATCAGATATAGTTGTAGCATGATAAACCGTCAACATACAATTCAAAATTAATATACAATTGCGCATAAATGCACTAATGTTAGAATGATGGGTTTCATTCATTCATTCATACATAAAATAGAGTTAATGAAAAAGGTAAGACCTATTTGGTAATGACATATTTCAGGCGTAGACACATTTTAGAAATGTTTTCAGAAAAATATATTAATTTCAATCGTCACGTGCAAGGCTAAACCATGGAATCACGATACACCAAAAATTAAATAAATTTGATAATCTACTTACGTTGTTACTGTAACATATAATTGCATAAACAATGATTTATAAGACGTCATTCCATTTAATCAGCACATATTTCCAGTACGAGTGTTAAGTGAATTGAATTCTTAACTTAATGTCACAAGGAACAATAAAAAAAAACATGTTACGCCAAACAATTGATTTTGTAATGTAAGTAAATAAAAATAAATAAGTCTATTTCCAAATAAACATTGTACAACTTTCCTTCTATCATTTTCAAAAATTGATAATTTCTTTATCGAGACTAAAGATTATTAACCTTTATCTAATTATACTAATGGTAACGTCCACTTGATGAATAAGTTAGTAATAGCTGATTTATTATAAGAATCAAATCTAGCTAACAGCTGGTTAGACTTGAGTAGATTAAAATTAAATGAAGAAAAAACTAAATACCCTAAGTACGAGTTTTTTCCGAATAAGCCAAAAAATGTAAAGATTTAAGATTGATATAAGATAAGTCTTCAAGTATAACTGATAAATGAGAAAAAAAATAACTAAATTTAGGTTTTTAAAAAGTAATAAAATTTATTTAAGGTAATAACCAAACCTATGCAATGAGGTAAAATTATTATTATTAATATTTATAATTGAATGGGGGTTTAATTGCAAAGTCTAAGTGGGTAGTACTAAACAAAATTTATTATCAAGAATAAATATTTAATGATATATACTACCAGTTGTTTTAGGTTATTGATTTCTGGCACAAGAGCTACCTAAATCTTTTAAGCTAAGAATAAAATTTCTTAATTTAAAACTGAGAAATTATAATTTTTAATCTTTTTAAACTGTGAATATGGAATATTTCCCTATATCTTTAATGACACGTTGACTCGTCATTACACCAAAATTTTCAAAATACTTAAACCTCTTTAAATTAAAATTAGCCTACATCATGTTCTCTGGAAATTACGTACAATCTGTCGATAATAATAAGTGAAGCGAAATAGTTATTCTCCTTATCATACCAGTTTATCGACTTAAAGATAATGTGGATTACGTTTGAATGTGAGACAAGTGTAGCATTTCTCAGTTATCATAAACCGAAAATACTTTGTTAATGTTTTGACTCTCAACGGGATGTCAGTTTGATCTCCTTGTCTCAACCACATGTTCGATAAGTTTCGAAAGCTTGTCACAACATGTCTCTAGAGTTGCTAAAAGCCTGTAAGCTTCATTCGTTAATTTAATAAATACGATATGTTTGGTTTTTATATTTATTCTCATTATCGTATTCAATTCAACATTGTGAAATTAAATTTTTATGACCATTATACAGGGCAACGTGTATTAAATAACTAAAGCTTGAGCATAAAATAATTTATGCATTCATTGTCATGTGTACAGTTATATTTATCAAATAACCTTTATTTATTGAGTGATAAATATTGAAATATAAATAAAGATTTGCAACAAAAGTAACAAATTAGAAAACTAAAAAAAAAAGGTAAATATTGAACAAAAATCTGAAAATCGTAAATTATAGCCAGTTCGAATTCACTGTGTAATTAAATTAAATCAATTAATTAATTTTCATTGCATTTTTTAAAAAGCTATTATAGATATAACAATCAACGTGATGACTGACTATTTATTACAATACAAATGTCAAACTCATTAATTCACTTTCGCGACTAAATCGAAATCTAATTATAGCTCGTTTTTTTCTTTATTTCTTACCACAGAAATATTTCGATTGCATGGTTATACTAAATCTCAGTCGTTTTGGCGATTCGCCAAATTATTTTCAAATTTATTATTGATTATGAGGGGTTGGCTTTATTTTGGCTATGTTATCGTTCGATAAATCACCAACCATGGATCGCTTCGCATGCTCCTAACTGTCCGTTGGGAACAATTCACTTACTTTTAACTTCGAATTATTGGCGAGCAAACAAGGGAGCTTCGGCCTCTTAGATCCAACCGTTGAATTTTTATCTTTACAGAAATTCTTGTTAAGAGAATCCCTTTATCCCTTTGAGGGACTTCCTTTCTTTATTTCATTTTCCTAAGTATGACCTTATTCTCTAAATAATAAATCTATTTTTCTCAAATGAATTTGTTTATTCTTCTGGAACAAATATCAATTCATGACAAAATTAGAATGTATCTCACACGGCCTAAAATTATACTTAAATTCTACAAAGAAACTACTTCCACTGTACAGCAAAGAATTTGGACTAAACTGCTATTAAAGTTACTTTGTAAACCTACTTAATTTAAATTTAAAATACTGGACAAAAATGTTGGCACCGTTGTAAATGCATTATTTTTAGAATAACTTTTTCTCACTAAGTTTTAAATTTTTTCCCACTATTTTAGATTCTTGAAACTACTTTTTACCCATTGACTTTTCTTAACAAATAATTTTAGAAATGAAAAGCAAGAGAAAACAGAAATAAACAATTTTTAAAACTAATTTTCTACAAAAAGGGAGAAAAACTTCAATTTGATGTCCAAAAACAACAAGCAATCTGACAGTAGTGAACTTTTTCAATTGTAAAACTTTTTTCTATGCGGGAACATTGGTTGGTTTTTCAGTAAAATTGCAACCCTCGTTTTAATATGTACTACATTTTTTTGCATTTTGAGAATAGAAACAAACCTTTAATGATTTTTCGAAAACCTGAAACATTTCTTATCTGATGTTGTTGAGCGAAAAAGATGAAACAAGAAGGGAGAAAGAACTAATCTTATTTTATGTGTTCTGCTTGCATATAAATGTTTAACTAATAAATTGAAAGCCTCTCTTGGAGCATTTCGAATCCGGTTTAAGAGTTTTTTTTCTTCTTCTTTTGAATAAACTTTATATCAAATTTATTCCTTCGCACGAATTTCTTTTTTGACATAGTAAAGAGAAAAAAATAGTATAGGTTTTTTTTTTCAGCGAAAAAAAAAGTTATTAATTTTCTCATTTAAAAGAAATCTCAGTAAGTTTTTTTATAGGAATCCGTGACTTTTAATGAAATCCGATGTATGACTAATAGAATATATGTAAAACAATTCTTAAAATTTTAAATTTTTTTTTATTTGAATATAAAAAACATACCTCTCCTTACATCATAGAAGCTGATTTTTATTGGTTAAAGTATTAGCAGAGTACGATGCATTTAACTTATACATTTATTTCGTCTTTTCATTAAATATGCTGGTTGGTTGCTTAGAGCTTATTGGCACCAAAGCTATCTCCAAAGAATCTTGTTGCACTTGCTACTGAGTGTTATGTTAGGAAATAAATCTGGCATTACAAAAGTTGGAAAAGTATCCTAAGAGAATTCTTTGAAGCTGCATGAAATGTTATAATAACTAACAAAACTAATAGCAACTAACTGAAAGGTACTGCATTTCAGCCAAACTGATTTTCAGCCAAATACAGTTAGAAACAGGAGATTATATAATACTTCTATATGTTCTTTAAGAAATGTATACATCAGTTGGAATTTTCATCGTTCCCCCACAGAAAAATTTGCTCTACAACACAGGTCAAAAGTTAAGGTGCAATCTATTTTCAGTTTACAACTTGAAAACAAAAACCAAAAAATTTAGAGGAAATGTACACTAACTGCTCTTTCTTAATTGCCATATAAAAATTTACAAACGATTTATTATTTCCATGATTTGAAAAAAAAATAAAACTTGGTTACTTTTCAGAGACATCGCCGTTTTATGCGGAAACTACTCCATGAAACTTTAAGAAATGTATCCTTTTCTAACTGCAATGCATTGATTTTCTTTATGTAACCAATTAAACTATTAGGGGGGGGCTAGGAAACTAATATATAAAGTCACCCTCAATCAAGCTCATGAAACGATCGTGTTGGATGATTCATAGCAGCAGCTTTTCGCTGAGGTAATTGCAAACAGTCTTTATCGTATTCAGGCGCGGAGATCTGGTTGGCCAATCTCTCCCCCCCCCCGGGCGAATATTTTCACATTTCAGAGAATCTTCGGCGTAATGAAGTCAGTGTGACTGCGTGCGAAGTCATCTATTTAAATCAAATTAGAAACAACTAAATATTTAAAAATGTAAACAAAATCTCTAAGAACACATTTCTGTATCATACCTGCCAAATCTAACTGTTCCCAAAGATTACTTTCCTAAATGATCGTGAAACGGTAACCAAATTACAATTATTATAGAAACATTTTTATATTGTGCCATTACTTGAACAGTCCATCGAAAGATTAATGCGTGATATCTGCATATATATATGGGTGTGTGTTTAATTTTTAATGATCGATGATTTAAGTATTGATCAATATCACTTCACTATAAATCGGATCCATTAAACGAAAAATTAAAAGGAAAAACAAATTTTTCTAAATCTTTAAATATAAAGTTAAAATCTTCTGGAAAATCAGGGAGAATCGGTATGCTATACTCATAGAATTAACGGTGTTTCTTCAAAGGGGCTAATAATTTGGGTTCATGCTGTCATCCATCATGTTTTCAAACTTTCATTTTCCTTTCTTGGACAGTGGAGATAAAGGAAACCTGGCTCTACCAATTTCAAAGCATCAACAAGCGATTCTATGTCAAGGAGAAGGGGAATTAGCAATTAGAATTTAAAATAGTTATTTTATGATCAAAATTATTTTTATGAATTGACATTTGGTGCTCAGAATTCTCAAAAATTAATATGTATTTGCGTTTTTTGTTTGAAAATTTAACAAAAATCTCATACGTCACGTGCCGAAAAAAAAAACACTTCTACCAAAATTACACATTTAAAATACATATAATAACGAATTGCGAAAAAAAAAAAATTTTTTTTTTATTTATTTAAACATACGGGAGAAACTATGAAAAAGGCCCGAAAGAAACAAATTTAAAAAGATCATTTGCTTTTAAATTTTTTTTGGAACGAAATGTTTTAGAGAATAATTTCTCTAAGATAAACTATTACCCAATTATGCGATTTCAAAACACAAATGCATCTATTGAAAACATAGGCATAGTGCTGCCATCTATTAACTCTAAAATAATGTAATAATAATTTAAGCATAAATTTTTATTCCTTAAAAAAAGGACTTTTTTTTTAAAGTATAAAATTAGTGAATCTGACAAAATGAATATTTTTTTTAACTGATAAAAGAAATAAAATTATTAAGACTTAGGTAGAGATTTTTGACAATTTAGTACCACAATCTGAGCTTTTTCACGTGCTATACCTCATTTATGAAACTAGTATTCGAGCTAATAATAATTTATAAAAGGGGGTAAGAACTTAAGTTTAAAGTTTTAGAAAATTTAACATTTTGTTTAATTAGTCTAATTGAAAAAGATAATAACTACTCATACTCTTGGTAATTTTAAACTCATATACCTATAAATAAAAAGTTTGAAAACCATTTGAAGCAGTTTTCAGTGTTTATGAAATATTGTAATCATATTTTTTAATAAGTAATAATTGAAATCTATAGCAAAATTTAGATAAATATTTCGTAGATTGAAAGGACTATTCCAGTAAATTTTTGAACACTTAACTAATACATTTATCATTATAATTTAAAAAGAATGATTTTGTAACTAAATTTATCATTGGTACATATTTGCTGGATTCATGCGTCAATCAATAATCTTTACTTCAATAATAGTACAATTGGGTCAAGAGATTTCAGTGCAAAGAACGCTCACTATTGACATTGAGCTGATATGCTCCTTGGTATTGTTTCCAGATAGATACTAAAGAAGTTCCAGGAATTTCTACTGTATTAAAAGCACAACACACAGAAATATCTAATTTCCAAAACTACATCAACTAACCATCCAATATTTAAATAATACAAACAAGGCAGCATAATTCACAAGTTCTTAGTTATAAAATAGAGGACACATAGCTTGTAATCAAATTTTAAGTTACTAGAAAAGAAATTGTAAATCTGGAACGCTAATATAAAAGAAATGCATAAAATAATTAAATTCGTAATAATAATTATCAACTTTTGAGTGAGGTATCTAAATATGATACTGTCTTCTGTAATTTTCAAATACATATAGACAACAAAAATATTCGGAAGCAACACTTGCCAACTAGTGAGCCAAGCTAATTTTTCTTTTATCTGTAAAGGACACATTATCTAACCAGCTCACATTTTTAATTTTTCCCACATAAATTAAAAAAAGATTTTAATGTTCCGATAAAATTCATTAATATCAGTAGTATGCTTTTATTTTCTCGCATTTTAATAAGTTTATTGTCATCAATGTCGGAGATGGAACAGCAGCGTGACCATTTAGGAGTAAGAAAAGAGCAAGTAAATTTGGTTTTTGGAGCAAATGATTTTTATATTCAGTACAATAAATAGAGTGTTTGTAAAAATACACCTTCAAGCATTTAAATTTAACAGAGATCTGAAGAAAAAAAATTAAACATAAAGGATGTAACAGAAACACAAAAAAAGAATTATTTAAAATATATAACTGAAAAATTTACTCAACCGCTTTTCAGAAAATCTGGGAAAAACTACCGGTATAAAAAAAATTATACCGGCTTATGAAACACCGATTTCGGTATGATACTGGGTATGAGGAGTCAACCCCAATGGACCAAAATTGTGATGGCATGTCTTCGGTTCATCCTCGGAGATGCTTCCCATTGTGCAGTACCTACCTTCATAATACATATATATATATATACATATACATATATATATACATATACATATATATACATATATACATATACATATATACATATACATATATATACATATACATATATATACATATACATATATATACATATACATATATATACATACATATATATATACACATATACATACATATATGTATGTATATGTATGTATATATATGTATGTATATATAT
>NC_092214.1:41507793-41524857 GCF_043381705.1 Parasteatoda tepidariorum | reverse complement strand
TGTTAATATTTATCTATCTATCTCTCTCTCTCTCTCTCTCTCTATATATATATATATATATTTATATATATATATATATATATATTACCACAGTGGACTGATCGTAAATACGTACATATTATCGTAAGCGTATTACATTATACGATACGTTAATTATATTGCTACGATAAACGTATACGTATTATCGCGTCACTGGCTGCGGTCAAAAATCGGGTGGGTGACCACTTGGATCAGTCTGCGCAGGGACCGAGGGTGTGCGGAATCGGTCCTCGTTAAACTGCTCAACCGTAAAGTGCTCTACTTCGAATGCAGGTCACCGGGCTATCAAATCAGAGGAGCCATCCCCTCTGCTGAGGATCAAAATTGCTGATCTTCGAATCATCCTCAGAGAAATCACCAATAATCCATTTTGCAACTCTGTAACGCAAGTTGTGTTACAACTTGCGTTGTAAATAAAGTTCTATTATCGTTTTAATTTTTTTAATGATCCTTACACTATTGTATTGATATATTTTTACTTCCTGGCTTTTTAATGTAAACTATTTTCTTTTTAAAAAAATTTTACAAGTTTTAATATTTTTTAAAAAAAATATTTTAGGTTAATAATTTTTCTTATTTTCATTAATCTTTAGTATTTTCCATGTTTTAATTTATTACCTTGAGTCTGCCTTTTCATCGCAATTACGATTTTCATTATCTTAAATTAAAGTTAATGACTATGAATATCTCTTCACCACAGTGATTATATGATTTATAATTTTTTGTAATAAGTTTAACACCAGGCGAACTTATGTATTTTCCTAGGGAGTAAAAGTGATAGATGAAAATGCTACAAGAAACAAGATTTTCGTACAAAGTACCTAGCAAAGCATCAATAGCAAATCTAATATATAATTTGTAAATATATTGTTTATGCTTAAAAAAAACTGTGGAAGGAATCGAAAATTTGCAGAAGAAATCGAAAATTTGCAGTAGGAATCGAAAATCTGCTGAAGGAATCGAAAATCTGCTGAAGGAATCGAAAATCTCGTAAAATCTGTGTAATTGAAAGTACTGTGGTTGATCGCTGACCAAAATCATAGATACAGTGATCTCACGCAAACTTAAATGTCCTTTAGACCTATGTCTAAATTGAGGAAGTGCCTCATCGATGATATACCTCAACAGAGGTTCAAAATTTTAATGGCTGGCATGTTTTCGAATTGTTTAAGGAGCATTAGTTTTCGAGTAGAAAATTGATTTTTCTCCCCTAGTTTCAGGATCTGTCCCTTAGTAGACTGATCGTATAGAACACAGAAGTTAAGCATCACTTCCTAGGATCTGTAAGAGAGTGGGTGACCCTTTGATCAGTCTGCGTAGGGACCGAGAATGCACGGTATCGATAAACTGTTCTACTTTAAAGTGTCCGACTTTATGCTCTGGTCGTCAGGCTACCAAAGTGGAGGAGACATCTCCTCTACTGAGGATCAAAATTCTGATATCCTCAGATGAACTATAAATATGTTTCCCGGGAAGACAGTTGCCTTTACTGCAGTGTGCGTTATAGTCTAGCGCGACGTAAATAAAGTAGCTATCTACTACTGTTTGAGGAAAAACGGAGTCTGACATCACACCATGGTCAAAAGAGCGAAGTGAAGTGAACAAAATTGTTCCAAAACCAAAACAATTATTGTTTTGATTTATAGAGGATTAAAAGGAATGCTATTGTACCTTTAATCTTATTCAATCGAATCTACACGAATTACTGTTTTTTTATTATTTGTTTTGATTAGTAAAACAGCTTAATTATGAGTGAAAAACAACATTTGGTTAAGATTGGTTGGTTAGTTGGATTTTATTGGCACAAGAGCCAGAAATGGCTATACTGTGCCAGGCACTAGGTTAAAAGTAGGTCTCTAGGTCAGACTACTGTATTATTTTAAAGCAGAGAATATAATCCAATAGTTTTGATAAACTTTACTTGGTGACCCTATACATCACAACCTTTTAAAGATTGAAGATTAGGATAAAAGCTGCCAAATAGTTTGTTCCTCAAATGTTTGAATCGTTCGCAGTCGGTTAAAATATGTTTAATAGTAATGTCAACATGACATAGAGAACAACTAGGTGCAGGTTCAGATTTTAGTAAATGCATGTGAGTAAAACGAGAATGATCAATGCGCAGTCTATTGATAATAACCTGGGTTTTGCGATCAATATGTATTGTTTTGAAATTCTCGAGATTAGGGCAAATTTCGTGCAGTTCATTATTCGCTTGTTTGCACCAATATTCTTTCCAGGCCTGTTATATTGTGGATTTGCATATACGTTTGAAATCAAGAGATGTTATAAGGTTATTGCTTACATTTTGAGTGGTTTTAGCCGTAATATCGGCAAGGTCATTCCCCCTTATGCCAACATGTGATGGTATCCAACAAAAGTAGATATGGAAACCTTGACCACACAATTCTGTAAAACAACTTTGGATTTTACATATCATGGGGTTTCCCCCGGTGTGAGGAACACTTGATATAAAACTGCGAGAATCAGTATAAATTATCCACTTGCGGTAAGTTTGGTCAGAGATAAAATTTAGAGCTAGTAAAATAGCGTAGCATTCTGCAGTGAAAATTGATGCGTCTTGGTGCTATTGTTCAGATATAGTAAAATTTTCAATAACCGCACCACAACCAACATGGCGATCATGTTTTGAACCATCAATAAAAATTGGTTTAAAATCATTATAACTATTACGATGTTCATAAAATTTTTAGCTAAAAACACTAGAGTTGGTGTCAGACTTCTTGAAATTTCTAAAAATATCTAAGACACACATCGAGAGATTAACCCAAGGTGGGATAGTCTCTATATTAGCAAAAGCTTCGAAATTGAAAATGTTAAAATTATTTCAAATTTTTATGATTCTTAACCCAAATGAAGGGATGTAAGATGGACGTGAAGAGAAATGAGTGGTAAATTGCGGATTGATGACACCTGAATACAACGGATGACGTGGATTTGATTTAATTTTGAAATAATAATCTATAGTCTGTTCAACGAGAACTGATAGTGAAAGTAAACAAAGCGGCGTGCTATTTGGCGCAATACAGTTGTCTACTTGGCACCGGAATAATGACAAATAGCGCCAACAGTCAAGCAAAAACTTATTTTTTAGAGGGTTGTTTGTTTTGCCGTGGTGTCTTTTTGCAGGTGTTTCATGAGCAATATGGAAAATAAAGTTATGGATTCAAGTCCTCCTAAAAATCGGCAGAAGAAATCTTCCATAAGTAAAGCTGAGAAGGAAATAGTATTGAACATTTATAAAACAGAAGTGCTTTCAAAACCAGATGTTCCAATCATTGATGTGTCTGACCATGCGGCTTCTGCATCGGGAGTTAGCACAGCTTCTGTTTTCAGAATTATTAAAGAATATAAAAGGGATGGTATATTACATTCACTGAAGAGGACTAAACCACGTAAAAATTTTTGGATGACATTGACGATTTCGACAAAAATGCTGTAAGAAGAAAAGTTCACGATTTTTTCCGCCGCAACGAAATTCCGACAATAAACAAAGTTCTCAAAGCTGTGAACGATGATTCTGATTTACCAAACTTTAAAAGAACGACATTTTATTCCGCGTTAAAAAATTAGGCTTCAAACTTAGGCTATTTAACTTTTAATAATTTTTTTAAAAAAAATATAATTATGAAACTAAAGAGTATTTTTTTAACATATTACTTCAATTCTATACGACTTTTACGATGGAACTATAAAAGTTATGTTTTGCATAGATATTTATGCAAAATATATTTAAACTAATTTAATCTACACTTTAAAAAAAATGCATTAAAACTATTCTTAAAACAAAATTATGTGTTTACTGAAACAATTAGAAACGTATTTTCATGCAAATATTTTAATTTTGCACTTTCTTATCTAATTTTAAGGTATCAAAAACCAAACATCGTTTTTGTTTTTCTATAAAAGCAAAAGCTCTGTCGATTCAAATGAAAACGCCCATTCAGTGAAGAAACCGTTGAAGTGGCAAACGTTGGCGATCAAACAGCAACCCTTACGTTTACTTCCTCAATCAGTTCTCGTTGAACGGACTATACGGACAATTTAGAGCGACGAAAATAAAGAGATGGCTCGGAACATAACGCATACAGACTCTCAATTGGTGAAGTTCGAAACGCCCCAGACGACATTCTAAGACCTTGATGATGGATTGTGTCTAGATATTTTAAAACAGATGAACGAGAGGATGAATATACGGGAATGCCATAGTCTAGTTTTGAACGTATAACAGCACGATATATTTTAATCATTGCGTCCATGTCCCCCCCCCACGAACAATTAGTAAGAACTTTTAAAATATTTAATGAATTTTTTTGAGTAGATAATGTAAAACCATTTTCTGTCGTCCATACTAAAATTGTATTGACAGCTAATTGCATTTGTCGTTCAATAAGTGACATATTAGTAGATCGGCATGATATCCCAAAGTCATCAACAAACAATTCACCATAAACTGATGCAGGAAGTTGAAGTAAAATGCCGTTTATTTTTAAAATGAAAAGTGTCACACTTAAAACGCTACCTTGAGGAACACCCTCTTCCTGGATAAAAATATCAGATAAAACGGAATTAATTTTAACTCTAAATGTTCTGTCTGATAAAAAACTTTTGATAAAATAGAACATGCTGCCACCGATTCCGCAATTAATAAGGTCCCTAAGTATACCATACCGACTTGTTCTGTCATATGCCTTCTCCATAGCGAAAAAAATTGAAACTAAATGTTGATTTTTAAAAAAGGCATGACGGACGTCTGTTTCAAGTCTTAGTAAATTGTCAAGAGTGCTTCGACCTTTACGGAAACCACTTTGGTATTCAGAAAGTTGATGTTGGGTTTCAAGTAGAAACATAAGGCGTCGATTCACCATTTTTTCAAGAAGCTTGCAAAGACAGCTGGTCAATGCAATAGGTCTATAGCTAGTAGTTTCTTCGGGGTTTTTTCCTGGCTTTAAAATGGGGATAACATAAGCAGGTGACCAGTTTTTTGGAAAAACTCTTTCGATCCAAATGCGATTATAAAGTTTTAGGAGAAGACTTAAAATTTTATCCGGAAGGTTTTGAATCATAGAGCAGTGAATATCATCAGGACCAGGTGTTGTTGGATGAATATTTTTTAGAGCTATTTGAATTTCGTTGAATGTAAAGGGTTCATTATATTTGTTATTTGTATTCTTAGGCTTTAGTTTAATTTTTTCTTCATTTCTTTTAAATGAAGCAAATGGTTCTGGGTAGCTGGAAACTTGAGCCAAAGCACCGGCAAGGGCGTTCGTAACATTGTATATATGTGAGATTAGGGATATTATGTGCTGTATATTTACCAGAAATCGTCCTTATTATATTTGATGGTGTGTCATACTTTATGAAAGAGATATAATTTTGCCAGAAATTTCTTTGAGCGTTTCGTCGAGTTTTTCGGGCCACTGATCGGACTTTTTTGAAAGCAATCAGGTTATCAGTGGTTGGACGTTTACGAAAAATCTGCCATTAATGTTTTTGCTCTTTTTTGAAATTCATCGTTCCACCAAGGTTTAGGATGTTTTGGTAATTTTGTGGATGACAATTTTGAACTATGTTTGGTTGCTTCTAGTATCATATCTGGGAAAAGATCAACTGCAAGATTTTTATACAATATTGAAGTATAAAATATTTTGTTTTTAGAAAATTATAAGCATCAGGATTTTGCAATTTTCTAGCATTTTTTTTTCATTTGTCAGAAGAGTTTTAAAATTTTAATTAAATTTAATTAAAAAATTAGATTTTCAAATTTATTTAAGTTCCTCTTTATTATACTTAAAGTTATTGAATTTAATTTCATAAAACCTGAGTTTTAATTTATTATTATGGTTTTATGCTGAAAAGTTAATTATTTTATTATGATGTTATATTTCTGGAAATGTATATTTGTGTTTATGAATGTTCACAATTTTGTTATTTACCTACTTCAGGTAACTTATCTCGTGGCAAAGATGTTTATTTGCACAATTTAATGCTGTGGAATAATGAATGGGAAAGAACTTTTTTGTAGAGTAGTTATTTTTAAAAAAATTGCCTTATCTGAAGTGTGAGATGTTGGCAATTTTTAGAAGGGAAAAACATTGATTCGATTTTAAATTTGATTTCTTAATCTTGACTTGATTTGTGGAAAAGATATTTCAAAGAATATCTCACATTTCTCAATCTACTAATGAATATATTTCTGAATGGTAATACATTTAGAGCATAACATATAAATTAAATTTAGGCTTATAGTCTGGAAATTTTTAAATAATAATTTTTCATTGCTTGCAGTTCTATTGTTAATGCATTTTCCAGCACATTCATGAAAAAAGGTGCTTTTTTTTCTGTAGTTGCAGAAACAGAAATCGTTTCTTTTTAGTAAACTTTACACATCATTTAAGAGTGTCTTATTTTTTGTAGATGGAACTTGCGCCTGGAATTTTTGTAACTAAAGAAAAATGGGAAAAAGTCATTGCTGGAAAAAATATGAATGTATCCAGGGTGGCCAGAAACCTTGCAGTTAGTCTCTGGGGTTCAGACACCCTATTAGAAAGAAGTGTTATAGGTTCTGCCTGCAGGCGTTTCAAAAAGGATGGCGTTGAGGCCAAGCAGGCCTTAACGCCCATCAGAGTGGATGCTTTACAAAGTTAGTTTAGTTTTAAATATTCTTATTTAGAAAACATTTCTAAAGACATTAATTGTAGTTTTCTTCATATTAATCTCAGTCCTCTGTTTCCTAGCTATTAAAGATTATTTTTTTACTTGTGACTTTCACTTATTATAATGCAATCCAAGGTTTGAAAACAACCTTTGTTCTTTGTATTTTATCTCAGTGCTTAATTATTATTATTTTTTATTTATATTAATTTTTTTTGCACCATTCCCAACATAAAAATTATTGTTGATAAATAACACTTTCCTTGATGTTGCAAATTTAAATTAAAAAATTCTCTTTAGTGTAGATTACTATTTACATGGTGCGTAGCGTTTTTAAAAAGTACTTATTTTTGATTTTCGTTATTTTACATATTTGATGAAAGTACTTGTGAGTTGGTATGTGCGTCCACTGAGCTTGGTCCCGTGAGATTATTGCCCTCCCATGTGCAACACTGCTGCATTTTGCAGGATATTCTCAATTTCATACTTCATTTTCCACCCTCTGATATTGAACAGAAAAATCTCTCGATCGTTTTATAACGGCTAATATAATCAAAAAAAAGAGTTCTTTGTCAGGAACTAGTTATTTTCGCATAATCATCTAAAGTCCTTAAAAACTATTTTGCATTTTGTTTGCTTAAAAGTATATAGTTCTTAAAAATATTTTTTGAGTTCTTCAAAAGTACTTAAAAGGTGCTTATTTTTTGTTGAAGGATTTAGCTACGCACCCTGATTTAGAATTGCGTTAATATTTAGTTGTGTCCTTCATTTTCGTTAGCTTTTTACAAGAAAACGCTTCGTTTTACTGCCTAGATTATGACTGATAAAATGTTTAAAAATAGATTTTGCATTGTTCTTACTGAGCTTCTTTGGAATCATTTAAAATTCTGTACATTATTATTCCTGCTTCCAGATCTATTTGACAATTAAGATTTGACGCTTTATTAAAAGTTCTTTTCCTGTTTCAGACGGATTACGATACTGGATTCTAAACAATCTGAATAAAGAAGAGGAAGAAGCAGTTAAGTTGTCATCAGCTACTGCAATCAGGAAGATGCTCTCTGACAAAATAATGGACTTGGCTAAACAAAAGAAAAAAAATTTAACCCAATCTTTACAAGAACCCATTGAATAAAATTCATTCTTTTTTAATTTTTATGTTTCCTACTTTCAGTTAAAATTTTCTAGCAAATCCTATTTTCCGTAAATATATCTACTTTATGCATAAGTAATCAGTATTGTAGCATAGTTTATTATAGTTCCAGTTTAAGGGTGTAGATGGTATTGTAGCTATTTCGGTAATAACTATTATGGTTTGGGTCTATGAAACACTGATTTTGATATAATTCTGGATGTGCTTCTGAAGTATTGTATACATACACTGCTATTTTATGAAACATAAGTTCTAGTATGAAATTAGATTTTGTGTCATAGTGGAGTCAGTATGCAATATTGTTTCATGAAATGCTGATTCTTGTATAATAAATAGATCTGATATCATACTGGAGCCAATATGCGATCCTAGCCTATGAGAAACCCTTGCCGGTATGATACCGGGTCTGGGATCATACTGTAATAAATTTGATACCTGCTTATGAAACACCGGTTCCGGTATGATACTGGAATGATCCTGATACCGGCTTATGAAACACCGGTTCCGGTATGATACTGGGTCTGGTACAATACCGGACCCAGTATCATACCGGAATCGGTGTTTCATGAGCCGGTATCATTTTTTTAATACTGGTAATTTTTTCCAATATGGAATATATATATATACACAGTCAGACCTCGATATACGGTCATCCGCTTATAAGGTCACTTTTCCAAAGTCCCGGCTCACTGAATAGGAATTTTTTGTTACAGATTATCGGATATATGGTAAAGTTTTAAAAATCGTTATCGCTTATAAGGTCATTTTTATCTGAGGCGTAACATGGTGTTCACCACATGCATAGCAAATTGTTTTCGCCATGCTGGTTTTGTGAGTTCTCTGAATATCGTGGATGACGAGACCGAAGAAGGAGACGATATTCCTCTATCTGTTCTGATGGAAGATTTTGAAAATCGTGGCCATGCCATTGAAGGGGAGGCTGAATATGGTTTGATTGATGAGGAAATAGCCACCACTTCTGAAGCTACAATTTCTGAAATTGTTTCACAAGTTGTGGACAATGACAGTGATCCTGAGACTGTAGTTGTATCCCAAAGGAAAGCCTTCAATGCAATAAATATCGTATGAAATTTTTTTACAAACCATGAGGGAGAGGAACATTTTGAGAAGTTACAAAATCTAGAAAACATTGTTCGAAAAATGAAACCGAAAACGAGATGGACCTGCATAAACGATTATTTTAAATAAGGTTAGATGTAATGTATGTATGTACACTTTGAGGAAATTTGTAAACAGCTTTATTTGAAATCAAAATTTTTTTCAGAAATCTAACTTTCTTTAATTCTTTATTAATTCTGTTAAAATTTATTGACTCAAATAATTAATTTATGGCTGATCGTTTGTATTACCATTTTTAAAATATCATAATGTGTACTATTTACGTGCTTAGTTATGAACTGCTAATGAATCGGTTAAAAGGTTACCCCGCTTATAAGGTCACTTTTGCGATGTCCCTTAGGGTGACCTTATATCGAGGTCTGACTGTATTACCACAGTGGACTAATCGTAAATACACGATTACAAAGATGCGTACCGTAAATACGAACATATTAATGTAAGTGTGAATACATTATACGATACGTTAATGATATTGCTACGATAAACGTATACGTATTATCGAATACGAACACCGAAGTCAAGCGTCACTGGTTGCGGTCAGAAAGCGGGTAGGTGACCACTTTGATCAGTCAGTCTGCGCAGGGACCGAGGGTGTGCGGAATTTATGTAATAAGTTTAAGACTAGGCGAACTTAGAAATTTTCGAAGGGAGTAAAAGTGATAGATAAAAATGCTACAAGGAACAAGATTTTCGAACTAAGTACCTAGAGAAGCATCAATAGCAATCTAATATAAAATTTGTAACTATATTGTTTATGCTTAAAAAAATCTGTGGAAGGAATCGAATATTTGCAGAAGGAATCGAAAATCTCGTAAAATCTGTGGAATTGAAAGTACGGTGGTTGGTCACTGACCAAAATCATAGATACAGTGATCTCACTCAAACTTCCATCTCCTTTAGACCTATGTCTAAATTGAGGAAGTGGCCTCATCGATGATATACCTCTGAAGAGGTTCAAAATTTTGATGGTTGGCATGTTTTCAAATTGTTTAAGGAGCATTAGTTTTCGAGTAGAAAATTGATTTTTCTCCCCTATTTACAGAATTTGTCCCTTAGTAGACTGATCGTAAGGATCCGTTTCCTTATAGAACACAGAAGTCAAACATCACTTCCTCGGATCTGTAAACGAGTGGGTGACCCTTTGATCAGTCTGAGTAGGGACCGAAAGTGCACGGTATCGGTCTTCATTAAACTATTCTACTCTAAAGTGTCCGACTTTATGCGCGGGTCGTTAGACTACCAAATTGGAGGAGCCATCTCCTCTACTGAGGATCAAAATTCTGATATCCTCAGATGAACTATAAAGATGTTTCCCGGGAAGACAGTTGCCTTTACTGCAGTGTGCGTTATAGTCTAGCGCGACGTAAATAAAGTAGCTATCTACTACTGTTTGAGGAAAAACGGAGTCTGACATCACACCATGGCCAAAAGAGCGAAGTGAAGTGAACGAAATTGTTCCAAAACCAAAACAATCATTGTTTTGATTTATAGAGGATTAAAAGGAATGCTATTGTACCTTTAATCTTATTCAATCGAATCTACGCGAATTAAAGTTTTTTGATTATTTGTTTTGATTATTAAAACAGCTTAATTATGAGTGAAAATAAACATCTGGTTAAGAAGAGGAAAAAATATTTGGAGACTGATGCTACGGACCAGAAAGCGATTGTGCCTCGAACATCTGTATGGCGAGGTCAGTCATTGATTGTACCTAACAAAGTGCTAAATTTAGCCGAAGAGACTATGCAATAGGAATTGGAAAATGTTCTTGAAACGGTCGGACAGGCTTTCGGCAATTTTAGACCGGAGAACGAGCAGAATCTAGATCTCCAATTGTCTGACGATGACTATTTAAATGTTGACGATCCCTGTTGCTTCGATGGTGAATGGATGCATTCGGAAGACGAATACGCTGAAACACATGAAGAGGATGATTTCTATAATGATCGCACGTTTAGATCTGATCACTTGGCGAAAAATTTGAAGAGTTTTGAGAAGCCTTTGTTTCCAAATTCATCGTCTAGTACTGCCGAAACTCTATTAATGATATGGTCTATGCAATGAAGCACAAATTATCTTGAACTGCAGTTGAAGATTTGTTGAAACTATTCAATACAATTTTCGGCAAATTTGTGCTTCTCGAGACAAAGCAGTCCTTCAACAAAATCTTAGGGACTGCAGATTCTATGACATTTCATTTCTATTGCAATAATTATTAGGGGAAATTTGAAGGTTAACTTACCGAAGAATTTAATGACCCTATGGTTTGCCCCAATGTTTTGTGCAAGAAAGTTCACAGTTGAAGCTTCCTCGCACACTTTTCGACGTCCGACGTTCTCGGTAAGTTGTTGACATTGGATAAACAAAACACACTCTGAGATTGTTTTAAAATTCGAAAAAAAATTTGTAGTAATAGAAGAGACTTCTATCTTCAAATTCCACACATTTTAACGTGAAAAAAAGCATAATACTGAATAGCAGCACTTGAAAAGTGCCTAATTCGAATTTGCACAAAGTAGCCCCACATGACGGTAGTGTTTCCTGTTCATTATTTTCACTGTTTATCAATTATGATATTGGTTTCCTTTTGGTCTATTCATTATGGGACCTCGGGGCACTGTCAGTTTTGGTTATTCCACTGACAACAGAAAGGCTCCAGTGTGTCCCCTGAAGAAGTGCTGTCTTACAAACACACATGTATATTTTAATTTTTACAGATTTTATGTATGTCTGAATTTCTAAATTATAAGAAGTAAATTTGGTTTTAGCTGCTTTTCCAATTTGATTTAATAGTTTATTTACTTTGTCTCATTTTTTGCTTTTGTAAATTGAATTCATTTTCTGATTAGATTTCTTATTTTCATACGTATGTGGATTTGCTGCATTTGCGCAATCTTGTTTGGAAATTATTATGTTTTTAAACTTCATAAATTGTGTTTTTCATGATTTAGTAATTTTTATGGAGTTTCTGGTCCTGTTCCCGTAATGGTTAGTTTTATTTCATGTATTGGATCATTTTATCTTGATATGAATAGTAAAATTACTGATATTTTTATAACATATGACCCGTCGCATGGGTTAACAAGGGGTCCTGCAGATAAACTTGTTCAGGGATCTACTGTGGTTAACAGGCTACCTGATCAATTGTTTTGTTACCATTCAGACCAAATTTCAGATTCTAGGAAATTTCTTTTTTGCAAACAGAAAAATATCCATCTTATTGAATGTAGAACGTGCTCACTTAAATGTATTGGACAAACAGGTACTGAGTTAAATAAACGAATTAATAGTCATAGATCAGTCATAAAAAAACTTTCAAAAACATAATTCTGATATTGAAATTGTTCATTTTCAAAAGCATTTGTCGGCGCCACTCTCGGCTTTGGCTTCATTTTATCTATTTAATTTGGCGAAAAGATCTCTTGTTGTTTTATTGTTCTGTTATAGTCAGACGTCTGCAGTATGGCGTCATTCATTGTTTCGTTAATAAACATTTTTAAATAGTTATCGTTTATCCTTAAATTATTCGTAATACAGTCCGTTGATCGTGAAGGATTACAACGAAAAAGACGTGTTCAATGCGGATGAAACGACTTTTTTTTTAAAATGCACTCCAGACAAAACTATGAACGTAAAGGGTGAAGCATGTAATGGAGGCAAGAGAAGTAAAGAGAGATTAACTGTATTGTTTTGCGCAAATATGAATGGAACAGAAAAGTTAGAACCGTTGATGATAGGGAAATCGAGAAAACCAAGTTGTTTCAGGGGCATAAAATCATTTCCTTTAGAATATGAAACTAATCGAAAAGCTTGGATAATATCAAAACTTTTTGAAGGCTGGCTTAAAAATTTAAATAAGAAAATGAAAACAGGAGAACGGAAAATTGTGCTTTTCGTCGATAACTGTACGGGGCACAATACCATACCAAAAATGGAAAGCGAAAAAATTGAATTTATCCCCCCCAAACACTACCTCAAGCCTTCAACAACTTGATCAGGACATCATCCAAAGTTTTAAAGTACAGTAGTGTACAAGTGGTTAAAAAAATGTTGTCCGAAATGGAAGATGGGGTTTCACTATCCGGTGTTAGTGTTCTACAAGCTATGCGAATGGCTAACAAGGCATGGAATGATGTGTCTTCCTCTACGATAATGAATGGCTTCAAAAAGGTTGGATTCGTTAAAGATCACGAAAGTAGTCAAACAATCAATATCGTTAATTCTGCTGAAAACTACACCGAAAATGATTGGGACAGATTGACCTGACTCATGAAGCTTGATGGCATAGAATTTCATGACTTTGTAAACGTAGATGATGCAGTAACAGTGTGTGGTCAGTGGGATGACAATGATATCATCGCTCAAACGAAAGCTTCTTGTGAACTATCAGAAGAGGACGAAGAAATCGAAGACTTACCACCTAATGTTACTAACAAACAAGCACTTTCTGCAGTGGACACTGTGATGAGATTTATTGAGAGGCAGCCGAATATGACAGAGGAGACATTTAAAGCTACAGTCCACTTAGAAAGTGTTATAGACAAACTTACTTACACATCTCTAAATCAAACAACAATTGAAAAGTGTAAAAAGTGATTTTAGAATAAATATGGAATAGTAAATAAGGTATGTAAAGAGCATTTTTCTTTATTCTAACATGCGATTTTCGATAATTCGACTTTTCGGTATCTTGAATTTTTTCTCCTCTCCCTTCAAATTCGGCAATTTAAATTTTATTTCATTTTAATTTGATGTGATTTATCTAACTGTAACTGTTACTATATTTATATTCAGAATGAGGCGTTCCTATTGTAAGTCTCACTTTATGTATTTTAAGTAATGTTTCCTGTTTATTATTTACAGTGCTTTTCAATTATGATAATGATATCCTTTTTGTCTATTCATTATGGGGCCTCGAGGCACTGTCAGTTTTGGTTATTCCACTGACAACAGAAAGGCTCCTGTGTGTTTGTAGACAATGTGTCCCCTGAAGAAGTGCTGTCTTACAAACACATTTATATTTTAATTTTTACAGATTTTATTATGTCTGAATGCCCAACAGCATGAGGCTAAAAGAAATATGTTTAAAGATTCAGATATCATTTTAATAATGAACAGGGATGGAATTCCTGTTTTTAAATCATCGCGAGCCAGTATGTGGCTAATTCAGGCTCTCATCAATGAACTCCCTCCTCATCTAAGATGGGCACATTGTATCGTTGGTTTGGAAAAGGCCATCCAAACATGAAATTATTCATGGAAATATACATAAAGAAACTCACTGATCTCTCTGAACAAGGCATTCGATGGAAAAATGGAGACAAATATGTCGAATCTATGTATACAAAGTATGTGGATGTTTTGATTCTCCGGCCAGATGTGCAGTTCAGAATATGAACCAATTTAATTGTTATTTTGGCTGCTCCTGGTCTTTACATCCTGGAACATTGATAGAAGAAGTAATGAAATATAACACCTTAGAGGAAAATCCAGAATTGAGGACAGAGCAGACCGTAGAGATCATGAGCAGAGTTCTGGATGAAGATAAAGGCAATATAAACGGTGTTAAAGGGTCTTCACCTTTGATTCTTGCTGAAGGTTTGGACTTAATTCGTGGAATTTGACTGGAGTATATGCACGCAGTTTTGCTTGGTGTGACACGGCAGATCACGGAAATATATTTATCAAGTGTAGGCGGCAATTTTACGTAGGATCTCCCACTGATTTGCGGCGTATTGATAGACGCTTGCTAAAAATCCAACCACCTCATGTAATGAAACACTCGACTGCCAAGGTCTATCACGGAAAGGAAATATTGGAAAGCTAATGAGTGGAAAACGCGACTCCTTTTCTATGCTTTACCATGCCTCCGTCGTATCCTTCCGGGCAAATACATGCAATATCTTCTTGCTCTTAAAAGAGTTAGTTTCTATCGATGACATTAGAAGTTAGAAACCTGTTAGCCTTTGTGCACCCACAACAAAAGGTCAAGTTCCTCCCCCAATGCTCAAAATTTTTCAGTATAAAAAGGAAGTGGAAAGGTCAAACAGAGTGCGATGAACACCTGTTTTCTCACTTATGGAACAGCTTCTGAGTCTTCATTGTGTTAAATCTTCCCCCTACCCTCCCCCCCTTCTTTTTTGAAAGTGCAGGTGTTTGGAATTCCTGAAATCTTATCTTTTAGTTAAAGAATTGGACACACCTGTTTAGATTTATGGCCTTTATGAGAAGAAAAATGTAAAAAAATGGCCTTTATTGGAGGTAGTCAGGAAAATGTGGCCCTTTAATGGGAGGAAAATTAGCATTATGTCTATGGGGAAAATTTTCGTTCCTCAAAATATTGGCCCTTAATAGAGGTGGCCTTTAGGAGAAGTTTCACTGTATTTTAAAGACAACGGGGAAAAAAATACTAGATTTTCTTTTCTACAGAAGTGAAATTTCATCAAAGTTACTGTACAGGGAAACACAGTCTGGAGGCCTACCATAGGGCCCTTTCAATTGTAAGAAATATTTGGCAATACACATAGAAATTCTATACCTATCAGAAAAAGTTCATAAGAATGCCACTGTAACCATGTGCATCATAAGTGTATAAGAAACCATCAAATGCTATAGTAATGCGATTCAGTTTTGCTTTGAAAATAGGAGTATTTTGAGGGAGGAAAAACACCCAATTGCCAGATAGTTGCAAAGATGAAGAGTTAACTAAGATTACTATACAGTTTTAATACACATATAATTCTAATTACTTCATATGTTTATCAATTTTGGAAATATAAAAGAAAAAAATTAGTAAACTAAAAAGTTTCATAACTTCTACTCACTCTGATGGTAATGCATTTGAATCTGATAAAATTATTCACCACTAGGTGGCATCGTAAAATGAAATTTAGAGCCACTAGTTGGCGTCTTATAATGTAAATGTAATATAGATTGGTTTAAGAAATCAAAGCTCATCTTTGAATTTTACAATGCAGATCATTATAGTAAAGTGTTATACTACACAAAGTGTATATCGTATATGTATTTAAAGTACCAAAAAAAAGGTGTTATAAATTAAGCTTTACACAAAAGTGTAAGAGGAGAGATCACTAAGGTACCTCGGAGTTGTGAATCCCGTATTTACCTAAAAAGGTAAATACCCTGAGTATAAATATATACGAGGGCTGCTTAATAAGTATTAAGACTAATTTTAATATAAAATTCAGAGCCATTAAATGAAATATTATAATGCAAATGTAATAGATTGTTTTAAGAATTCAATGAAGGCAGGTGCAAGACTAATGTACCAAAATACATTTTTGTTATTGGTTGAAATGAGAGCTTATCTTTGAATTTTACAATGCTGATCATTATAGTAAAGTGTTATATTGCATAAAGTGTATTTTAAATTTAAGTAAATTTAGACGATTGGTTGGTTGGTTGTTTGGGTTTTTGGCGCAAGAGCCAGTTTTGGCTATATCGCGCCTCCAACTAGGTAGATATTCTACAGCTAGGTTCACAATTCTGTTTTGGTTTAAAAACTAGATAGATGTATAAATGCCAATATCCTTAAGGTATGAGAAAATGTTAGAGTGAAAATCATCTCCAATTAGTGAAAACAATGACGGATGGAAGGTACCAAAATGACGCAGTCTCTGGTTTTTAAATTTACTGCATTCTATCAAAAAATGTATAACAGTTAAAGGTTCTTTACAATTTGTGCATTCTGGTTCTGGTTCGTTTAGAAAAAGGTGTTTATGAGTTATTCGTGTGTGGCCAATACGCAAGCGGTTTAAAAGCACTTCAAGTCTTCGACTGATGTTTAACTGTTTATAAGGCTGTATGTAAGTTTTAATGGCGTGTAGTTTGTTATTAGTTTCATTGTTCCAACAGTTTTGCCATTGTAATTCGAGAATATTTTGAATTGATTTTTTTACGTCAGAATAAGTCAGTGGATTGTTCGATAGATTGTTTGTTGATTTTGCTATTGAGTCAGCAACTTCGTTTCCTGTTATATTTGTATGACCTGGGATCCAGCAAAAAGTTATTTTATGTCCATCCTGTAACAAATTATC
>NC_092214.1:41454998-41507720 GCF_043381705.1 Parasteatoda tepidariorum | reverse complement strand
TTTTTTTTGAACTATGTTTATGAACGGAAATAATGTGTTAATTACGTAAAGTTTGAAGGCTAATAACCAGAAAAAGTCTAACTTATTTTTACAAGAGAAAGATGCAAAGTTATCATATCTTTGCTTGCGATCTCCGAGATCTGTAGACACAGTGACGTCATGAGGAGGGAAATCGTAGCTTCAGCTCTAAGAGCGGAGTGAACTAGCCCTTGTATTCTCTTTAGCCCTGATTTTTATAGCATTTTATGTTCGTTATTGTTAATTTGAAGTTAAATGAACTTTTTAGTTCATTTTTTGGGGTGGTTGGGGGGAGAGATTGTAGAATCTGATATAATTATGCCACTCAATAGCATCTTATATTGAAAATGTAATTCAGAGCCACTAGAAGGCGTCTTATGCTGTAAATGTAATATAGATTGATTTAGGAATTCAATGAAGGCAGATGTAAGCCTAATGCAACAAAATAAATTTTTGTTATTGTTTGAAATGAGAGCTCATCTTCGAATTTTACAATGCATGCCGGAAGACTAAATATGCAGATCATAATAGTAAAGTGTTATACTGCATAAAGTATATATATATGTATTTAAAGTAACAAAAAATATGGTTATAGATTAAGCTTTACACAAAGTGAAAGAGGAGAGATCACTAGGGTACCTCGGGGTTGTGAATCCCGTATTTACCTAAAAAGGTAAATCCCCTGAGGAAGATAGGTATATAGCTTAACTGCAAAACCATTGATGATAACACCATTTCTGAACTAGAGTTAAAGAATAACGATAAAAAAAATGTTAACTTCATCATGTGTATAATTATGCTTGGCTTTTACGGCAAAATTAGCTATGTATGTGCAGAGAATATAAAAGAAAAAATTTCAGCACAAATCAAAAATATGATGCATTTTAGCAATTCTTTTTAAGCTATATCATAAATAGGCATGCACAGTAAAAACATTCAGATAAATATTTATTACTCAACTATAACTAGAACAACAAACAGGATTTTACAAATAACTTCAATAATCACAATTAAAATATTTTCGCAAATTATGCCATTAAGATTTTTAGCTAAGTTAAGCAAATATATTCCAAGTTCATTGACAGTCTTAATTTCTTTCTCTCTCTGTCTTTTTTTTTTATAATTTCACTCAGGTTATGCAAATTCAAATGAAAAATAGTTGGAATGATAATATTCCAAATAAGCTATGACAATGCTTTCCAAAAAAGTAATTTAAAATATGCAAGATAAAACACTACAGGATGTGTGAATTTTTAACTAATAAAGGATGACTTGACTTATTTTAAAAATTCCACTAAGGTTAATGTTTTTGTATTGCATTAGGGCTACAAAAAATTTCCAATATCTAGTAGTACTAAGAATAAAAAGGTAGAGTAGTTATCTTCCAAGAAAACATTACCTTTTGTTATGGCAAACTTAAAAGTTTCCAGTATTGTTATTGTAAAGTAAACTTAAAGGCTAATTATTCAATTTCTTGTCATTATTAGGGAATAAATTTTCTAGGGTAAAACCATAGCTGAACAACAGGGATGATTTCTTGGTCACTGCTATTGGATATTTTGAATATAGAGGGTAAAATAAGGACACATTGTTTTAGCAATAAAAGAAAAACAGACACGCAATAGACATTTGTCAAGTAAATGTTTATTTAACCTTCAATAATAACTAAAAAAACAACTATTCATTATAATTCGGGGACATAAATGTTTTTATTGATTAATTAAGACATAAAAAAAAAATATATAGACTCTTTATCAAGAGTTCTCTACACATACATATATTTAAATAAATAAAAATAAAGCTATTAAAAAGTATTAAGGAAAGCCTTGATTCAGAGGCATTTGCAAACACTGTTTACAAACAGGATATAATTTAATATTTTTTCTTTAACCAGCTTAGAAATACTTCGGTATAGTGCTTTAATATTCTGGCAAAATGATATAGTGATTAGTAAAACAAATAAGTCCTGGAGTAATGTGGGATAAGCATAAATTTTAAAAAAATAAGAAATAAAGAATGATTTCAAAGGTATATAGATTAAAAAAAAGTAATGCATATTATAAACTTTTAAAAATGAATAAATGTTTAGAAAGAAAATGCTTTATGATACTACTATAAAGAAATAAAGTCTTTAAAAAGTAATCAAATTATCTCCAAACACTGAAAGGTTCTAACTTTTTTGCCTCACACATTATGGTCTAAGATTTAAACTTTAAATTTGCTTGGAAAGCACCAAGCCATCCAAGATGATAATGACTTTAGTTTGATTATGCTCACCTTGATATTACAAGTATATGCTTTTTGGAAAAATAAGCAAAAATAAAGCTATCAAATAAATAAATACACCTTGTATTAAATAAATACAGATACCCTAAAAATAGACTAATAGAACAGCAGATTGCTATCAAGAAGTATTTATAACTAAACTTTCTGACAATGTTGATGATAAAGGAATAACAAATAACTTGGCAGCAATACTTGCATAATATAGTGAATTAAATAATTTAAGTAAAGATGTATAATGTAGAAAATTAAGGTCTAAGAGCAGCTGACTAGCCTGTGTTGGGGTTAGGGAACTGGTCTTGGGTCAGAAAGGTTCTGGGTTTGAATCCCGGGCAAGGCATAGATGTTCTTTCATTCTCTGTACTATCTGTGCTTAACGTGGGAGCAACGTTGGCCCATCTAATATGGTGCCCCTGAAAGAGTGGCCAACAAATCTGTCCTTCAAATGCCTGCATGGTGAAAAGTAGGCATTGTAAAAAAAAAGTTCTAAGGATATCATACTCTGCAAGAGTTTTAAGACAAATTTGATAAATTAGGAATTTCTCAGACACCAGTACAAGGTGAGTTTGATTGGATTTTGTTGTCTTTACCAGATTTTGTACCTTCAATTCCGTAATTTTTTTTTTTATCTAATTAGATAAATTGCAAATTTGTAATAATTGCTAATAATTTTTATTTATTATAACCTTTTCATTGTAGTATTGTTATATTATACTTTGTAATTTCCCTCCTGTCTATTTATTAATCAAGTATGGTTTCAATCATTCTCCATTGCCCCTTTGGGTGGATGATTTGAGCCTGACCTTTAAAATATAATTTACTGAGAAAAAAAAACTCAATAATAACCCCATAGATTCCGCAGATTGTACTATAAGAACAAATAGAAAATTCAATAGTCTAATACTAACAGCAATATAAAATTTACTCAATCTTAATATTTCTGTTTAGAACAGCAAATAACTTTTTTCAAAATAGTAGAACATGACAAATAACTTAACAGTTATAGTAAATACTATAAGCCTCTCAAAATAATAAAAGCTTTGTCTATGCATTGTTAGTTAATTGCACAATATATCTTGAGCAAAAAAATTCAAGATTGAACAAAAACTACTGTTTCAACAGGGCAAAAATAGATAGAAGAAATAGGAAGAACAAAAAGCTAAGAACAAGTGAATCAATGCTGTATTATTGCTCTCCAATAGTAAAATAAATTATCAGAAACAGCTTAAGTTTTAAAAATGAGATTCAATCATAACAGCATTAAAAAATTGTATTGGTTAACTGTTAGAGCATGCAGCAGTTTTATGAAGTTGAATCAAACAATTTAACTAATTAGGATTCTTCAGATCATAATAATAGGTTACACTTAAGAAAAAACTAAAAGTATAATAAAAGAAAAAAATTGAAAATAGAATGAAATATTTCCTACTTAATTTGCATATAGTTTATTAAAAGTTATGAACCAGTAACATATATATTTAATATGAAGTTTAATAGTAAATTTCTGTAAGTCAACCAGTGACAACATATTCATTTGTTAAAAATTAGTAAAGCTACAAAATGCATAAAAGCTAGATAAATGCAATTAAAAGCATTTATCTACAAAGGCAATAAAAGCATGAAAATATATAAATGTGTCTCATCTAATTCTTACTACAGAAGTAGCTACATTTTGAAAACAAAAAAATGGTAAGAGATATAAGCAATCATTACACTCTTCATATATAAATTCAAACAATATACATGAAATGTGTCTTAAGGAAAAATTGCTTCACCATTTCAAAATACTGTTAAAACAACATTTATACACCTCCTTGGATAAAAATGTTACCTTGCTCAAAGATCTGCTACTTTTCTTTCTTACAACATTTTAACCACATTTTTTAAGTTATAACAAACTTTTAACAAAGCAAAAACATAGAATAAGATTGATATAAAAAAGAACACAATGGAATAAGTATATGCAACTAGTCAACTTATATAACAGAAATACACTTCAACAAAACAAAGCTACAAAGCTGATGTCACAAAACAGAAAGCCACTTCACTTATGACTAGTTCAGTCTTATGTCTGTGACATTTTCCACAATTAAAATTTTCTAGAGAGTTTAAATTGTAATACATGATTAGGTCATCCACAATATAGCATCACTAATACACATAAATGGTGCTTAATAATTTGCAAACAGCAAAGATATAATTACAATGATATAAATAGTTCAATAAATTTAAGAGTTGGCAACAACATTATCACCAGCAATGGCATCATGAAGATTAATGATTTGAAATTCATTAACTTTGTTGCCAGCAAACTCCACAAATAAATCTTTACTTGATGAATCCAAACTTCTTTTAAACACTGAAATATATTTAAAAAATTAAAGTTTAATAAATACTGTTTTCAGCGCATTAAAAATAACAATGAAGACAATGGAACAGGAAAAAAAACTTTGAATAAATTAATAATGCTGTAAATATTTTTTTAAGATTTTAAAGAAAATATTTAAAAAAATCTATTTGTTGATCAGTATAAAGCAAATTATCCATCTTTTTAAAAGAAAACTTGAACATAATCAAACATAGTGCTTTTAACTTCTTTTACTCCAAGCAAAACTACAATTTTGACAAACTCTTTTTCAAAGCTAAAGTGATGTATGCAATCTAATGTTTTTAAGATATAAGTTATTAAGAGGTTTATTTTCTTTTAGTAACAGCAATGGTGGATTATAGCTACCAAAATGGTTTTATCTTTGAATTTCAAATTTACCACATTCGATCTAAATTTTTTAAACGATAAGCAGTTCCTTACAAACATAACATTTGGGAGCAGGTTCAATTGACAATAGGTGCAAGTGGTTTAACCGTATGAGTTCGAAGCACGAGCAATTCAAAAGTATTTAAAGTTACCAACTGATATTCAGCTGTTTAAAAGGCTCTATAGTAGGTTTAATGATACATATATTGCTTATATTTCATTTACTCAATTATTTTTGCTAGTATTAATTAAAATTTTGGTCAATAGATATTTAAATGTCTGAAAAAGTATGATATATCAGATATGCAGGGGTTGATATTGCCATGAGTTATTTTGTTATCCAGAATTTCAGCATGACCTGAAACTAAACAGAAAATGTTTTTATATTCGTTTTGGGACAAGTTGTCATGAAACTGTTATTTTTAATGCTATGTAGTGAGGTTTTAAATCTTTGTTCTGTAAAGCTTTAATGCAACTTTTTGAGTCTGAATATATAAACAATTTTGTCACATTTTGAATAGAAATATATTGGAGATTTAAAAATATTGTTTAGCACTCAGAAGTTAACACAGAGCTCGTTGAATGCAATTTTAGATTGACCAGAGACAATAATTGCAACACTTGTGACAGGGTCATCTTTTTTAAAATAGCGTGAATTTGAATGGTGGATACAGAATTTTTATAAGGTATGAATGTGAATGACAATGTTGGGTTTTTAAATAGTTGAATACAGTTTGCGATATTCGAAATTTAAACTGTATTAATACGAATCATGACAATTTACTTTTAAATCACTTGATATTGAATTTCAATGTGTAATTTTTTATATTGTGTGGAACCTAATTACAATTTTGAAATCGTATGAATATGAATTGCACTAACTTGAAAACAAATTGCTATTTGCATATGAAATGTGGTCAACTAGAGAACTCAGAGGTCACAAATGAGATATGCAAAAAGAAAATAAATTGCAATATACAATTTTTAAATGTTTTCAATACAATTTGAAAAACATGTTAAGGAGTCTTAAATTACATAAGTATTAAGCGTAAACCATGATGGTAATAAATCATTTTTTAAGACCACTTTAATGCCAATTGGGATGTCTGTTTTGCATATTTTATGAACTTTTTAGCATCGAGGGCATCGTGGAATTTGTATTGCCGTAGATAACAAAATCTGAACTATTTAAGGAGAAGGCTGAATGTACAATTCTTCATGTTCATAATAAAGTTAAACTAGAGAGGAAGAAAAACAATTAGTTCCTGCTACATCCTGCTGCAAATGAGAAATGTAGACTTATCGCCTCATAAATTATTGAAATTTCACAATATAATACAAATTTGAAGAAAATCAGTCTGGAATAGTCAAAATGGCAGAAATTTACCAAACTAAGATAATCAAATTGACAGATTTTCACAAATAGACAGAAAAATCATAAGTATGTTAGATCCTACGATTAGATTCGATGAATTCATTAGACCTGATTCGGGAATAGATATTTAGATATAACTATTTTTATTTCAATTTACTAATAAACCAAAGATGCTAACCTTTCTTGAATAGCAGACCACGAAAAAAAATAACCAGCATTAGTAAGGTAAAGCAGAATTTGTAGATTGATTTTACATTTTTAGATTTTATTAAAGTAATAAGAGTGGCCATATTTCATTCATAACTTTACTTACTGACTGAATGAAAATAAAACAATAAATCAAGATTGTAAAGCAATTTATTATGGCATATATCTATAGAATTAGCAATTATTGAGAAATCAATACTATTAAATTTTTATCATCCTCATAAGTTAAATTTAACTTTAATTTAGAAAACAAATTTTATTACTAAAGTTTTATTTTAACGTGATTATTTGGATTACTGGTTTTACATAGAAAATTTTTATTGAATGTCTTTTTGATCAGAATCATAAAAAATGGCACGTAATGAATGCTGCTTACTTCTTATTTTAACTGAAAGAAAGTAAGCACTGAACCAATGGCAATAAAAAAATTTGCGAAACAAAATTGTTATAATAAAGTGCAGGCTTCTATCTATATAATAAGTATACAAAAAAGCAAGATAACCAATAAAAAAAAACAATTAAACTTCTTAATACAGATGTACAGTACGGAACTGATTAACGATCGGGACCATCTCTATTCAGGATAACTGATTTCTCCCGTTTTCTGAATCGCTACAAAAAGCAGTTTTTTTTATTGTTAAACCCAACTAAAAGAAAAATATTAGGTAATGATCTTAAAAAGAAGAAAAAACAATGAAGTAATACACTTATGATTATTTTCAAAATGATTGTAAGGTAAACATCTTTCAAAAAAGAAAGAAAAATCCTAAAAGTTTATGAGGAAAAAAAAAAAAAAATTTTTTAAATGGCGGGAAAATTTATCGAATTTCGTTCCAGTTTTTTGGTTTTCCGATTTTCTGAATTCCGGATAACGGGTTCTGTACTGTATTTGTTTTCTCCAGCTGATATGAAGATTTCCTTTTTTTTTGTAGAATTTTTATGCATACATAATATTTTATTAGTCAATATTTTTATCAGGTTGAGTAAACAGTTTTTGCCAAAAAAAAAAACAATCCTGCAAAATGATAAATAGATAGAAAATCAGCAAAGTTAATGAGGATAGTAATCTCCATTCAAATCAACAATAGTCTGTCAACGTTTTGGCAACTTTTCAATCCCTTCTGCGAAGAACTGGGAGGTGCGCGAGTCCAGAAAGCGATCAACCTCATTTATGACCTCGTCACTTGAATGGAAGATTGTGCCATCAAGATGCAGCTGCAAATGTGAAAACAGATAGTAATCTGAAGGTGCCATATCTGGACTGTATGGTGGATGTTGCATCAAATCCCACTCCAGAGTGTAGAGGGTCCAGCCGGTCATTGCACTAACATGTGGCCGGGCGTTATCTTGATTTAAGAGAACCACCTTCCTTCTGAACTCGTTTTTCGTGAATGGCATCGCTAACTTTGATTAGCATATTGCTGTATATTGTACTGTTGATAGCCTGCCCGTTTTTCAGGTACTCTTTGTAGATAATTCCACGACAATCCCACCAGATACAGAGAAGGACCTTCTTGTTAGTTAGCGTTCGTCTTGCAACCGAACCTGCTGATTCCCCAGGTGCTGACCACCCTCCTTTACGTCTAGTACATATTGTTGTAGTATACCCATTTTTCATCACAGGTCACAATTCTGTCCAGAATGTTCTCTTTCCTTTGATCTCTGAGCAGAACCAAACAGGCCACTTTTCTCTTGCTCTTGTCTTCAGCAGTCAATTCGTGAGGCACCCAGCGGTTAAACTTAAATGTTAAATTTATGCGTTTGAGGGCATTTACTATTGTTTTTTGGCAAACGTCAAGCTCTAACGCAATAGTTCGTATTGAAACATTTCTGTCTTGATCAATAATTTGCTTTAATTGGTCACAATCAATCTCAATAGGGCAGCCAGAACGTGGTTCATCTTCAATGTTGAAATTTCCACTATTAAACTTTCGAAACCAAACTTTTACTGTATCATAAGAAACAGTATTGAAACCTAAACTTTCACACATTTTCTTGTGGCATTCAGTTACACTGAGTTTATTTCGGAACTCATAGTACATAATCATTCTGATCTGCTTACGTGATAGCTCCATTTCAAACACTTTTCTGGTGCACAAGATGATAAAGTTTTGACAAACAAATTACACAGTTGTGTAGTTCCAACATTTAGCTTTAAAATGCAAAAGCCCATTTCAGAAAAGGTTAACTACCACGGGAATGGCTGCTGCTGGCACGGAGGTATCTCCCCTTGGCGGAAAACTTTTTACTCAACCCGATATTAATAGGTACAAGGGACAAGCTAAAATAATTCACAGGACACCGGCTATGCTTTGCTGAACACAATCAATACATTTTATAATAATAGATACTTTGATGATGGGTTATGTTAGGAAAAAAGGGTTTCTAAAAGGGTTCCACACAAAGAGATGGCAAACAAAGAAAAGTATAGTGAAAGGAAGATGGCAGGAGTTCTACTGAGAGTATTGATTGGAGAGGAATTTCAAAGAAAAAACTGTTCTTGGCCATTCTAATTTCCAAATTTAATTTTTTCGCAACATCAAAAATTGCAAGTTTTGCAAAAAATTGCAAATTTGAGATTTTCGGGGAATGTAAATAAATGCTTGTGATATTCATGTATATTTTTACGTTTACAATTTTAATTTTATGCTAGCTCCTTAAGTCTTAAACCTTTAAATTAGTTTTTTCTCAAAATCAGCTTCATGGTACAAAAGGACAGTTTTTCTCCCTTTGTCCGGATTTTAAATTTTCAATGATCACACATTTACCCCTTGATTTAGGTAGTGATCAGTTCTGGAATAATTGATGATCACAGAATGTTTTTTTTTTTTTAAAGTGAAAAGAGATTTTAAAAAAGACTATACAACAATTATTAACAAATAAAACATTAGATTAAATAAAGAAACCCATATGACCTAGTGAAACAGCAGATAAAAGGGTTAATTAAAAAAAAAATTATCACTTTGTAGGTAACAGGAAATCTTTTGTCACACACAATAGGTAGCTAAATCAGAAAGTTCTGTAGGAATAAAACAGTTCCTCCATATTTTACTATTGATTGATTTTATTAAGTTAATTGAGTGACAGTGTATAAGTAGGAGAAAGGAATTTTAACAGCTCTAGTAATAGCTTTTGCATGCAAATATCCATTTTTTTAAAGATTAATTTTTAATCTCAAATTCATATTATCTTTCACAAGTCTTTCACCATATTTATCAGGGAAATTTAAATATTTATTATTCTTTAAAAAAATCTGTAAACAGTGGCCAAAACAATTAAAATATATATTTCTGATTTAATTTATAATGAGAAATGACATATTTATCTATAATGATCAAGAATCACCCCAGATATAATTATTTCTTCCTTTAAACAGAGAGAAACTCCTTTAGAGGGTAACATTTTTATATATTTCACCATAATTAAATTTATTTAAAAGCTTACAAATTTTCTAAATAAAATTTTAAAAAAAAATAGTAGCACAAAATATTAATTAAGACAAAGAGCATCTATGTAAAACTGCACAATATTTAGGAAGCCATCTTTGAAGTGGCAAATACAGTTAGTGCTCAATTTTATAAACTATAAAACTCAGTAAATGTAATTGTAAAACATATGAGGATTTCCTAGTCATTCTTACCCCAGAAATGTGGAGATGAAGAATTACCTCTAGGTCAATTTTATTTAAAATAGTGGCACTTTGAAAACCATGTAAAAATGTCGACAAAAACTATAAATAACAGTAATAACTGCTAAAAACAAACCTTAATCTATAACAATGGTGCATGTCATGAAGTGATAACTTAAATCTGAAATTTATAACTACCTGCTATAACATTGCACTAAAAATATCTGTCATTAAAAATAATAAATAAAAAATAGTTAATAGCTAAAAAAGACTGGAAAACTACATAAATTTTCACTGGAATTATCACGAATGGAATGCATAAGAAAGTGATAATTAAAATTCAAAATTCACATGTTATAACATTGTTTTTAAAAATAATTGACTTTGAAAGAACATGTGGAAACAGCTGAAAAATTTTTAGAAACATAGATTTGCAAATAAATTTATTTTAACATATAGGGGTATGCAATAAATATTTTTTTTTAAAAAAAATAGAAGTTTTATATTGTAAGGGTAAATATGCTCTGTAAAATACTCATCAGCTGAGAATTTTATTTACCTAAAAATACAGAAAAACCTGGATTTTGCTTTTAGCATGTAAAAGGTAAAATATGTAAAGCTTCCAAGAAATCTGGAAGAGTTTTTAGTTTTGTAATTATAGTTAAGTTCTTTTTTTTCCATTTTGAAAGAAAAATATTGCACACATATTAGCTGCACATTTGCAATTAACTGCATTTTGAACATCTTAAAAGTTAAAGATATTGAAAAATGCTGCATTATCAACAACTCACCCAATGAATTAGCTTTTTCTAACATATATATTGGCATTTGAGCACAATCTCTAGCAATGAATAATCCCACATTTTTCAAATCACTAATAGGTGGTGTAACAACTTGCATTGTATGCCTTACAATCTGGGTATCAGCATCAAAATATCCAGCCTAAAAATAAAAAGTTTTAAAAGAGAAACATTCATGTTTGAAATGCTGTGCTCAAACTTACCAAATACATATATATATACTTACTCTCATTTTGGATATTTGTTCATATAAAACACGAGGAGGAAACACATAGTTACGATTTAACACCATCACAAAGCATCGACTATTTTCATAGTCCACAATACCGGTTTTATTCTAAAATCAAAAATACAACTGCTTAAAATCATTTAAAAATGCAAATAACAGTTTTTTTTAAAATAAGCAATAAAATAAACATGTACAGAATATGGAAAAAACTCTGAATAATTTTTGATCCAATGATCAAATTTTCACATACTTGAACTTAATTTTAATGGTTAAAAGGATTTACCTCAAATGATAATTTGTGCAGATATTTTAAATGACGAAAGCAGTCACAAAAACATACTTTCTCTAAATAAACATATCTATTTTGGAAGGATTCTAGATTGGAATAACAAGTGCTTTTAAAAAAAATTTTTTTGTTTAAAACAGGTTCTTTTGGTTCAAACTGGGATTTTTGGTATATTTAACATAAACTCCTGTTTGTGAAAATTGCAACATCATGAAGGAATCGTCATAATTGAATGAAATTTAACACACAGTTGAGTGGTAGTGGTACAAATAAATGATTAAACTTTCAAAGCAAACAAACAATAACAAAAGATCGAAATCAGTATTTTGTGTAGCCACCACGCTCCACGATAAGTGCTGCCACGCAACGTGGCATGGAGTCAAGCAAACTTTGAATGTGTGTCTGAGGAAGAGAATTCCATACTGTTCGTATGCGTACCCAAAGTTCGTCTGTAGAAGCAACAAGACGAGGATTACGAGCAAGACGCAGACCAACGAAACCCCACACAAGTTCAATCGGCGACAAATCCGGGGAATACGCCGGCCAAGGAAGAAGTTGTACCTGTCGCGATGCAAGGAAGGATTGAACAGTCCTAGCAATATGAGGGCGGGCATTGTCCTGTTGAAATACAGCACCTGGCAAGGCTTGATGGAAGGGAACAGCTTGTGGCTGTAGAACTTCACTAATGTACCAGTTGCTGTTCAGATTACCCACAATTCGCAACAATTGAGATTGTCCATGATATGCTATAGCACCCCAGACCATAACTCTAGATTCAATAACATGGTTAATCGGCGACAAATCCGGGGAATACGCTGGCCGAGGAAGAAGTTGTACCTCTCGCGATCCAAGGAAGGATTGAATAGTCCTAGCAATATCAGGGCGGGCATTGTCCTGTTGAAATACAGCACCTGGCAAGGCTTGAAGGAAGGGAACAGCTTGTGGCTGTAGAACTTCACTAATGTACCGGTTGCTGTTCAGATTACTCACAATTCGCAACAATTGAGATTGTCCATTATATGCTATAGCACCCCAGACCATAACTCCAGGTGTTCGTCCACTATGGCACTCGATAGTGCACTCCGGAAGATGGCGTTCACCGGCATAGCGTCTGACACGAATGCGGCCATCATGGTACCACAAATTGAAGCGAGATTCGTCAGAAAACACGACACTCTGCCAATCAGCACGCCAGTCCCTACACTGGTTGGCCCATTGCAGCCGCAGGCAGCGAAGGTTCAGTGTGAGGGGGATCCTATATAAAGGAGTCCTTGCGCGCAGCCCACGCTAGGGCTGGACGATATAGAAATTTCTTAAATCGATATAATCAACCCTTTTATATGGCGATATTAGGTTATATCGATTTAACAATCTAAACGACAAAACTAAGAAATAAATCCACAGTACCCCTTCCTCTATTCAAATGTATTGTTTTTTTTTTTTTTTTAACTCACTTACAGTCAACTCCTAGTCCACAGAAATTTTGACAAAGTTGTTCTGATTATGAATAATTTTTTGCAGATATTCAAAAGCTTATTTAAATACTACAATTTACTAATTTTACTCTGTAACTTTTCACTAAAGGTATTGGAGAATATTGTTTACCTTTTTCTTTTGCATTTATTTTATTAGTAAAAAAAATTAAAAACTTTCACTTTCTCTGTACATATATAAATAACTATACATTAATATTTTTATTGAAAATATGCTTAAATGAACTAAGACTAGTTTAAAATTCATCATCATGCCTGCGCCCTAGTTTTTAGATTGCACCTGGAAATTTCCCATTCCTATCATAATTTTTTTACTTTAATAAAAAATATACTTTGTAAAAAGTCACTTTTGAAAGTTTGCTGTTAAAATATATATATATATATATATTGAAAATTTGAAATTCATATTTTTTTTCTGAGCAATGAATCAAACTATCTTACTTGATTTTATAAAGTGTATTACTATTTATAATTTGTAGTAAGTGGACAATTTTTAAAAGTATCAGGAATATAGTGCTGGAGAACTTTAAATGGAATTCAGACTTTTTATTATTTCCAAAGTAATTTAAATCATAATAATAAAGATTTTATTTAGTATTCAGCATCTCCAACGACGAAAAAAAGGAAAAAAATATTTTTTAACAGCCAGTATAATCAAAAACTGTAAATGTTTTTAACTTTTACAACATGTTATAGCTTTGATAAAAAAGTTTGGATGAATTTCAACAGAAATAGCATGTATTTTCACGAAAATATAAACATTTTTTTTTTTTACTTATGTTCATTGCTATCTCTTTGTTTCAACTAAATGATTTTTTCTGAAAAAGGAAGGTGCAATTTTCTCTAGTTACCAAAACAGCAATTATATGTTTGGGACACAGATTTTAAAATTTAATGAAGTGAATAGATTTAGTGATAGATTCACCCCCCCCTTCCCGGCAATGACAAAAAAGAAGTATATCAGTAATAAGATGCAATTTCCTTTTATTCCAAATTTAATTTTTTAGTTGTTATTATTGTTGTTAATTTACGTCGCACTAGAGCTGCATAATGGGCTATTGGCGACGGTCTGGGAAACATCCCGGAGGATGATCCGAAGACAAGCCATCACAATTTTGACCCTCTGCGGAGGGGATGGCACCCCCGCTTCGGTAGGCCGACGACCTGCGCGCAAAGTCTAGCACTTTACGGTAGCACAGTTTAACGAGGACCAATACCGCACACCCTCGGTCCCTATGCAGACTGATCCAAGTGGTCCCCCACCCGCACACTGACCGTAGATAGTGATGCTTGACTTTGGTGATCTGCTGAGAACCTTGTCTTAACGATCAGTCCTCTGCGGGACTTAATTTTTTAGTAAAATACGTTTAAGGTAAGATTTTCCATATCAGCACCAAAGTAATCGCTAAGCATCGGTGACTTCCGGCAGCAGCACGCAAGAAACTAAATAAAAACAACACCACAAAAAAAGGCTAATTTGAAAGTTAAAAATCGTTAACTTCCCCTTTCAATATTTTTTTACAATTGATTCCAAGTAAAACAAAACTGCAACTTCAGTTGACGCAAGAAAACAGGTACCGAACAATACGAAAATAGACCCGTAATGCACATGCCTTAAAAAGATAAATCTCTAAACTTAACATTATGCACGCGAGAAACTACAAAAAAAAATAATAATAAATTTTTAAAAAAAAACATCACGATACACGTCTTATTCGAAAGGTGAAATCTTTTAACTGCGCATGCATTACGGGGCTATTTCCGAACGATACGGAAATAGCCCCGTAATGCGCCATAAAAAGATAAATCTCCCAACATTTATAATAAACACGCGAGAAATTAACGAAAAAGAATAATAATAAATAAAAAGATCACAAAAAAAGGCAGTTACGAAAGATAAAATTAGTAAATTTCCTAAACATTTTTTTACAATTTATTCCAATTAAAACAAAACACCAATTTTATTTAGCGACTTCAGTTAGCGCGAGCAAACAGAAACCGAACAGTACGGAAAGAATTAATGTAACATACACGCTGAAAGAAAACCCGGTAAGATATTTAAAGATATTACGGAAAGAAACCTATTTCAGAAATCAGGATATGTAAAATTGAAGATGGGAATTTTCCCTCCTGCACGAGCAAGATATCCTAAAATCGGAATTCTAAAGAGAAGACAATCACATACACTTGGTGGTAAAAAATCCTCCGCAAATATCGATATAAACTTGAAATCTGAATGAGGAGATTCAACTGCACCGATCCCTGCTATATCGATCTGAATGAGGAGATTCAATTGCACCGATCCCTGCTATATCGGAGTTTTTTTTTCAACCGCCAAATATCGATATAACCTAGTGAATTAGTTTTGAATGAAGAGATTCAATGGCCCATTCCGATTTAACTATACCAACCCCTGCACCAGATGTGATTTGGGCAAATAGCCACGTGTTACCAAGAGAATGAGTTGATAGTTGACCTTGAATCTTTCCCTTACGCTACGGCAGATCGGTACTTTCTCGCAATGATTAAACCGGTGTTTCACTACATCGGAGAGAGCAACATCGATTTAGCGTTTGCTGTCATGAATCGATTTAGTAGAGTCGAAATGCTCACTCCGGAATTTTGTTGAAGATGAAATTGATAAATCGGTATTACGATGTTGGAGTTAAATCGATATATTGTCTTACATCGGTATAAAGCCCAGTCCTAGCCCACGCTGCAGCAGACATCTACAAATTGATAAAGCACACAATGAAACACCTGTAGCTATTGACCACCGTGCTGCCAGCTGTCTAAAAGGAGGCGTACGGTCCGTTAGCGAAACGCTGAACATGTGTTTATCATCGCGAGCTGACGTGACATTTCGGGGTCCACTCCTGGATTTCCGAGTTGTCCGACACTCGTCCATCCACTGCTTTCAAACACGCATCACTGTGCTGCTGTTACGCTGCACACGAGCGGCTACTGCACGATAAGACAATCCAGCTTCACAAAGGCCGATGATTCTCCCCCGTTTAAACTCGTAAGTTGTTGAAATATTGCTCTCTTTCAACGAATAGGCATAAGTAATGACTAAGCTAACGTTTACCACTAGCAGATAACCACCGATAACCATACTCGCTTGGCTACAGCCGTCTATCTATTCGGATCCATCCGCCGTACAGAGGCCGCTGAGTCAGCATACGCATGCGCTACGGGTCTGAAATTCTAATCATTTGCATATCATGCTCTACTTTACATTTCCTGAAAATTTCAGCGCACTCGCGTAAGTCCTTCATGGTGTTGCAATTTTCACAAACATGAGTTTAAAAATAATAATTAGCACTAAATTAAAAGGATTTAAGCTATTATAAGGTATAATCTTGAAGATTGTCTTCAACTGTTAATAAAATCAATAAACAATTCAAAATTATTTTTGAATATTACTTTACTTTAAATTTCAACTTAACATGTAAATAAAAATTTTGTATAAAAATAATATATTAGTAATGTGTAAAAGATAGCTTCCCCTTTGTCAGTATATGAAAAATCTCATACTTAAATTTCAAAATTATTTTGAGTCACTAATTAACTGTATATTTACGTTTCTATCAATTTTATTAATAAAATGATCATTTTCTTCCTGGATTGAATTAATACAAACTTTAAAGAGAGCATGGAAAATTAAGGGTAATATATTTTTCCAATTCAAAAATATTTGAAAATATTAAAATGATGAATAGAACTAAAAACACCAAAAGTGGCTACATACGTATGTGTATTTAAAATAGCAAAGGTATGCTTTACTGCAAATAATTTAATGATAAATTGGAAGAAAAAAACGCTTTCTCATTTTTTTAACTAATGAAGCTTGAAGAATATCAGTATCCTTCTAAAGCATTGAATAATATACATTACATTTAAATAATTTTTGAATATTTTTTAATATTTCTTAAATATGCTCTATAAATTTTCGACCAAAATTGCTCAAATTTTGTATACTGCTAATTAAAAATTATGTTTCTTAAAATGATGCAAAAAATTAGGGAATTATCTTTTGATAAACAGATTTCATAATCATGTTACAAAATGTTTCAATTCACATAAAAAGTTCGAGAGTTATGGCAAAATATGCAAAAAGTTAAATTAACATTAAGGGGTCTAAACTTTTAACTACTTGTGGGGAGTTAATTATAGACTAGTTGATTCATGCTATTTATATCAATTTTGCTCATTATATATATTCTTCATAGCATTTCACTCATTATTATTTTTTTCCCTTCATTTTTGTTTTATAGCATTTCCCTCATTATTTTTTTTTCTTCAATATTGTTTATTAACCGTGAGACTTTATTTACTTCACCGGATTTTTTCTTCTTTGAGCAGTATATTTTTAAGCAAATCAATTGTTTTAATGTGGATCATCCATCAATATTGACAAGTTCCTATCACATCCGGAGGTCACCAATGAGGGGAATTATAAATCTACTATGTCAAACTTCATCTATCAAACGGTACCTCCAGATGGATTCAAGTTAACATGTCTTATATACTAGTGATTTGGTATTTAATATTTATAGTGGCAGTTACGCCACACACTCTCCTGACCAAACTATTAGGACCAGATATATTTTGAGGGTAAGGAATCGAAATAAGTAAAAAAAAATGTTTAAGCAAAGAAAGTAAATTTTTCTGTCTGATCTCGTAACTTAAAATAGTGTAGACTAATTACCATATTTGAGATCACAATCTTGAATCATTAAGATTGAGTCCCAGTACATAAAAATCTGATCTATAGATCAAAAGTCATTCAGGGTGGGGATTTTTTTTTCTTTCTTTTTTTGCAAATTGTACACATAAGCATTAGCAACTAATATTGAAAATTAAAATGAATTACACAAGTTTCAGATCAAAATATTATCAATGACCACTATAGTTTCAGTTAAGCTAGAAAATCTGCCTAAATTACGGCATAAAATTAAAATCAATATTTAGATTGATATCAATTAATAACTCATTATCAATCTGCAAAATAAAGTGATTAGTTAAATAAATCAAAAAATTATCCTAAAGTATAAATACTAACTAGTTTTTTGAAAAAGCCGTAATTAGTTTGAATAATTTTGGCTAAATCTTTTAAACATGATATATGACTCATAATTATAGTAGCAATTATTTAAACAATTATGTAAATTGACTTTTAATAAGATGTCCCCAATGACATAAAAGAAACGTACGTAAGGTTTTTGACAGATTTTTATGTGTTACATCAAAAAACAGTTTTTGCAAACTAAAACCTAACGCTGTAAATGTAACCTGCATACATGGCATTTTGTGGACATGACCTGACACTACCATGTATAACAATCTCATATTACAATGTCCCGCTACATAAAAAGACAGGGGTATTTTTATCAAGCATTGACAGTACCTAACTCAAATATGGTAAATATTCTTTATACAACTCCAACCATAGGCAGGAACATAAGTTAACCTTATATCCAACATAATTCTGCTGAAAAAACAGATTCAGTTATTATATTTTTTAAGAATCTTTCCACAATATAAAGGAAAAAACTTTTCTCCGTGAGAAAATAAGCGGGCCAAAATCCTTTATTCAAAATTCCCTTATAGATCAAAAGATAGAAGGAAAAAAAAACAATCAAAAAGGCAAAATAAAATAATTTTAAGACTAAGAATATCAAGTAAATTCAATGTAAATTTCACTATACAAACATACATGTTTATGTAATTTATATCAAAATGTTTAACAAATAAGCAAAATAAATCAACATAATATTTAGAATTTTTCTAAGTTTTTTTTCTAAAAACTTACTGCTACAAAATCGTGCACAAACTGAGCATGTCTTCCACGTTCAAATGAAGGGACTTCAATTCTTTCATACTGTTCGAATTTCACATCAATATCTAGTTCTTCCTCAAAAAAATTTACTTTAGGAGAATTCACTTCCAATGCTTCAGAAGCCATTTGTTTCAATTCAGATGATACAGGCTTGGGTTCTGGTTGAACATCTGGTAAATAAGGTACAGAGCACCATCCACGGAAATGACGAAGCTGAAATAAAGGTAAGTGGACAATTAGTGATAAACTACTTCAAAATATAAAGCACATTACATAAGTTATTTTTCAACATTCAAACATTGCCCCAGAGTTTAATATTTTTGTAAAAACTATGTTGCAGTCAGAAAAGTTAGGAATAAAGATAAGGGTTATATAAAAGCTCTAATGAAAGCAAAATGTGAATCGATACAAAAGAAACTATTTAAACAGAAGGAAAAAAACAGCACAAGAAAATAGATCAAATGCTTTCTTAAATTGAGAAGAGATTAAATTATACTTAATTATAAGACCAAAAAAAATAATTAAAAATACATGTCTTATTAAATTTAAGATAAGAGGAGAATAAATAAAACCAAATATTTTGAAAATTTAAATGGGAAAAAAAATATTTTTGCTAGATTTTTATTAGCCTTTAATTATACTTCAAAAAATGAGTAAATTACAATTTTAATTAAATACCCTGTTTCAATATTAAGTAATTTTAGCATTTAATCATTTTTAGTAAAATTAAAAATTTTTGAAAATGTAATTCTGGTAATTCTCTGGTATCACAACTTGAATAAGTTTGAGACAGTCAACTTGAAGTTTTAAAAGATTATGACTTTAGTGTAAATGTGCAATAAGGAACTTAACAAGTGAGGCACTAAAACTAATATTCGGCAACATTATTAGCAAACTTAATAAAAAAAAAATTTACAATTAAATGGTGATATGTGAGAGCTCTAGTTGTTATCTACCATTCCCTTTTTGTTTATTTACCTTTTTCTAATGTTTTTTTTTTTAATTCTAAAAAAAAAGTTTTCCATCACTGATTTAATTTGAAAAGTAAACTGTACCAACTTTAATTGAAAGTTACAAGTATTTCCATATAGAATTTTTTCTAAACAAAATTTAAGTGAAACATTTAAAATTGATACTTAAAATATTGAAGCAATTCATTAATGAAAGTATTATCTTGTTTCCTATTTAAAATATAGTAACTGAAGTTAAACAATGCTTTGTATTACAAAAATATCCCGATCAAAAAAAACTTATTAAAAAAATTTCAATAAATTGCAATTAATGAAAAAAATTTAATAAAAATGGAAAAAATATAACATTATTACAAACTAATATAACTGAATGCTTAAACAAGTATTTCACTTTAAAAAGTAACAAGTACTCACATTTGCACTTTGTCCAACCTGAAAATAAGACTCAATTTTACTGATTTATGGAAACTAACACTTAAATATTTCACAGGGATGATTGATAAACCAAATGAAATCTTTGAAAATATTGAGGGGGTTTCATCTGGTATTTGGTCCCAAGGAGATATTTAAAATTTCAATAACATCTTTTCTGCCCAGAAATTCCAAAAATGACCATGGAAGGTAATACAAAACGCTGGAATTATCTTACAGCACAATCACCCCTGCATTTAATTTTTTAAGTCATAAATGATATCAAACTACTTTAAAATATTGTAACCTAAAGATTTATAATAACATTAGTCTAAAAAGTTTCATTGTTTATGAGTAAACCTTTATAATTTACACACAAGGTACAAGGTTATAATTTAAAGAAACTACTAAAAAGATACTATTAAATAGATGAGATATTTCAAGTTTAGACAGACTTAAGTTAGATTTTTAAATTGAACACTAAGAAATGAATAAATAAAATTTTCATCCATCTATAAAATTTTCCAAGTGATAATATATTTATATTAGACTTCAGAAATTTCTTCTATCCCTAAACTCAAAATAAGTCTCATTTAACTTAAATTAATAAGTTTGGAAATTATTACTATTTTGAAATATTGATTTTATAGGCCAAGATAAAGATAAAATAATTCTAAATACAAACTTTCAACCCTTAAACAGAGTTCAGTTATCTAGGCACTTATAGTAGCATGGAACCAATTTTTTAATCCAGATGTTATAGATTTTTATATTTTACCTCTAGATGCTGCTTTATAAGATTTGGAACAGAATGTGTCCATTTTCTAAATTACTTTTTTACAAAAAACCATTTTCATATTATTGATTTTACCTTATATGGAATTTTAAAAAACCTATATAACCTAATAATAATTTACTTTTTAAATGGGATTTATGTTATTCTTATTTCCCTTACTAAATATGCACAATAATGAACTTTTAAAAGAATTTGTTCTACTTGAGTTAGAAGAAACCTACTTTTTTTCCAACTAGGGAAAAAACTTGCTGTCTCTGATATAGATGTTTATATTTGTTCAAAGAATGTTATTTTAACGATCAGCACAACTTATATATAGGGACGTAGCTGATGGGTCTCTGGACCCCTATTCCCCAATATAAATACACATATATGTACAGTTCTCAGTCTTTTTGCCTTCTAAATGTTGTAAGTTACATAATGATAAAGTTACTGAAATAATTCTTTGTAAATATAAAGCATACTAAGTTTAATTAGTTTAAAATTATAAATTAACATAGTTCGCTTTAAAGTTAATGAATGGAATTTCTAGAAGTATTATAAACATTGAAAAAAAGAACTCGTGTTTTTGTTGCACATGGTATGTTCATTTATATTTTTTAATATATGAATTCTTTATGCTTTACAACATACTAATCAACTTTTATCTTTATTAAATTTTGCTTTTGAAATGAGTGAAAAGAAATTTTGTAAATTAGAAATTTGTTTCCTAAGCATTACAAGTATAAGTTTAAGATTTTAATTAACATGCAGAAAGGCTCATTAAATTTAATTACGTATGAATGAACACAACAAGAACAACCAACATATACAATATGCATTCACATTTCATTAATAAATAATTAAATGTTGACTATATAATTTATTCCTTCGTTTGCAATTAACAAAATTTTTATCAATTAAAATGTTAACAAACAAAACTAAGATTCACAAGTTTTAAAAAAAATACATTTTTGGTACTTGTTAAAATTTAAAATATAAATTTAATCTTAAGTGTCCTGACAATTTTATGAAACTAAATCAGAAAATCTCTATTTCTTCTCAGAAAATATTTGATATCAGAAAATCGATTTCTTATCATATTGATTGAAATATTATAATGAAAAATTTCTTTGAAATATTTAAACATAATAGAAACTATAGTCCCACAGCGATTTCACAATTTGTAGTGAACAAATCTAAATTCTTCCTATTCCAGCTGTCACAAGAGAAACAGAGAATAATTGAGTAATTAGATGGGGTTTTTTTTTTTTTTGACTAAAAAATTTATTTCCATATTTTTTGTCTAAAAAATCATTCATTTTGTAATATTAGATATATGTAATATAGATATGTTGGTGTATTTTAACAAACCCTTGAAGGGTTTACAATCCATACAAATTATTCTATAATTATTATGTGTATGCATATTACATACAATTTGTTTTATAGATAAGTAATATATTATAACTTAGCAGTATGTTTTTTTAATCATGTACTTCATACTTTCCTGTATTTAGCTCATTTGTTCATCATAATTTTGCTTGCAGAAATCAGATTATTGATATACGTTATAGTTTATATAATTTTGTATAAATAGTTACTAAGTTAAATTTATAAAACAAGTGATAATTTCAAAGAACAATGGTTTGATAATTGCAAAGAAAATTGATTAGAAACAATAAAATGTGAAAAAAAATAACCTATTTGGTAGGTATGAAGATTAATTTTTTCAAGAGGGCCCAATCCGAAAAAAACCCACTGGGTTTTTCTAGGCTGGGCTCACCTTTGTCACAAAATAGTAATAAAAATAGAAAATGTTTGAAATATAACCTTATAATGAGCAAAATGGCGATACAAATACATTCCACCCATGACACCAGTTGTTAATACAAGTAGTGCAGTAGCAAAGATACAAAGAGTAGTTAAAGAGCTCACTCTCCTAACATGAGCGTGCATAGTAACCACAACAGGTCGCCCCTCTTCCGCATCCTTTATATTTGCCTGAAAGATATTGATATATAATAAGAAAAATGCATAAGACCTTAAGAAAAATTCATATACATCCTTAAAATTGGAGAAAAAGAAATTCTTCCATTTTTAAGAGCTGCAGAATGGATTAATGAGACCTGATGAAATTCTATTATTAAATTAAAATAATAAAATTACTCAAGTTAGTAAAAAAAAGTTTCTGATATTTGTATGAGGATAATTTAATATGCTTAAAAAACATTTTAAAAAATTTGCAAATATAGAATCAAGATATAAGCATGGTAAAACAAAATTTCTGTGAAGCAATTCAGAAAAAAAATGTAACAAAAAAAATAAGTAAACTTAAGATTTAATGGAGTTAAAATATTTCATTCAGTTTTCAGAATCATTAGCAGTTACATAACAAAACAGTTGTCTGAGAAATAACATTAAATATAGATCTGCCATTATATAGTTATAAAATACATGTTTTTTGTTAAACAAAAATATATAAAGACTAATTCATACGAGAACATCAAATTTCACAGGGTTGCAATATTTGTTTCAGTTTTCGGCATCTGACAAAGGCAGCGTCAATAAAAACATTGCCAAACATTAAGTACAGGTCTGCGATAAATCAGTTTCTAAAAAAATTTTATCTAAAATTAATGTCATATTTAACTTACTGTTTTAATACACTATGATTCAACCGATAGGTGAGATTTTGTCATAACAAATTCCAATTTTTTTCAAATGTGTAAAACAAACAAATAAAGTAAGAATTGTTCAATTGGAAAAAAAATTCTGTTAAGATTATGCCATGCTTTTCTTTCTACATTAAAAGCTTACAAGTAACAAAATCTATATATCTTTGATGCTTACTTATTAAAGTAATTCAATGTTACATAATTGTATTTTAATATACAGCCATAAATATAACATTTAAAAGGCTGCTGGCAACTATTTTTATGGCTAAATGCAATCAGAAACTTCTTGCACTCCACAAACATATGATCACTGTCATTTAGAAGTTTGATTTACTATGATCTATGAATTCTAAAGACTTACCATTGTTGAGTTAAACAGAAATGTATATTTTAATTTTTTAATCCCCCATATTCTCAGAATCCAATTTTTTCACAGGCAAATGAGAATCTGACGAATGAAATATTTTTACCTACAAATAACTCTGACAAGTTTTCATTCACATGCACAAAAAAATTTCAGTTAGAGAAAATAGATAACATTGAAATAAGTATATTTGAATGTTTCAAAATTGCATACAAGTTTCAATGCTACATCAAATTATTTTCAGTGTAGAAAAATATATTCTGCACTGACAATTTTGCTGTATTCAATACTATCTTTCTTTATACAACTAAATAATACTTGTGAATTTGAACAGTGTCTAATGTCTTATTGTTGCATGACTTATAAAAATCATACCTTCTTTTCTCTAACTCTAACCCATTAATTTCAAGCAGGGCTCGAAATTAACGGTGGTCCGTTGGTCCGTGACCACTAAAATCGGAGTCGGACCAGCATAAAATAATAAACAGTGGTCCGCCGGACCACCATCCGCCGCAGCCGATCTCCGTTAATCTATTCTAGCAGCCGATTTATTCTCGATCTTACGAAACTTAAACGATCTTACTTAAAACTATTTTACAGCTTATTCACAATTTTTTTTTAAAATTTTTTATACAAAATTAATATTAATCAAAAAAATGCGATTTAAATCGAAAATTTATGATTTTTTTAAAAAAAAAATCATGATTTTTTTCTATCAAAAATTTTAATTTTTTTTTTATTTGCAGCTAATAGGAACGCATAGACGGACCAGTAAAGTTTTGTGCGGACTAGTAAAATGTTTTAGTTACTGGTCCTATGGACCAGTAATTTTTTTTAAAAATTTCTACCCCTGTCAAGCATATGGTTCTTCAAACAGGGTAAAAATTTATTTCTTTTGTCAAAAGGTACAGAAAAACTTATTTTCAGATAACATTCAGCAATCAAAACAAAGCTTTTTTTTACTTATTATTTTTTGATTCTTCAATGAAATGAATAAAGAATATTAAATTGTTTTTGATGTTGTAATTTAAAGTCATAAAAATATAAAACTCAAATTATAACTGTAGTCTATGTTTCTTACTCTAATCATATTTTTAACTGCAGAAATTCGAGTGTGGTACAATTAAGTTTGATTGTATGCTAAAATTCTTACTAAAATGTAAAACTCTAAGAATACTGACAAATTTCAGAAGAAATGCAAGTCTGGTATTGGCACATCTTTTTTCGAAATACAGTCATTTGACTAATTTATATTAACAAACAAATAACATGGTGACAAATTTGTCAGTATATTTCAAAATACTTATGTTTGAACATAAGCTTTCATTTTCATAAAGATTTTATGGACAACGATTAGTCCTAAAAAATTAAGAAATTTTTAAAAATAGTTTATGTTGCGTCTAAATAATAATAAAAATCAATTCTCCACATTTTCTATCATAAAAATTTTATATCACTCAACATTATCAATTTTATTATCATTAAAATTGAATTGAGAATATGTTGTTATCAAATAATTGAACGTTTTTGGAATGATTTCGCACAGTTTCAGTAAATATATGTGGTTAATTAATAAAGTATCGGAATTTAAAGTAGCAGCAAAAAACCTTACAGCTCCCCACTGCGCACTTAATTTCTCTAGTTTTTTTTAAATAAAAAGTGCTGAATGGAAATATTAGTTTAGCTGAAATTATTTCAAAAATTTAAATGTCAAAAAATTGTAATCAATTAAGGCCAAAGCAGTCATAGAAATTAATTATGAAAATACATAAACATTCAAGTACCGACCGGGGTCTCAAATGGTGGTACCAAGGGTTCCTCTTGCTGTTTACAAGTCTTTTTTCCAAGAAACTGCTGAGCAATTGTCATGTTTTATAATATTGCTGAAGCAATTTGTCTAAAATTAAATATCGAATATCAGAGCTGATACAGTTTTTTTATTAATTCAGCCACCAACGACTATACCGCTTTTGATTACTTTTGCTTTCTGCGAAACTCCCTACCACTTTTGCGAAAATTCCCTATAATTCCCTAAATATATGTTGTTGCCATATATATTTTAGTCATAAACAAATTTATGACAAGTGATAAACCACATCAGCTTCCGCCGCAATTCTCACTGCATGGTAAGGAGCCATTCACACTGCATCTAATTGTCCCAGACAAGCGCACGAAAGTTCCGAAACTACATTATTCTCACTTCATGTGTTTCGCATATGTGATCGTACGCGCATGCCATACGCGCATCATTCATCTACATGTAGTTTCACTCGCACGATTGTCTGGGAGGATCATATTAAGTATAAATGTTCCCTGCGCTGATCGCCTTTGTGTGATTGCATATGCGAATCACATGCAGTGAAAATTGTCCCATATTTACGTTATTTGCCTACGAAACTGGTAAACTCAAACTGTAGTGGTTCCAAAGTAGACTGATCATAATGGAGCTTATCGCATCTCACTGAATGCTTATCGCATATGCTATTGTATGTCTCTCTATGCGTTTCGTGCATGCGAGAGCGGGTTCATTTAATATATAGTTTCCAAACATTCGAGCGCACAACTAGCACAATCGCATGCAGTATGAATGCTCCCTTAAAACACGGTACCCAGTTGATCATCGAAGCCTAACATCACTGACTGCAGTTGGTAAGTGGATGGTTGAGCACTTTGATGAGGAGACGAGGGTGAGTATATTCAGTCCTCGTTAAACTGTTCTTCCCTTACACAGAGGGTCCCACAGTGGACAGATCATAAAGACCCGGTTTCCAGTAGAACAATGTGGTCAAGACTCTCTGGCTGCGGTCTGTAAGCGGGTGGGTGACCACTTCGATCAACTTGCGTAGGGACAGAGGGTGCGTGGTATTGGTGCTCGTTAAACTGTTCTAAAGTAAAGTGCTCGACATTGCGAGCAGGTCGTCGGGCTACCAAAGCAGGGGAGAGATCCCCTCTGCAAAGGATCAAAAGAGTCTTCGGGTCATCCTCAGGAAATTTTATCAGACAATCGCCAGTAGCCCATTGTGCAGCTCGAGTGTGACGTTAATAAAGTGCCTACCAATCCTTTGCAGAGGATAAAAATTGACAGTTCTTCGGACATACCTCAGGGATGTTTCCGAGACTGTCGCCAATAGTCTGTTGCATAGCTCTTCCTCGTTAGACTGTTCTACCGTAAAAAGCTGGACTTTATGTGCAGGTCATCGGGCTACCGAAGTGGGGGTTCCATATCCCCTGTAGAGCATCAAAATTGTGATGGCATGTCTTCGGATCATCCTCAGAGATGTTTCCCAGACCGTTGCCAATAGCCCATTGTGCAGCTCTAGTGCAACGTAAATGAACTACAACTACAACAACAGCTCTAACGCGACATAAATAAAGTACTACTACGCCTACTGTAGCGTTATAACATAGCTGCTATTCTCACTGCATGCAATTCACGTTCCTCCGATTGCCGTCGAGAGAGAGCGCTTAGTTATACTTTTCCAAGAGTTCAGAAATTCAATTTTTATGAATTGAAGTGAGGTTAAATTTTAAAATTGTGCTAAATTCTTAAGCGTTTCAGATATTTAACATATATATATATATATATATATATATTCCATAANTATATATATATGAATGATTTTAAAAACTGTAAAAATGTATCTTGTCATAAAACTTATTACAATTTGAGATTCAATAGTTTTGAGAAAAATTTGTCCTAAAAATGCTGTCTCATAATTCTAGGAAATCTCTCCTATGAAGCATTTTTTAACCAAAGAGATAATGAATGAATATAAAACAAGTTATCTTCACCTACATTCTATAGATAACCCATATTGTTCCTTTAAAATGATCATCCATAGCCATTGATAATGATATGTAAATTAGGTTAATTTCAAGCTGTGCATGTGTGATTTTCTATAGTAAGACGGAATCCACCATCCTTGTAAGCGGATGACAGGGAGGAATACTTTGATTTCGTCCAGTGGCGTAGTTTTGGGGACAAAACCACCTCCGAAATTAAACATTACTTGATTAATGAACTATTTTACGGTAAGTAGGATGTAGAGATAGAAAGTTTTCATTATTATTTTTTTGTAATTAGGGGATATATATATATATATATATATATATCCCCTCAAACCAATCGATAGCCCATTAAAACTACGACACTAGTTTCATCATTGACTCCAGAGTATTGTTTGCATGAAAAGGAGGGTATTTGTACCGATGTGATGAATGATTTTTAAGTTGTTGTTTTTTACTTAATAAAAATTTAAAAGTAGCAGGAAAAAAATTTTTTTTTGAAAATGTTTCATTTAAAAAGTGAATAGTTAGAGTAGAAATGAATAAAATATTAAAAATTGTCATTTACAACGGGGAAGTTTGAATCCCTTAAACGCCTCCCTTACCTGCTATTAGTGAATATATTCTCTTGCAGAAAATCATCAATCAGGTTCTCCTTTTTTCTCTCAATAGAGATCGGTGGTTCCTGAGTCGCATGCAGTGTGAAAGTTCCAATATGAAGCTTACTGCAGAACACTGATGGAGCATTCAGATTACATGCGATTTGCTTATGAGATCACATGTAGTTGCGATTTGCGCATGAGCAAGCAAATCGTATAATGCATATAATTTGATAACATACAATTTGAAAAAAGTTCATTCTCATCGAATGCGGTTGCTGCACCTCCAGTCGCCGTCGAGGAACTATAAGAACGTGATTGATAAAATATATTTTCCTGCAAAAAAAAAAAAAAAAAAAANAAAAAAAAAAAAAAAAAAAAAAAAAAAAAAAAAAAAAAAAAAAAAAAAACTTACAAATTATGTTCCCTTTTTTCTGTCGGAGGTGAGGCAACTGCTTTCGATGAGAATGCTCCTTAAACAGTCTCACACGCATCTAAGGCAATCGGATGTAGTGTGAATGACCCATTCTATTGTCGCACTTTCGATCGCCGTCGAGAGAAAAAGGAAACTTGATTTGTAAATTTTTTCACATGAAAATGTATTTCGTCAATCAGACTTACATATTTCCTCGACAGCGATCGGAAGTGCGGCAACACAGCATTTAGTGAGATTGCTCCTGCATACTATACACCAATATTGAAACACAAACAAATTTTGAAAAATAAAATAAAAAAATGACAGACTCTGGTAAAGTGGTGTGCAGAAAAATAAAATTTTTTGTCATGTAAATGCTTTTGTGAAGAATAAATTTTGTAATAAATTGTAAATATTTTAAACAATTAAAATGTTCTGTAATATTCGGCGAAAATAGTTTTTGCAAAAGAATAATTTTCTCATGCATTTATATATAGAATTTAAAATATTGATTAAAATTGTTATAAATCAATAATAACAGACATCTCATTCATTCCTATGCGTGTTTTTTCTTCTTTTAATTTAATATATTAAATACTAACGAACGATCGTTCGTTAGTTTTCTTATAATGAATGCGGGGAACCATGGAGAATTCCTTTTCAAAAATCACAATAAGTTTCAAAATTATGTGAAATGTTTATTTTTGCATAAAGATTTTAAAGTGCTATATTATACCAATTATTTAAAGGGTCAACATAGAAAAAATGATTTTCAATCTTCCAAAAACATTTAAAAACAACAACAATAGGCGATCGAAACTCTCGAATACGCCATCTGGGGAGAAGACCGGTTCCATGCTCTTGGTCCTTCTCCCATCCCTCTCCTCCTCTTTTCAGTTGTATAGGAATGTACTACGATATTTTCCTTTCCTACGATATTTTCCTTTAATTAATAAAATTATTTTTTCAAATTTCCATGACACTTTTTTTTAGAACTATGTCTAATGTAGTTTTCAGTTCCATATAGTTTCCCAACTTAAAAGATTTTAATCTATAAATCAAGATAGAATCTAACGTACTTCCTTCTTCTATAACTCTCCACACTCTAATAGTGAAAGCATTAGAAGTATTGCCATTGGTGGAGAGTTTTGCTCTACGCTACTTGTAGCCCATTTCGATCGCCAATATTGAAAATACAATTATTTCTGAAGTAACATCGGCTAGAAGTGTAAAACAAAAAGTCACATTACTGATGCATAATACTTCTAACCACTTTATATGGATAATACAATAATAATAAATAAAATTTTGTTTTAATGAATGTTTTAATGTTATTTTTCATATTTTTATTTACTATAAAACATTAATTATTCCTTCTTATGCACGATTCAATTTTTTCGGTTTTGACCAGCTTTTCTTAGTGTTCCGACCACTAATGTAAGATACTTAAACTGTTTTTTTTGTTTGTTTTTTTTTTAAATTTTGTAACATGAAATTGATGATAGAAAAATATAAAATTGTTTGCGATGCATATTTATCTCATCAGACATTAGCAAAAAATAGTTGCTTGCGCATAAATCACTAAGTTTCGTCGAAATCACAAAAAAATTCAAATTGTCTAATTCAAACTCAAGCCACGTAGATTACACTTGTAAAGAATTCCCCAAAACTGAACATTTGCTTAACACTTCCAATGAAGCACATATTTAATTTAAGAATTAAAGATATTAAAATTTAGCAAACATTGTTAAAGTATACCAAATTTACTTTAATATACCTATGGTTCCTATTTGTGCTTTTCTAATTTAAATGTTCTCTCCGTTCCTCACGTTTCAGTAAGTAATAACGTTAATTTATCGAGGCTAAGAAAGAGGATTTTGAATTTTCGCCTCAATAGTTTTCATTAGAATCGAAATATTAATAACACTTTTCGAATTTAAATGCTTTTCGTTATCTAAGATGTATTAAATTCCTTTACTGGGACTCTTTTGTCAAGTTTCCATAGTAAAAATGTTTCATTTGTGTTTTAATTAGGATGTTTAATAGTTCAGTCTTTACTTTAATTTCTTTTTATTTCCTATCAATACACAAAATTTATTTTAATTGAAGGAATAAGAAAAAAGTTCATTTTCTTCCGTTATTCGATAGAAAAGCAAAATTAAAATGTTTACTTCACGTAGAAACAATATCATAAGAATATTCAATATCATAAAAAATGTTTTGGAAAAAAAACCTTGAATATTGTCTATATTAAATTAAATTTTTAAATGTATTGCAACTTTGATTCTATTCAGAACTATTGGTATCTATAAGGAACGATCATTTTATCCCTAAGATTTTTTTCAGAAGATTTGTTTTTTTAAAAAAAATTTAACCCTTAAGAAAAGAAGTTAAAACTTTATCGAAGCAATTTTTCAAATTTTTTTAATAAAATTTTATTCTTATGTATCTATCAGAAAAGAAAAAAAAATTCCTCTTTTATGAACTATCACATTCAACTTCATTTTCACCCACACAATGTTATTACTTTTTTTCCAAAACAAAGTTGCTTAAACATACTTTCTTAAAATAATTTAAGAATTCATTCTACACGAATAATTTGGATGCTTTCTAAAAAATTTAGCATTAAAATTTTACTGGGATGGACAAAGCAAAAAGCTTTAATTGAAAGTTTCACATTCATTTAAAAATAAATTCTGGGTGAAAAATAGTGAAACAAGAAGAAACTCGAAAAGAATAAAAGTAGAATTTCAAAAAAACTCTATTTTTTGTCTTTACTGTTCTTCAGCATTGTCCTTCAAATATATGCAATAATATTTCTCATCAACCAATCAAAGACACCACAACTACTTAGGAGAAATTATGATCTTTATCCAGTTCCGGATTTCTCTTGAATTGCGCAATTTTTTTCAAAATGTTTTTGAGCGAAAACGTATAGTGGCTTGTAGAAGTCTACAGCCATCAGTACATTTTTTAGAACTTTTTTAAACTTTTGACTATTCAAATGAGTGAAAAGCAGATAATTTTATTTTTATTTATTATTGAAATCAAATTTCAATAAATATCACATTATTTTTGTTTGTTATTATATGTATAAACATTTGTAAACATAAAATCTAAAATAAACTATAATATGTTCATATTCAAATGTATCCAGTCTTTTTTTTCATTTTTTTTTTACGCTTGACATGAAAACAATTATTGCTATGCTGCTGTAATCGTTGCTCCTGTTTGTTATAACAAATCTTTCATTATGGTATGGTTTTAAGGGTATTGAAATTATCGGAAAAAAGCAGATCCACTTGAGAATTTTCGTTTTTTTAATCAACTGTAAAGTATCTGTAAAGGATTAAGCTTTTTATAATTAAAGTAGATTTTATTTAAAATGTAACCCAAAATTGGTTGACTACGAAAAAGTGAACCGTATAATGCAACCGTAATGGACAATTATAGCATCTCTTAAATTTTTTATTTTCAATCCTAACTTATTGGAAATTATCGAATGAAACCGAAAATCTGATTGTTTTTTTTCGCTAATTGTTTACTTATTTAGTTATTAAACATTTAAATTGCCCGAAAAGGCCTCCGTAAGTGATGCAATCAAAAACGATCCCTAATTGGTTATGACGTCACAAGTGCTGAATGGAAACGTGCCGCCATATGAACATCCTTTGTAAATAATTACTAAAATTTTTGTGAGTTAGAATTACGGTTTTGAGAGTGTGTACAAAATGAAAGAAAAATTTTAAAACTTCGTACTCTTTATTTATCACTAAAATATGAAGAAATGATCATGCAGCTTGTCACAGCGAATCAAGATTTCTTTTCCGCTAAAATCGGGGGTGTTAGTTCATAAAATTTGTTCCATTTAATTTTAAGTTAAAATAATGCTCCATTAAAGCCTAATTACTTAATTAAAATCCATCTCAGACTGGATAGAAATAGTATACATTTAGATATTAGGAGGGATTATTTTATTATTCGGTATTGCAGTAAAACAAAGCAATATTTTCATAAATCTAGTGTAATGAAAAAATTTAATTAATCATCGTTGCAATCTATGTTCTAATGTTCCAGAATTCAAATAATGTAATTTAATTTTTCTTTATTTTTAATTTATTTATTTATTTTTATTTTTACTAGAATTGAAGGATTTTCTTTATAAGTAAATATTTACTAATGCAGCTTATGCCTTCATTTTTTTAATGTGTATTAAATATTTAAATAAACAATAAAGCTTATATTTATTATTCTTTGAGTAAATAGGAATTATGCTACAGTTAAAAATTATTTTTATTTCTAAATTTATAATTTTGATTCCTGTTTCTGCAATATAGTATTTACATAGTATGGTTGCTGTTAATTTCTCTCATTATTTTTGTAAATTATTTGCCAGTGCTTGCAATGAAGAATTCTAAAATAGAAAAATTAATACATTATACATTTTTAATTTAAATAGTTGAAAAAGTCTCAGGTTCAGCACTTGGTATCGCCAAAAACGAATCAACACTTTCAAGAATTTAGTCCATTGAAATATATCTGTCCATCATCATCGTTATAATCTACTTATACTTCAAATATCATTTAATGTTATTTAACTTATCTACATAATTTCAGCGAATATCATTAAGCTGGACGTTTTTGTTTCAATAAAGCTAAGGAATAATTATAAAGAATAAACTTATACGAAATTAAAAGAAATTCTATAATGCACATTCTTTATTATTTATTAAATAATTAAAAAATAAAAAATATTTTTTAATTAGAATTTTTCATTATTATTAAAAGAATAAAAATAATGAAAAAAATATCAGTACGTTGATATTTTTTTCATTATTTTTATTCTTTGAGTAAATAGGAACTGTGCTGGAAAGTTAATAAAAACTACTGGAATATATTAATTATTTTTCTTTTAACTTTAATTTTTTTTAAAGAATGCATTTAAAGTTTTGCAGGGATCACAATTTTTTAAAAAGGCTAAAGACAATTCCCTGCATTGAATTCAAGCTAGAATGAAAAAATAAAAAATATCAATAACTTAGACTTTCCTACATTTTAAAACCTAAAACTATTTTATATTAAAGTTGGTTTAATATTCTTTCACTTAAATCTTCGAAATGAATTTGAAATATACTTTAAAAATATGATTTATATGGTTAAAAAATGAAAAAACAATTTTTTTTGAACTTATAACGTATCATTTTAATAAGTGATACCAGACATACATAACTCATTCTAACACCTTTTTTACTGAACTGAAAATTCTTAAATAGTCAGAACTAGAAAATTTCGTCAACGTTTAACAATGTTTCTGTGGGTACCATTGAAATTTAACATTATAAAAATACGTTATATTAAACAAACATTTTTATTAAGCTACATTAGGGCACAATTTATTATACAGATAGTTATTAACCATCCGAAATAGTTGGATTTTATTACGAAAATTCAAACGAAAGCAAGAGCGTATTGGCTTTCACAGCACAGCGATTATAAATGAACGGCAGATGGACACGTGTGACGTCAGTTCGTGAATAATCACGTGACTCCCAGTTTCAGGTGAAAAGGAAAGTAAGCGTTTCGTGCTTAAAAATAACTTAATAAATAGCACTCTTAGGAAGGTAATAAAATGTTTTTTTTGGGAATTTTAAGAGATTCAGAATACCCTGAGATTTTTAAAAAAATTGATTGTAATTGTCCATTCAACGCAAGTTAAGGTAGAACGGCTAGCAAACTGCAGCTCAAACTTCACTGGAATTACACAAAAATGTTTAGTCAATATTAGTCCCAGTATTTTACAAGACGTCAGTTTATATCATGTTGGTATTCAAAGGCAGATAGCCACAAATTAGCAAAAAAAAAAAAAAAAATTCAAATTTTTCTTTCAAAAATGCTAAATTCAGCTTGCCTCAGACTACATCAACCTTACTTTCGTATGTTTTCCTAATGAATATAAATTTAAATTACCATTAATTAAAAGGAACAAGAAAATTAATATTAAATATTATAATCGTTTGGCAAATATGGGGGAAGCAATGTTGTGGTTTGAAGTGTCTTTCGGATCTAGGACTTGGGATATTAGTGCAGATTGATGGCATTATGGATCTCTTCCTTTAGAGGTATATTTTAAAAGTAATCTTTTTGCGTAAGTAGATCAAATGATGCCACAAAATTGGACATTTAAGCTAGACAACCCTCCAAAATGTACCTCAAAGTGTTGAAACAATATTTACTTGTAACAATATTGATGATTTACAGTGAGCAAGTCCATATCCAGATTTTAATCCTTTAATAATTTAAGGGATGAGTTTAAGCTTCATATAAGAAAACAACAATGTTCAAATAAAACCTATAATTCCAAGGATTGCGAACAGAATGACATCAAATTTTAGATGAGTACATCCATAACCCTATTGAGTCTAAGCTGCGTCACTGTGCTGCTGTGATTGTTACAAGAAGCATGGCTATAAAGTGTTGACAGTGATATAATATTTTCAGTTTTTATATTAAATTTAAACTTATATCTGATAAAATCATTTTAATAAAATAAATTTTTTTTATCAGTCTAGATACTTTTGATCCCGAAAAAATTGTACTTTAATGTAGTTTTTATGTTTATAAATATTTTAAAGAATAATAATAAATAAATAAATAACAGTGTGATATTATTTGAATTTGGTTATAATAATAAATAAAAAAAAAATACTTGTTTTTCACTCATTTAAACAGCTTAAAATTAGAATATGTTATTAAAATATACTGTCCGGGGAGTTTTGTATGCCATTGTTCGGGTGAAAAAAATAGCGTTTAATAAAGGTACTGATGAAATAGATAGCACTTTTGTGACTCTGTAAGCAGTATTCTACGTGGAAATGTCAGACACGTCGTGCAAAACGTCTAGCAACGGCATGCAGTTAGGTGCACTTAATAAGCAGGAATATTAAGAACTCTACTTTGTCCTACCATCCATTTTTTAAACCCTACCCCTAGGTATCAATGAAGTTTAAAATTCGTTTACTGGATCCTTTACTTACGTTTCCAAATTTAAAACTTTTTAATTGCATTCCATATAGTGTTTAATTGTGTGTTTAACGTATAAATATATTTAAGGGCCGTTCAAAAAGTACGTACATCCCGAAGGGGGAAGGGGATTTGCTATTGTGTACGGTTTTGTATGATGGGGAGGTGGGAGGTATTATACAAAGTACATACTTTATAAGCATACACCAAATTTAAATTTGACTTTTTCCTACACACTCCTTAAATAAATATTTAATTTTATTTAAAGCATAATTATTTCAATTTTTATGAAAAAGGGGGTAGACTAATAAAATGTTCGTACTCTAAAAGGGGGGGGGTAAGACCTTATGTACGGTAATGTACGAAAGAGGGGAGGGGGTTACAATTTCACCATTTTTGTGAACGTACTTTTTGAACGGCCCCTTAAAGAATGTTTAATACACAGAGTATTTTTAATTGGAGGAATCAGAAAAAAATTTCTTTGATAATTAGATGGAAAAGTCAAGTTAAAAATATATACGACTAGCAAAAAAGTTTATAAACAATTTTTTGAAAGATATGATTGTTAATGATTGTCTTGACTAAAATAAATATTAAAAACTCATGTCTTGGCTTCTGCAAAATCTTAAGAATGATCATTATATGATAATCAGTTTTTATAAATATTTCAGTTTAATTTGAAAACATAGAGAAAGAAGTTTTGATAAAATTACCGTACTCTATGGTAATGATATTTCTGGAAAGAAAAATATAATTCTGGCAACAAAAACAAAAATATACTTTATTTAAGCCATTCATTTGCTAACTTTTCAGCTTATATGGTAAAGTTGCGGAAATCTTGGTTTTTAAAATTATAGTTCTTATTCTTTAGAAAAATACAAAAATTAAAAGCAAATTTAGTTGAATAAATGGTTTTAATGCCCTGCTTCAAGGTATCATGATAAAATTATCAAATTTTACCTCACTTACCAAATATTATCACTTATTATAAAAACGTATTATATTGTTAATTCTATCAAAAATATTGCCAACGCTTTGGTTGATTGCCGAGATTTTTGGTGTTCCCACACAGACAAAAGCGCAGTAAATTTTACCATATTCTGGTAGTTTTGGCCATACTTTTTTTCTCAGTGAATAAATAACAACTTTTTCTGAAGTATTTTCACATTTTTCTGTTTATAAGAAAACTTTAAGACATGCCTCTTTTAAGAACTTTCATATTATAATCACATTTTCACCTATATATGTTACTGATAGAGAAAAAATTCTGGTAAAGCTACCGTACTGTATAGTAATGACAATTTTTCTTAAAAAAAGAAACATAATTCTGGAAATAATACCGAAATATACGGTAGTTAAACTATTCATATGTAATTTTTTCGTTCACAAGATAACGGTTTACCAAAAATGTTGGTTTTCAAAATAATAGCTCCTATTCCCTCGCATTTAATCACAAATACAAAACTAAAAAGTAAATTTAACCAAATAAATGATTTTTATGCTTTAAGGTATCCTATTTGGTAAGATTACCAAATTTTACCATAAATAGTAAATTTTATCACCGATTATAAAATCTTATTTTATTGTTAATTTTACCAAATTATTATCAAAGCGCTTCAGTTAAAATTGCCGAGCTTCCTAAAGACCCTAAAACACATTATATTTCACCATATTATGGTAGTTTATGACCATACTTTTTTTTCTCAGTGTGCGAAATCAAGCGCGTTTAAACATTCTTCAAGAAAATTCCTTTTCAAAAGAATTTTAGACATCAAATAATGTTTGCAAATAGTTGTGGAGGATTCAAAATTTTTTTTAATGTTTTTCAAATTTTATGGGAGAGACAAAATAAAAACATTAAATGAAAGTTTCAGATTCATTTAAAAAGAAATCTTCGCTGAAAAATTTTAGAATAAGAAAGAACTTTTAAGGACTAAAATGGAACGTAGAATTTTAGAAACATATTTATTTAAGTCATAACTAAAAAAGGGGCAAATCGAAAATGTTCGATTTTGCCTGAAAAAGAAATAAAATGCAATTTTTTTACGTTTTTACAGAGCCTCAGAACAGTCCTTCAAGTATGTGCAATAACATTTCTCATCAACCAAAGAGAGAAATCACAGCTACTCCGGAGAAACTATGGTCTTTATTCAGTTTCATATTTCTCTCGAAATGTGAAGTTCTTTTCAAAAATTGTTTGAACAAAAACTTGGGGGGAAAGAAAGAAGAATATAAAAGATAAAGAGTAAAACTTTCTTTTTAAGGAAGGGTTTGGAAATGAAATGAGGTAAGGTTTGAAAATATCGAATAAATGTTCCCTTGTCTTATAGAGCAAATGAATGTTCCATAAGCGAATAAATGATGATTTAAGAAATTTCCTTTCCGGTATAAACTGGTTGTCCTAAGAAGAAAATTCTTCTTCCAAAACGTTTATTTCTACATGCCTTAAAAAGAAATTGCTCCAAGTGTTCCAGTTTCATAAATCCTATATACCATCATCAAGAAAAATATTTCTGTTTAGTGATATGAATTTTCTTTTTAAAACTGATAGGATTCAACCGATTTTACGAACTTCGAAAACTCTACTTTTATTTCCATTTCACTTATGAATTGCTATCTGTCCAGAACAAATGCTGTTTTTATTGCAAGAAACTTTGTATACAATAAATTTTATTAATTTACTTATACAAAAGGAAAGAATATTTTTATTTTTGAAATGAAATCGAATAGTTGAGACTATACTATCTCATTGTTCATATTTTTGTGGACACATAAATTTGGTTTAGTAAATTTACTGTAGTAAACCATCAATCTCTGTGCTATAAGATTTTGAAGTCAACTTAGCTAACAAATATATATTCGAGTTCAAATGCATTTTTATGGATGACATTTTGCGTTTAACTAACTAGCTATTACCAAACATATTTCTTAATAAGCACTATGGTAAATATGATAGAATAAATTCTGAGCCAGCAACCGGTGTTGGAGTAGGAAGGACAACCATGCCTGAGAAACGAGTACGTCTGTCCTCTATGCCATGTCGTTCATTGTTTCATTCATGAGAGTATATCAATATTATTTATTAAAAGTAATTTCCTGCGATGATTACTGTCACACTAAAATAATCATAAAATATTTTCTATAATTTAAAATAATGAAATTAATATTCCATTTTGTTTGTCTTTTCAATATATATAATTATTAATATCTTTTTCACAGTAACCTTGGCACGTGAACGAAAATCTGTTTTACAATGTAAAATTTTTTAATGTATCTTAATGCTAAAAATGGTGGCAACTACTTTACACAAAAGTGTAGTGAAGTGCTTTACATAACTCTTGGATCTAGTGTTTCCCTACACCAATGTTCTCTTACCCTACTTGGGGTAAAGTAGTCGCCATTATTTTTGTTATCCAGTAACATAAAATTACAATATAAAGTAACACTCAATAATTTATAACGCATATAAACACTAATGTCTTTAAAATTATTTTGTAAATGAAACATACGCGTAGCACGCGTGAGTATTAAGATGAATTAGAACTGGGTTTTAACAGAACGAAAGTGGATGGAAATTATACAGTATAAAATCATTTAATGCATTTAGCAGCGATTTAAAATTTAATAAATCATTGTCCTTATAACACAACTAAAATAATCCACACACATTTTCAAGGCGAGTTTTTGTTTCCGTTTATGAATACCAGCGGGTTGAATATCAGTGTTGATGAATATCAAAATAAACTCTCGACAGCTTATTCTGGATCGCAAACAAACTACTGGGACATCGACATTGGTGCTTTTGGAAGTTAAAATAATTCTCCTCTGGTGTGAAAGCGCGAGAGTTTGGTGAAAACTTATTTTGTTTCCGTTTATGAATACTAGCGGGTTGAATATCAGTGTTGATGAATATCAAAATAAACTCTCGACAGCTTATTCTGGATCGCAAACAAACTACTGGGACATCGACATTGGTGCTTTTGGAAGTTAAAATAATTCTCCTATGGTGTGAAAGCGAGAGAGTTTGGTTAAAACTTATTCAATTTTAAGTGTTGACATTTAAACTACACCGTTTACGATTTGGTGTTAACTCGGAAGAAAGTGCTCCTTGACACAATTTTTTTGTGTTGCTCAATGTCATATTAGAAGAGATATTACACCACAGTTTTTACAGTGTATTAATAGATATTCTTTCTACGGATGCCTAGGACATTATAGTCTCCGGATATTTTATTTTATTCTATAACCGTCATTAAACAGCTGACCCAATTTTGGGTCTACGACTGCCAATGTTCAACTCCGTAGTCATGTTATTTTGAACCCAATCCGGAAGACAAGATAACTCCCAGAGGATCCTCTGTATTGGGAGAAATTTGCCTTCATGAAGGACCTTTTGAGGGAACTAACCCGTACTTGCGTTACATGGAGGGGAAAATTCAGAAAACCTCCCAAGGTTAGCCTGACGGCTAGGGGACTTTTACCCTTGATCCGTCTACTACTGAGGATGTTTTACGTCAGCACTGTGGTCGGTGTGAGACGGATGCGAAATTCTAATCTACTGCCACCACTGGGATTTGAACCCGGTTTACCTCATTGGAAGGCGAGAGTTCTATCCCGAGTTTCGAACACCGTTATAAATTGGCTACAATGCTTTGTCCTTATTAAATAGTAGTTATTAATGTCTCCTAACTTTTCCCCGCTAACATATTTTGAATGGCTAAAACTAAGAAAGGAGACGTTGGGAATAATTTATAGCGATTAATATTTAAAACATGGATTCCTTACTCTTCTTAGCGAGATTGTCATAATGCCTAAAACTTGCATGATACTTCTGATTTTCAAAGAGTGAGGATGGGCACCGACAGAGTTCATCCCCTCCCAGTTTCACATTCTTTTTTGTGTTTCATAATTTATATTTTCTTAACATCTATTTAAAGATAAATATCTTTTCATCACAATTATGAAGCTCCGGGTTGTTATCTCGAGAACAAATAGTTTCTTTTTATTCTTACCTGTTCTCTTATTACTTTTTCTTCAAATTTGTTATTGTATGGGACTTCTCTATCAATGCCCTGTTAAAATGATCAGACGTATTATTCATCAATCATATTTCACTTTAAAATCTGGGTTTACATCAAGCTTCTATAGTGGCAATTTTCAACTGAAAATTACATATTTCACAAAATTGTTTTAATATTACCTCCCACACCAACCTCTTTATAATAATTACTTTAGTTTTTTCTACTTTATAATAGAATCAAACTTGAATAATTTAAAGTAGAAGGGTCAAAAATCTGAATTATCCGAAGAAAATGACCAAAAATTCAAATTGCATACGTCCCACAGAGGACTGATCGCTAAGACACGGCTCCCAGCAGATCACCGAAGTCAAGCATCACTGGCTGTTGTCAGTGTGCAGGTGGGTGATCACTTGGATCAACCTGCATAGGGACCGAGGGTGTGCGGTATTGGCTCTCGTTAAACTGTTCTACCGTAAAGTGCTCGACTTCGCTTGCAGGTCGCCAGGCTACCGAAGCGGGGCTGCCATCCCCTCCGCAGAGGATCAAAATTGTGATGGCATGTCTTCGGATCATCCTCAGGTATGTTTCTCAGACCATCGCCAATAGCCCATTGCGCAGCTCTAGTGCGACGTAAATGAACAACAACAACAATCAAATTACATACTTTCTCTTAAACAGAAGAAATTAGCAATAAAAATAATTATAATAACTACGCATTTGAAGATTTTATGTATGAATTTTATCGAAAAACCCTGCTTCCTTTTTGCACCAAATGAAACAATGTTTTCTACCTAATTATTCATCACAATGAAAAAGAAAATAGATAATTTTGAGTGCTTCCATGAATATAATTTTTGAGTCGTAACAAATGAGTCCAAGATACCAATTGAAAGAAAAATTTAGTCCTTTAAGGGTTTTTCCCACTTTATTTATGATCGCTACTTTTAAGGTAATCCCAATGACTAGAACTAAATTAGACTCAGCTAATACTAGTAGTAAAAGTTAACACATAAAAGTAATTTTATTCATATTTATAAAAAAACATGAAGTAAAGTTATAATTTCTTATTGTTCTTCCTTCGTGGACTCACTCTGTATCATTAAATTACATTACTTAAGATCAACTACAGCTTTTGGGATGATCTTAAGCATGCTAAAAAATCTTGAATTTTCTAATAAAAAGCAAAATTAAAGGAAATCACATAGCATAAGAGCATAAGATGTATTAAAAAATTGTTAAATGGGGAGAGATATAAAGAAAACGAATTGAAAAATTAAGTAAAAGTTCCTTTTAAAGTCGCATAATTGTTTTATTATTGATTTAATTGAAGCGAGACTTAACAATACTCAGATCAAACTAGTTCTTCTAAGGAAAATTTGAAACAGAAAAGACGTTTTTAAGATTTAAAAGTAAATTTACATAATATGGCGCAATTTTGTAGAATTCTATGTTTGATCTCAAAACACTTATTTTCTATAATTTACGAACACAGGAAAAGATCAGTTTAATTTAGATCTCTTTCAAACTTTTACGAATAAAAGTTAAATGTGAAACATAATTATTATTTAAGCATGCTATTATATTATAATAACCCGCATATTATATGAAAATTGTAAATTGACTTGTAATTAACAAAGAAAAGTTGGCCTTTATAGTTAATGTTACGGTATACATAAATCCCATCTAAGCATATTCGCATATGGAGCTAATTAATCAAAACTATTTAATATTGGTTAATTAATTCAGCCTCTCAAACATGTAATTAGGGAAATGACGTTATATCTTTGGATCGGATAATTTCAGCATACTTTATGAAATAAATGGCGACAGATTGTTTTTACGAAAAACTAATTAGTTCTGGCTGTTTGGGAGATAATTTACGTAACTTGAAATACTTCCTGAATTTTTCTGAGATACATACTAAGCACCACCCACAAAATAAAGAAATGAAAGTATTTTAATATTCTTTGGAATAATTTACGAATTTGACAGTTGTTGAAATTTCCATGCACTGACTTTTGAGTTTAGAGAAAAAAGGATTTTAGAATAAAAAAATTTGTCAGTTGTAAAATAAGATCCGACTATGTTATACAAATAAAAATGACAATGTGTTGAAATTACAACAATAGTTCTAAAATTAAAAATCATCGTTTTTAGATATTCATATTAAAATTAGATATTCAGTCATAGTGAATCTGACATTATAAGAAAGATAAATTAATTATACTTTCAGTGAAAATATTTTAATAAAAATATTTTAAGATTTTTAAGATTTCAAACACCTCAACTTTATTAATTTGTTATCCATGAAACAGATTTGTAATTTTTAGTAATTCCACCACGCTGTGACAATTAAAAATTATTTCTTGATGCAGGTTTTTTATAAATTTGAATGAAATTATTTTTATGTATTCATATTTGACACTAAGATATTTTTGGCATCGATATATATTATATATTTTTTTATCTTTTATTTATATCTATCTTGAAAAAAAAATATTTTTGCCAAATGTATATATTAATTTTATGCGTCAAGTGCGGAAAATACTGGGGGATCACCCTTTTGCATTTGCTTTAAAAGTTCAGCAATTTAAGAGCTAGAGGTAACATTAAAATAAGTCACATTTTTTTCCAAAAGTGACATTTTCCCGTGAAACTGGTACCGTAAAATGGGATGGCTTTGAGCCATGTGCTTTTAGTGCGACTAGAATAAAGTTAATAGTTACAGAATTTTTTAACCAGTTTCTGATGTTATATTAGATTGTGAAACAGCTGCAAATTCTTTGATTACTTATCCTTGTTGATCTAAAAGAAATGTTATTTAATAGTTTTTTTTAGCTATCTGCGTCAAAGTTTGTTAAATTTCATCTAAGGCTTACAATATCATTATTGTTAGTATAAGTTGATATTCGGATCAATATATTTGAATGCATAATTTCAAGTACGAATTTTTTTTTATTTGTAATATATTTTTAAGTGGAAAGTATGATTTCTTTTTACCCATTTAATGAGTCTTGGTAACAAAGAATATTGTACTTCTGTAAATCACATTGTGCCAACATCTGATTATGTGTCAATCAATGATGGCGGCAGTAATCATGACTTTGAAGACAAAACTAATGTGGATAATGTTTGTTCTGATGTTACAATACCAGTAGAAGATATTAAGACGAAAGAACAGCCATAGCTAATGATGAGACATTAGGAATTTCTGTTATGCTGTTCTTCAATATTGCAGTAAACTGTACCATAAGACAGTTATAGAAGGAGCACCTACAAAAAGTGGTAGAAACTTAACTTCTTTTTAATTTAAATTCAAATTTATTAATTTCATTATTCATTCGTAAGTACCACCATATATTAACGATAAGAGACACGTTGGCTCAGAGGTTAGAGCACTCGCCTCCCAATGAGATGAACCAGGTTCGATTCCCCGAGATGGTTGGTTGATAAGAAATCTGCACCCGGCTCGCAACGACCACAGTGCTGACGTGAAAAATCCTCAGTGGTAGACGGATCATGGGCTAGAGTCCCCTTGCCGTAAGGCTAACCGTGGGAGCTCTTCGTGGTTTTCCTCTCCATGAAACGCAGATGTGAGTAATTTCCATCAAAAAATCCTCCATGAAGGCAAATTTCTCCCAATACTTGATCCAGGAGTACCCTCGTTTTCCGGAATGGGTTAAAAATTACAAGGTTACGGAGTTGAATATTAGTTGTCGTAAACTATAAATTAGGTTTACTGTTCAGTGACAGTAATAAAATTAAAATATATTAGCAATATCAATAATAATAATTTAAAAGAAAACTGTTTTTGGATACTTTCCTAATGATAAATTGAAAGAAATAATTTAAGAAAATTTCTCTGAATTTAATCTCTTTTAATTAATTTTTGTTTTTTATTGAGCATTACCTTTTACATTTTTAAGAAAAGTTCCATCTGTCTAAGAGATGCCTGCAGATGGAGCTGAGAGTGGTAAGACTTCAGTTTCTGCAAAGATCGAAGTTAGAGTCATACATTGGACGAGGTCAGTACAACTTATGTTATATGGTGCAAGAAAAATCGTATAAGAACAATACCAATTCTAAATGAAAATTTTCATAATTTTTCTATGTAAATTTGAATGTTTCACCATTAATTATATCAATAATTCCGTTATTAAAGAAACGGAAGAAATATTGTGGTATCAATACTGGGATTCGAACCTCTGTTCAGCTGTTCACATGATTGACTGATTAGTTGTCTCAGCTATAGTATGTATTCAGCTGCTCGAAGCAAGATGGCTTCATTAGGTGGGCCTTGTTGGTGCACAAAGAATTCTGGTTTTTAAACCGTATTCGATAAAAAGAATCAATAAACGATTTTTCTTACAGTTAACAGTTTGAATGTAATCATTTTAATAGTTATTTAACTATTTTAATTGAATACGGTAAAATAACTTGCTATTTAACCATGTTTACCAAGAAATTTCTAATAGTGTAGAATGAATTTCCTCATACCCCCTTAAAAAGTGTTGGGCAGATATATTTTTCAAAGTATTCAGAATTCTATGCTACAATTTAAAAGATATATCAAAAATTTAAAAAATAAATCTCAAAAAATTGCACAAAATCACTCCACTTTACTATATCATTTTCAGATTGGTATTTTACAAGTATCTGGAATGATATTTAATATCAATTTCATTATATTTTACCATGGAATACTTCTGGTTCTGCAATGAACTTGAGTTGTTTTGCAATAAGCTAAGGGTAGTGTGCATACTAGGTAATTTACCCTCTTAGAATACATGTAATTTTGTAGTGAACATATTCAGTTAATTAATACCAAATTGCAACGGTACTGGTGAAGACACCAAGAAAGATGGTAAAGTACACTATATTGAGAGAAAAAGTATGGCCCAAACTACCAGAAAAGGGTAAATTTTGATGCGTTTATTGAAACTATATTGCTATGAGAACACCAAAAAGCTTGCTAATTTTTACCGAAGTGTTTTTCTAATGATTTTGATAAAATTAACCATGAAATACGGTCTTATCTCAGTCGAAATGTGGTAAAATTTGGTTATTTTATTATGATACCTTACAGCATGGCATAGAAACCATTTATAAGGTAAAATTTAAATTTCACTTTTGTATTTGTTTGGCAATAAGAAATAAAATTTTTTTAATATTAATATAGAAGTTTCTGGTAAACCATTACCATATGGATTGAAAAATTACCAATTGAATGGTTTAAATACCGTATATTTTGACTTTACTGACAAAAAACATGATTTTTTTCCTATCAGAAATGTCATATGTCATCACCATACAGTATTGTAATTTTACTTGTATTTTTTTCTTTTAGTCTCAAGAAATGCACGTTAAAGTATAATATCGTATAAATTTACTTCAACCATAATGAGGGGCAAGGTTTATCCATATTTCAATGCAAGTCAATCTGATTCAACCAGACTGAATATCACTGCCAAACTTTACTTTTTATTGAAGCTGCATTAAATTTGAACGAAATCATAGTTCAATCCATCTTTTTCATGTTCCAACTTTTTTGCTGATTTTCTAATTATATAACACTAAGATAAAGGAGAGTGTTTTTACTACAATATTTAAACTGTGATCCTACGGACATAATAATTGCGTATTTTTGGAGCAAAAACTGAAAAACTAAATACACTCTCTTCCACCTTATGATACTTAATTAAAAAATATAATTTGCTGATTTTCTAATTATTTAACACAAGATAAAATAAAGTGTTTCTATCACAATATTTACATTGTGATCCTATGGATATAATAACTACATATTTTTGGAGCAAAAACTGTAAAATTAAATACGTTTGATGAAAACATTCTTTTCCTCCTACTGATACTTAATTAAAGAATACAATATTGTATTAAAAATATAGTTATAAACTTCATTCTAAATCCAAAGTTTAGGTCATAAATTATGTAAATATATTTCTTACAATTTCTTTTTAGTTCATGAAAACGTTTAAAAGATAGAAGCGTCCCATGCTACAGGGTTTTTAATTTAAAAAAATTATATTGATTCTAGTTTCAAGGCTAATGTCATAAATTTGAATTTATTCACAGAATTGTGCTATTTATTGCAATTAATTTCTAATGGTGGAAATTCGTCAAGCAATTTTACGACCACTCGATGCACGCGGGTCCGATAAATTCATTTTTATAACCTTTATTTTTGAGTAACTTTCATCAGTGAATATAATTTATACTTCAAAATTGTTTTTGTTTTTTCCTAATTAAAATATTGACTTATCATTTGGATTTTAAAGAAAATATAAAGTTGTGTTTATATTAGATACGAAATACTAATTAAATAGTTTAGTGTTTAGCAATAAGATATGGCTATACTCTGTTAGAAACTTCTTGGAAAAAATGGTTAAAAAAAGAATTTATTTAATTGTGTTTTTTTGTTGCCACATTAAAAAAAAACAGTCAAATAATCTTAAATAAGAAGGTATTCAAACTGTTAACTGTGAGAAAAACTGTTTATCAACTGCTTTCATCTTCCATTCCCTTCAACACGTGAGGAGTTTATGTGAAGAGTTATGTGCAGCACCATAAAGATGCTTAACAGAAAAAGTCGAAAATTTTCCATATTTTTCGATAGGTGAAGCAATTTGATAAATTATTCCGCATTCCATGGTTCATTTGATAAATCGCAACTACACCACAACCTAACTCCAATGCCCATTTCCTGGCGAAAGACTATCACCATGTCAAGTTGAATTTCTGTCACGGTTTTGAAATCATGCTAGTTGTAAATGGTTAAAAAGCCATATAGTTTTCTATTCATGGTTTTTTAACCTTACTAGTTTCGCTTTTAAAACCGTAAAGGTAAAAAATAATGTTCTTTGCAGTAAATTTTATGGTTAATTCGATGGATAGATTGTTGCCAGTTATTTCACCGGAATTTTAGAAGGGAAATTCCAACAGTGTAGTTGCTTAAAATATTAATTTTTCATATTTGTAACCAATCAAAATACATTGCTGAAACACCCCATAGATTTCTCACAACTATTGTATTGTCTTCAAAAGGGATTATCTCCAAAATTGCCCCACTGACATCTTGTTTGTTTAAAACAGGTTTAAAACATGTTTGGTTTTTGTAAGTGAAAACAGTAAACCCACAAAGTATAGACTAGTTATTTTTATTAAATAAAGCTAGGTATATTTTGGACTGAAACTTATTTTATAACACTATTTGATTTTATTAAAATAATTATGTAATAACGCCCGTCTTTAATGCATTATCACTGCTTACGAATTTATTTAGAGTTGAATCATATTTTAAACCAAGTTTCGTGATTATCAGTTATTAAAACAATCGGATGATTTTTCAAGCATCTAGTAGGGGAGAGGGGGGCACATGTGAACAAATTTTTTTATTTCTTCATTTTCAAAAAATATCTTCAATTTCTCACAGTGAAGAAGTCCATATGTTTAAATAGTCTTTTCTTTGTCTTACGGAATTTTTTGAGATTTTTCAATAAAATATTTCCTTACTTTATGATATTTTAAAAAAATGACTTCAATTGTTCACATGTGCCCCTATTGGGGGCACATGTGAACATGCCTGGAGCACATATGATAAAGATTAAAAACACAAAGCAATCATCATATTTCAAAAAAAAAATCTTTAATATAAAAGATATAGATACGCATTATACTGAAGGGGTTGTAGCTTACTATGTGAATTTAAATTGTACAACAGTACTGTCAATAAGAAAATAATTTTTCAGCTGTACAATAATTTTTCCGCTGTTGGGTTTTTCGCAACTTCATGTTCCTCAAGAGTTGTAATGGGCCTTTTTCTTTCTTCTCTAACACTCTGTCATGAATTTTTTTCATTTTTTCCATCTTTTCAATTGTAGCTTTAGCAATTCTATCTTCCTCAGGTGTATCAGTTAAAAAGCGTGATGCGCGATCAAAAATTTAATAAAAATTTTTTTTTAAAGAAAAAATTAATAAATAAATTATGGAAAATTAAATAATAATAATTTTAAATGCATGCATATCTCTTAAACTTATAATATTATGAGGATAATATTATAATAGGGGCACATGCGAACTGTTCGCATCTGCCCAAGTGTTTTGTTCACAAGTGCCCCATCATCCTTCTCAAACCTAACTTGAAAAATAAATAATTTTTAATTGAGTAAAAAAAAAAATTTATTGTCATAAACTTACTTGAATGTTCATATAATGGTCTGCAATAGTTAATTTTAGTTTATTGGATGATTTATACCATGCTTTCACTTGAGGAAGCGAGTGATTATAATATATACAACACCAGCTGATACAAAGAAATTGTCAGAATAGAACAACAAAATGCCTCATTCTTCTGAAAGTTTTGCAGAGAGGTAGAACTAGTACTGCCATCAATTGAAAATTTTTCGAGATTTTTTATATCAAATCATATTGGTAAAGCATACCATGTTCACGTGTGCCCCCTGTTCACATGTGCCCCCCACTCCCCTAAGTTTTTTTAAATATGTTGTAAAATTGTTTTATTTCACAAGATGTAATAAATTTTAGAAGTATTTGGGAGATTATCTAAAACCTAATAGTTATATGTCCAAACAAAATATTAGATTATTAGATACATGATTAGCTTAAGATAAAAAAAGAAAATTTTGATACATTATGAGATATAATTCTTTCCAAGTATTTCAATGCATATGAAAAATAATTATTCATTTCCAATTTTCGAAAAAAAAAATTAAAACTACCCAAAAGTCCCTCTTCAGGCCTGTCAAGAACTTGTTCTTAAATATATTTAATTTATTTAAATTTTAACACCAATAATTAAACAATTAAAGTAGTATTAGTAAACTGTACATATTTGAAGTTTTAAAACAATATTTTTTTAATCCTTTTAATTATTTAACTTGATAAGCAATAAAAAAGTTGAAAAATTCCAATTAAATACTAAAGCAGAAACAGTAAGACTACCATTCTTGTTTTAATGATTAAAGAATAATAATAATAACAATTTAATAAATAATTAATAATAATGACTTCACGAGATGTCGCATATATATATATATATATATATATATATATACATTCGGGACAATGTTATTGAAACTTATTATGTTTCTTAATTTTTTCTTTAGAACGAACANCTTTGTTTTATCTTCATTTTGATATATATATATATATATATATATCCGTTTTATAATATTTACGTAAATAATTATCAACTAGAAACTAATAGCATTTTTGCTAATAATTATCTGCTAGAGTCTACCAAATCCAAAGAGCTCATTTGATGAATAATATAATTTATAATTTAAAAGTTTATGAATTTTAATGAAATTATTTACTCAAAATGATACTTATTAAGTTTTAAAAAAAATTGGAAAATTGTAATTAAATATTAGAACAATAGGAATCAAGTGGTTATTTTTTAGTTACTGGTAAAGGATCCTGCCAAGAGATAAATTATTATTTTTTAAATCAGATTTTTATTCAAGAGGAAAAATTTGATCATAGTTGTTTTCATAATAAATAGTTGCGCAAAACGACTGAGTTTGATCAATTGTACTTTTCTATGGATAAGTAATATATAAACTCATACTTTGAGTGATTTCCTCATCCAAATTACTCTCTTTGTACGATAATACGACATTGTGTTCTTCCTGTTATTTCAGCTCTATCGAATCTCAACTCCCAAATGAAAGTCTTTCCGCTTACGTTATTTGGAATAAAATAAAAGAGAACTCTTAGCAAGGGGAAAGATCTCAAAGACTGACGGCATGTCACTGATACAGAAATGGCTTTGACTTACAGAAAGAGATAAATCGATTGTGCTGACAGGCGTAAGAATTCTTCCTAGTTTAAGTGGTGACACATGAATCAAAGGAAGAAAATACTATAAATGAATTTTAGAAGCTACATCACAAATGAATTATAATGATTAGAAGGAAACAAATTGTATTAGTGGAATGTAATAATGCAATACATTGGATTTCTGAGAGCACGAGTGTAATACACAGATTAAAGGATACTAATTAGTGTAATAATAGAAGAATATCTGAAAAAATGTAAATATTGCAGTGATATTTTCTAAGTGTTATAACGTTATGATCTGTGTAATTTTATTCATTTAAAATAAATTAGGCTTTAAGAAATAATCAGTTAAATTTTTCTCTATTTGTCATTAAAAAAGCGTTGCAATATGTTATCAATAATAAGAAACTAAGTTTGTGCCTAATTTCAACGAATGACAAACTTAATTTATTAATGTATTTATTTAAAGAATGCTGTTTCTCTCTCCACTTTCGTATTCGTAAAATTTAAAACGCTATTTTTTTCTTTTCAATTTTTATGAACAAAAATTTGAACCCACGAAAATCTACTGGCTCATTACAAAAAAGTTAATTCAAATGCGGATATACTTGTGGTCTTATTATTTTTCTCAAAAATGACGAAAACTAAGTATTTGAGCATGTAGACTTTCTAAAACCGGGTATGTACAGAAATAATGAACACAATTTTTTTTCCTACTGAAGTAATTTTAATAGCAATAGATTATAGAAGGGTTTAATAAATTATAGAAAACACAAAATACATTTGCAATTTATCCCAAACTAAGAGTTAGTTGAACAGATTTAAGAACAGAAATCTCAAATAAAACTCCGATATTATTCCTCATCAATGAAACAGGCTATGCATGTCCATAATTTACAGCTAAGCAACTTTACCCAACCTTCGAGGGATTTTGACATAGAGTATAAGGGAATAGAACTACCCACAGATGTCCAACTCACAAAGTACCTGTTTTAATACCATCACCATATAGCAGAAAAAAGTATAGAAATAAACAATTAATTTATAACAATAAACAATAGCTTTTAAAACAATAAATTTAAAACAATATCCAAAAAGAGGCGTATTCTGATGTTGAAATTATGTAAAATAAATCTTAAACTAATTAAAAATGACAGTAATGGAGTAAAAGTAATATACCTTTCCGAATTAAATTTTTTAAAATATTGGTGTTGATATAATAGAACAAGTAATATCCATATAACATGCCTGTAATTAATTTTAGTTTCATGTGATTTCTAATAGCAGTAGTCAAATTAAAAATACCAAATCCATGTTTTCTCACAAAAGCGGTTTTGTAAACCTCTTCTCTAAAGCTATTGAAGCATGTTTCTACATTGATATAATTATGCTGATTCAGTGTCTCTTTATATTACTATTCATAATATTTTTAAATCTTGAACGCAATTATTTCTATTGTAGCACCATGAAAAGAAGTTAATATGTTGAAATAGTTCTATTACATTGAATGCAAATTTATTATTATTTTAGGTTTACTACACACAAACTGTAAAAAACACGAAAAAAAGGAACAATTAAATGTAATTTATTAACATATTTGCTTTCGGTAGATTTAGGAGATAATCTGGTTTGAAAAGATAATATAAGTTTCACCAAATATTTCAATAGCACTTGACAATGAATTTATCATTTCCGTGACTGACGCTTAAATGAATACTAATAAGGTCCCAATTTAATATTTGCTAATCACTTGTGATTGAATTAATAATGCGCTTTTGTCAAGAGACAGTAAAAGCGCTTTAACGTGAGCTCAACTGAAAGTTCAGTTCACGTTTAGATAATCACGTTGGAGCTTGTAGATTTATATGCTTTATGAAAAATACATTGATTTAGTTTTAAAATTATGAATTCCAAGTTTGAAAATCTACCCAATGATATATATATATA
>NC_092214.1:41419797-41452842 GCF_043381705.1 Parasteatoda tepidariorum | reverse complement strand
CAAGAGCAATGGCTCTCACTTCCTATTGAACTGATAGACCGCATAATTGAAAGCATCACACATCGCTGTTTGTGCTGTATTGCTTCTAGAGGCAATCATATTCCATATTAAAGGTACTTTTTCTATTGCAAACCGATACTTCCAATTTGTTTATTTTATACATGTGCTAATTTCTATACTACTATTAATGTCTGATAATTTCTTTTTATGTTGTTTAATACCTTACTATGTGTTGTATATTGTGGGTAAGTTTCATAAAATTCCATGTGTAATTTCTTGAGTTATCGCGATTTTTGTGAATTTTCCTTAATTTATGATAACCAGTGTATTTCTGTTTTCTAGCGGACAAATCATGAATTACGCCTTACTATTCAAGAAGAAGGACCAACCATAATGGCGTATTGTTGTTGATTAATTCACGGCGTGTCGTCAGATAAGTTTGTTTTAATTTGTCAACTCTCAAATGTTCTCTTGTTATTAAGCTATCCTCATTTATTGGTCATACAGTTAAATAAAAATTATTTTCAGTATGTTACTAAAGATTTCTCCCCTAACAAACAATAAAGTTTTAACACAATAGTAGCACTGTTCCACTTCGGTTCGACAGCCTCTTCTCGCAAGGGCAAGACTAGGTACTATCCCGATCCAGTAACCCTTTCTTTTTGATTTGTGTGTCCGTTGGGTCCACGAAAGCTGTTGTGCAGCGGTGAAAGAAGATAAATACATCCAAAGCTGAACAAAAGTTTTATGTGCCACAGGACAAAATTTATTGCGAGCCCTTTTAAAAACCACAAAAACCCTTGAAGATGCTTTACACGAAATTGTATCTTTTATATAAAGACATTCTCGCTATTTTCTTTAAAAAATAATTATTAATAAACTGTATATTTTTGGAGGATTGGGTCTCAGATGAATTTGACGGAAGATTTGATTGGATCCTCAGCAGTTTCGGTACCTGGGACAATTTTCTCTCTCTCTCTCCTCCCCGCCACTTGAGTATGACATTGACTACATTCCATGAGAATTACATGAATAATTTTCTTAAACTGCCATATAAAATAGCTGTCTGCAACTTTAAATTTTCCTAGAAAAAAATCTTTTATATGAAAAGTAATTCATCCATTAATTTTCAAGAAAACAGAATGAATTAAACCAAATGATAAATATCTTGTTTAAATCTGACAGTTACTTGGTCGATTAGGTTAAACAGTTTTCAGGCTTTCTAAACTTAGCGACCCAGTATTAAATGCAGACAGAAGATCAAGGCTAGTGCGTAGACGTGCAACAACGCCCAATGAAGACAGTTATTTTACGCTAACGGCTCGGAGACACCGAATATGAATGCCACTCTTCTTCAACTACACTTTCGCTCGGCTACTGGCGAAACTGATTCGACACAAACTGTCCGAAACTGCCTTCACTGTGTAGGTCTGTATGCTCGCCGACCAATGGTTTGTGTCATGGTAGCAGCAATGCACCATTACTCCCGCAAGTAGTGGGTAACAGAGCATGTGTACTGGAGGAGAAATGAATTGCACAATATTCTCTTCTCTAACGAGTCCCGCTTTTCTGTTCATCCTGATAATAGGCGTATTTTCATCTGGAGGGAACGTGGCACGAGAAACAATCCTGCGTACGTTCACGAAAGTGTAAAATTTGGCAGTGGGAGAATGATGGTCTCTGCTGGCATCTCCATTGATAGGCACACCGATCTCAATATCATTCGAAATGGAGCGCTTACCGGTCACCGATAAAGGGATGAGATCCTGAGACTTGTAGTCCCTCACGCTGCAGCAATTGGAAATGATTTCATGCTAATGGAAGATAATTGCAGGCCACTTCGTGCTAACTTTGTTAGTGATTTATTTTTGGAGGAAGTTATCACGTCTGTCGATAATGTATCAATCACTCGAACAATTCTCCAGGTGCAACATCAGCTCACAACCTCAATATCCTTTAATTGTTCTGCGCATATATATATATATATATNGTAATTCATACAGGTTTTGCAGGAACAAAATCTCAAATAGATAAAATCGTGATTGCACAAATAAAATATTGCTGAGATCGAGTTGATATTGAGCATGCATATAATAAAGATACATACTTAGAACTCTCGTAATTCAATTTAAACTAATATGTAACCCTTTATTAACTTTATTATTTTATTTAGGGAGGGTGTTCTAGTGCAAAAGGAAATCAAAAGAAAAAAGCGACTTTATCCTTCAAAATATATTGTACCATTAAAATCTAGAAAAAAATGAAATAGTTGTAAATAGTTTTAAAACAACACGTTGTTCATTTAAAACTTGTAAGAACACTTTAAAAGAAATTAAAAGAAAGGGGAAACTTCATCCATAAAAATATTTTGCTCAATAAGAATCTGGAAAAAGCAAACAGTTTTAGGTAATTCTAGTACAACTCAATGTAACATTTCACAATCACTTAAAATGTAACATTTATAGTGCAATCCTGTAGTCTTGTGAAATGAATTAATATAACTCCAGCTTTTATGCTGTCACATGCGGTTGTGTCTTTGTCACAAAGATGAATGGAAAAAACCATCTACTTATCGCAGATATGTGACACAAATTTAAGAGCATTGCGTCAGACAACGTAGAATAATTTTTTTACAATTGTGGAACTTTAAAGGAAATCATTACATATTAGACTAGATTTTACATATTAGATTACATTTAGATAAAATTAATTAGATTTATTTATTAAACTATACTTTGACGTTAGTTGTAAAATAATTCAGGTGTAATATTATACTCATGTTAATAATTTGAATTTTATTTCATATGAAATGCAAAATTGAATTTTGTCTACTTTTTAAAGTAGTTTTCTAAAATACGTTTAAGAAAAAAAATTCGTTGAAAAACATCAATGAAAGTGTACATTCATGCACAGAGAAAAAAATGTGGTTAGAACTACCAGAAAATTGTACCATTTAATATGTTCCAGGCTCTATGGGAGCACTAAAAGCTATGGAGACACCAAAAATGGTTTGAATATTGTATATATATATATATATATATATATCAAGACAGCCTTATCTACGAAAAATTTCGAATTAAATTCCGGCAAAATGTACCGACACTCAAGCTATCGGTATTTTTTATTGTAAAGTTCATCTGACCTTAAAATCTGATATACCGTAATTTTTGCATCAACAATTACCTTAAAATCACTAAATCATTAAAATGAAATAAATATTGCTGTAAAAATTTCTGTATAATATTTTATGGTAAAATGGATTTCACAGATGATACACGGAAAGTGCCGGTACATTTATACCGTAATTTTAGCAGTGCAAAAATTGAAAAATTGTTGAGACAACATATTTAAAACATTTTCGAACTTGTTTCAAATAAAAATTAATGTTGTTGCAGATATATAAATTTGCTTTGGGGGTAATGAGCTAATTTCGTGTCATATCACTTTACTTTTCTTGAAAAGGCTGTAAAGGAAATTAAAAATATATTTTATCTTGCAAGGCAAGTTTGGTTTTTATCTGTTCATTTTTACTCTCACTATATTGTTTTTTAATTTTATTGGGTACAAAAATTTGGAATTATAGTAAATTAAATGAAAAATAACAAGTTTAAATTTTATGAATGAATGATTCTCTTGACAGATTTTCATAAAATATACATTTACTGTTTTTCAAAAGTGCCAACAGAGGGCATTGATTTTAGAAATTAAAGATATGACTGAAGCTTGCAGATTAAAATTTATTGCACAAATCATTGGAGTAAAATTCAGAGTAAGCCCTAAATAAACGAATGATAAGTACACTGAAAAAAAAGGATGGTCAAAACTACCATGTAGCTAAATTTATCGTATTTATAACACCATGGGGACACTAAAAATCGCAGCAATTTTTACCAATGCGCTTTGGTGATGATTTTAGTAAAATTAACAATTAAATATGTTTTTATGATTCATAAAATTGGCTAAATATGGTGAAATTTGGTAATTTTATCATGATACCTTAAATCATGGTATAAAAACTATTAATTCGGTAAAATTTACTTTTCTATTTTGCATTTTTTACAACATGTATGGTAACTATAGTTTTGAAAATCAGAATTTCCGGTTAACTTTTACCAGTTAAATTACCAAATAAATATTTTAAGTACCGTATATTTAGATTTAATTAACTAGAATTAATTTTTTTTACTAGATTAGTCATTACTATACAGGGCGGTAATTTTACCAGAATTTATTTCTCCGTCTGAAGATTAACAATGAATAAATACTCTGAGAATCTAATGGCAGTTCTACTGCAAGGATGTAAGAAAGTATTTGTTGTAAAACAAAATAGTTTGTAGCATGGATGGCCACTGCACGGTACACGTGTTACAGTTAACAGTGCCACGCGATGACTTACTAAAATTTTTTAAAAACTAATAATTCGTTTACAAAGAATTTTTTTGACTGTTTAATTTTGCTCTTTATATTAGTACAAAAGTTGGAAAAAGGTTTTTCATAGCAAAAATAAAATTTTAAATGCAATAACTAATGCATTTATAATTTTTACATACACATAAAAAGTAATGGACTACGCACACATCTAATTCAATTAGAGTAAATTAAACATAATTTTGAAGCTAAATATAATATTACTAGCATAATATAAATTAAAAACACAGCAATATGATTTTTAATACATAAATTTTACAAATCTCTTACAGTACGGTATATCCCAGAAACCCCACCCACATTTTCCCTCCCTCGACTGAAGTTGTAATCGGTGAAAAGCTAGGAACCACTAATGCCATCTATTAGGAAAATTATGAATTAAGTATCCTAAAAAAGAAACGAACTGGGCTCGGGCTTCATAAAATCGAAACGTAGTAGTTGTCCGAACAGGATTCGGGTGGCACTGGCAAGGGGTTAAAATACTTTACTCAATTTCGAAAATTTGAACGTGAAGTAACTTTCCAAATTCGTATGATTTGGCTATATTGTGTTGTTGGTTTGGATTAACACATAATTGATAACCAAAACCAATATTTTTTTTTGGAACATAATAAAATCAAAACATAGTTTAAAATTAACTGATATACACAATACAAATGTAAACAAGAACAAATCTTCAGCTCCTTACCTTTATGAATTCCGGTTAGAAAGTTTACAGCTGTTTAACTCAGCTTATAGCGATAGCAGATAATTTTGTTTTCAATTAAATAAGTAAATAATATAATTTTTGAGTTCAACTCTGCTATTTTTCATAAGATATTTATTATATTAAGTAATTCTGATAAATTTGAAGTGAAATTTTGTTTTAGTTATTTATAGATATATTGATAAAAGAAAACAAACAACAGGTTAGCTATATTTAGAACAAACTCGCTTTTTGGAAGTCCTGATTGGACTTATTTTGACTTGTTTATTACTATTTGTTCTTGATGCAAAGGTTAGTGTTAGTATTTAATTAAAGTAGAGAGAGAAAATCTATTTTGCAAATAATTATTTAGATTTAAGTTTCGCAGTTAGTATATTGTTTATAAGGTATTGTCTACAACGATTTTTATTCTGATATTAATTTTCAGCTTTTATTTCCTCTCAAAACACATGTTTACTATCTTTGCACAATTTATGTTTATTATTCTATAATTACATGTACTGTCTTCACTATTTACTATTTTCTCATTATTTACTGCGTTTACTGTTAACACAGTTAACACGTTGAAATAAATGGCCAGAAAATACACCGGATGCAATAATGGTCGATAAAAAAAATATGGGTGATAAAGAATCTGCAGCTTTTCCTAGTGTAGAAAGCAACATTCACATGGATAATTTGGTGAAATAAATAAATAAATAAAAATCCGAAATTACTGAGTGCTTGATAATTATTTAGAAAAAATGTTTCATGTTATTCATATTGTTACCTAATTCACAAAGCCTTTAAAATGTTTATCAACAATAAAACCTTGAGCTTTTTTTTATTATCTCCGCTAGTCATACTTGATTAAAAAATAAGAGCTGCTTGCGTAAAAATACCATAATCAGTCTTTTTTTTTTAGTATAAATTTTTTTTAAAGTGGCATGCATAATTTTTTCCTTTCCTTCCGAAAAGAAAATTATATGTGCCACTCTAGGCTATTATGCATTCCGCTATTATGTGTTCACTCTTTTCATAAAGGTTGGCTACCTCAGGCTTAAAGGTCGGAGAAAGGTATCGTGACTGATGAGGTTCACAAAATTAATTTTCTCAAAGTTTCCTTTTTTTTCTTCTTCGTAACACTAGCAATGGATTCTTTATTAATTTATATGTTCCTTTTGATTTTTTGTGCACTTCAATTTGATTTCATTACAAAGCAACTAAATACTTTAAAAAATTTTACCCCTGGGAAAAAATATTTTATTTAATATCGTAGCGGAAAAATTCTAAATTGATTGTTTGATGAAACTTGAAAGTTTTTCTAATGATCGTCTTTAGATGTCGTTCCTTTTCCTCTGCTATTAAATAGGTTTGAGAACAGCAATTTGTGAGATTTCAGTGGAATTTTTATTGATTAAATATTAATACTTTAGCTTAATTTTTAGCAAGGAATTTTTAAAAATAAAAGATGGCCATTATGAAACAGCATGTTTATATTAAAAGGTAAAAAATAAATCCAAAATATAAAAGAATATGTCAGTAAAATTTATCATCAGAATTAATAAATAAATAAAAACAGAAATAAAAAAAACCTTGCACTGGAAGCAAAACCTGTGATGAAACATAACTAGAAAAAATTTTTAAATTAATTTTTAAACAATAACAGTGTAGGATAGAAATAACTAAAATATTTATTGAAGTCACAAGAAGCATGCAAGCTAAAACCAAACAGGATATTAGATGTTTTTTTGTTTAGGATATTCTTACCCAAAAATAATTTATTTATTACTTCAAATAATTGAAAGTGAAAAGAACTAAACTTGTATCAAGTAACGGAAAAGGAAAAGTTTTCTCAAGGGAGGAATTGTCCGACAGCTACAAGAAATGAAATAATAATGAAACTTTCTCTACAATACATGATTGGTGACGCGAATTGAGCTGTATGTTACTTTTCTCTCAAATGAAATTTTTATATTTTATTATATATTTTTATTTTTGAAATTTTATTATTTATCTTCTTTACGTCTTATACAGCTTTTAATTCATAATAAATATTCTCGAAGTTCGTTTATATTTAAATAGATTTTATAGTATGGAAAGAAGATTTGAAAACAATTATGTCCTTGTAATCTTTGATTCTAAAAATAAACATTTTAACCCAATTACCTCATGTTATGAGAGAGATGTTTCATGCATTTATGAGAAATAAATATAAAAGGGTATCAAAATATTTTGCTATAAGTCTATTTCAAATAGATATAATGCATTGATATCCTCCACATCATAAATTAATAATTAATAAGATAACTGCAAATAACAATGTATTTAGCGTAAGTATCAAGCTAGATTTGGTAACTTAGCCGATGAAAATATTCCAATCACTCTTAATTCAAAACTTACTGCAAGTTTTTTATTTGGCCGATTCCTCTGAGTTTCGTATTTAAATTAATCGGTATTGAATAGAATAATAAGAATTTTGAAAAGAATTATTCAGTTTTGAAAATGTTGGTGATAGAATTAAGCATATTCAAGATGTTTAAAAGCATACAATTAAAGGCAGGAATTTATCTTAAATGAACAATTGATGATCTCATTTCGTTACCAAGTGAAGCAGTAATTTGTTAAATTAATAGTATGCTGAATGTTGTTTAAAACACATACAGTTTCCACAAATTTGATTCAAAAGCTAAACTTTGGAAATGAAGTGTTAGAAATCTATTTCGAAGATAAGTTATTTCTTGAATTGAAACGAATAATCCCTAGAAACTGAAGCAAAAAAAAAAGATTGATTTGTAAATAAAAACTTCATTTTCTTCAAAATGAAAATTTCTTTTATGGAATTCACGTGAATAAATATGACATATTTAAGCTCTCGAACTCCGTACTCATTCTCAAGACAACGACATGCGAAAATTGAAAAAAAAAAAACAAAAAAAAAACACTGATTAGAAATTAAAAGATTCGCAATTGCTAACAAAAATAAAAAAAGGAAAATAATGGAAACATAAAACTTAGGGAGGAAAATAACTTTCTAGGGAGTGAAATAAGTCTCAAGAGCATCAAGATAAGCTGATATGTCAGAAGTGGAAAGAAATTTAGCATTATTGAAGTACAGCTTATGCCCAAGGTTCCAAAAATGTGCTGTAATTATTGAATCATTGAACACTTGTTGATGGGAATACCTATAGTTTTCCTTTAAATTGATTTTTTAAATGCGTCTGATTTGTTAAATGTAGCCAAAATTACATTGGCCGAGGTATGTGTTAAATGCCCCAGTGATAATTGATATTAATCTGATTTTTAAAGGGCTTGAATTTAATTTTATTAGCAGATATGGAAAGAATTTTAAAATCAAATTGAGGCAAGCTATTATCAATTTTGTAGTTAACGAGGCACAAGAATGGTGAAGTAAGTACTTCCTGGATGGAATAGTAGGAGAAGAGTGTTGGGATCAAGTAAGTTTAGCGAGCACTGAATCAGGTATAAAAGAGTTAAATCACCGTTAAACATGTCGATAAAAAGTAATTTATAAAGCTAATTAAGTTTTTATTGACAAGTCTTTTAGGAATTGTTTGCTTAAAAATATTGTTATTATATTAATATTTAAAATATTTGTATTAATAATGATATTTAAATAATTCCTACAATCAATTTAATTATTTGAAAATTAATATTAGTAATAACATTGTCTTCAGTTTTACTTCTTAAAATAGTATTATAATTATTGCTACCTAGAGGTGGATATTTTATTGCATGTTTTGGATCAAAACCATTTTTCAACTACAACTTGTAAATTGGAGAGATTTTGAAATTTGTTATTATTACTTGAAACTTGAAAAACTTTAGCAAAATTTTAAATGGTAAAACTGTTATAAAACTGTTCTAGTTTTACTATTTAAAACAGTATTATAATTATTACTTCCTAGGGACGGATATTTTATTGCACGTTTTGGATAAAAACCATTTTTCAACTACAACTTGTAAATTGGAGAGATTTTGGAATTTGCAATTATTACTTGAAACTTGAAAAAATTTAGCAAAGTTTTAAATGGTAAAACTGTTAAATGGTAATACTGTTCTAGTTTTACTATTTAAAATAGTATTATAATTATTACTTCCTGGGGGTGGATATTTTATTTCATGTTTTGGATAAAAACCATTTTTCAACCACAACTTGTAAATTGGATAGATTTTGAAATTTGTAATTATTACTTGAAACTTGAAAAAATTTAGCAAAGTCTTAAATGGTAAAACTGTTGAATGGTAAAACTGTTATAAAACTGTTCCAGTTTTACTATTTAAAATAGTATTATAATTATTATTACTTAGGGGTGGATATTTTATTGCATGTTTTGGATAAAAATCATTTTTCAACTACAACTTGCAAATTGCATAGATTTTGAAATTTGTAATTATTACTAGAAACGTGAAAAAATTTAGCAAAGTTTTAAATGGTAAAACTGTTTTTCGTTTACTAGCAACAAAAAACTCACGACATATTTGTGGTGAAAATTGTAGTTTTAAATAATGATAAATTTAAAACTACTTTTCTTAAATCAATATTTTATACCAAACTCTTATCTATTAGACTTCTTACTTTTCTGATACACCTAAATTTGATATATTATTCTTGCAACAAGCTAATTGGACTTTTATTTAAAAACCAACATTTCTTAAAAAATAATAATTTGAGAAAGAAAATTACTATGTTAACTCTTATAATTCACAATATTCTAAAAATAGAGAAATGCTCTTAAAAATATTTTTATTATAAACTTTTCTCCATACTCCTTATGAAGAAATAAAAATAAGTTAAAATGTAATTTTTGCTGCACATCGTTAACATATACTACTTCTGAATTATACTTCATTAAACCTAAAAATTCTGAAGCAAACTTGGTTCTTTAATGTATGCCAAGAGTACAGTAAAGCACGCCTAGCTTCTAAGAGTTTTAGAACATTTATTTGATTGAACTAAGTCGAAGGACTTCAGCTGAAAATGTATGCGATGTCGGACTCGGAAGAATGTTAATTTGACATACAAAGGCATTTAAGGTGAAATTGTTTTGAATTTATGAAGCTCATTCTTGTAACCTTGAGGAAACTAGCTTCTTTGTTAAAAATGAAATATATCTCGAAAGTGAGCAAGCTACATCTAAGGTATGAAATATTTTTAGGAATTCTGAGATGAAGAGAAAGCTAGTTTCTTTGACAAGAATGAAATATGTGTAAAGTTTTTATTTAATTTGGACTCGGTATGAACACGTGCTGGAAGTAGCAAAAATTGTCACTTTATTTGAGTTATTAATATTCTATGTAACAATTATCTTTAATTAAATATAAAAATTAAAAAAAAGTCTTTTTTATATATTTTGGCATTTTTATATTATTATCCTTATTGTTCTTAATTAAATTTGGGGGAAATTTTCTTCTTGTTGTCTGTTGCACGTGATTTCTTAAACAGATCTTAAATACTTTTGTGTCGCTAATTTCAAATCTGCCATAGATTTCTTTTTCCAAGCTCTAGTTTCTTTTAATGACATTTTTAATCTATTCTTTTGCGAAATGTATGCAAATCTGCAATCAATTTTTCTCTCCAACTTCCTTTTTCTTATTTTATTTCTATTCATTTATTGTTTATTTATTGTTCATTTCTATTTAATTTTGTTTATTTCCAGCTTTTATTTATTTCTATTTTTTTCTACTGCATTTTTAGTCTATTTTTTGTCGAAATGTATTTGTTTAAAAACGTTATATATAATAGGGGGTAACATAATGGTTGTGACAAATTTCTCAGAAAGTTAGGCACATAGTCAGGAAATTCATGGAAACTTATGCCCGGTAATGTTGTCAAAAATCGCTGGGGACACTTTACTACTATGAATTATTCTTTTTTGTGCTTCTGAACAGGTCAAAATAGGGAAGCACACCTAGCGATGTCGTATGATGACATTTCAAGGGATGGATTTCAATGTAATTTCAATTTTGATGACGTGTCCTTACTCCTCGAGAAGCTTTGAGCAACATTAATGCTACCTCTAGCTTTATATATAACGTTTTTAAACTTGTACATTACGAGAAAAATTAGTCTTAAAATGTCATTAAAAATCTCTAGCTTTAGGAGCATAATTAATTTCAGATTTGAAATTCACACACCCGAATTTAATAATATAGAGTTTTTGCATGAATGCGACAAAACATTCTTCCCAAGTGTTTTACATCGCTGCTTTAAGAAACTTTCATTAATTGGTTTAATGTGGTTTAATAAACGGTTTAATAAGATTTATTTCATATATACCCGATTTTATTGAAAATACGTTAATTTGCTTTATTTATATGAATTTCACACATTTATGCAAATACATATTCCACTTCTCAACGAATTGGAGCATAGGGCTTCTATTATAGTTTTCCATCTCGCTTTATTTGGGGCGAGATATTTTGCCTCTCTCTATATCTTTCCTATTGTTTTAATTCACTTATAATCAATCGTCTTGCGACAAGTATTTTTTAGGTCTTTCTCTTTTACTATTGCCCTGAGGGTTCCTACCAAAAACTTGTTTTTCATTTAATTTTTCAGTTTTACGTGGAACACGAGCAATCCATTTCCATATAAGTTTTTTAATTTCCACTTCGATTGGTCTCTGTTTTAATTTAACTAGCTCATGAGTGCGCATCACTAATACTTTAATAGAAAATGTTTTCAAATGCACATACTGAAAAAATATGTAAAAATAAACAAATCTATTTTCTGAAAACTAATCAGAATGCTTCTCTTTAAAGAAACTTTTCCCGTTTATAGCAAAATCAAATTTTCAAATATTGATTTAATAACTTTCAAACAACTATATGGGTCATTCTCACGAAAACTGTCATTTTTCAGTTCATAAAATCCCGAAAAAGTAAAGTGAATAAAAAGCTCTGAAACTTTTTATATTAATAGAAATATGTAATGGCATTATAAAGAAAGTATATATCCTATAAATTATACTTAATATTTAAATTAATTAATTTTTTAAATAATTAATTTATAATTAATTAATTTATAATAATTAATAATTAATTAATTAATTTAATAAATAAATTAATTAATTTAATAAATTAATTTATTAATTTTTTAATTTATTTTTCAAATTAATTAATAAGTAAATTAATTATTTTCACTATTTAAAAAGTGAGGGAATGACACTAATAGTGAGGGAATGATATTTTATTTTAATACATGTTTTTATCTAAGTTACATCTACCTAAAGTTTGAAAATGATAACATACTAAGTATATCTAATATTTATTATAATTTAGTCTTATATATTTAATAGTTTTTACAGGTTTGGGAAATAAAATTGGCTGGCACGATTGAACAAAAAAAAATTTAATAATATACTCATCTTGAATCATTCCCTCACTTCAGCGTCATTCCCTCACTTTATACACTAGTGAGGGAATGACGAATTCAATAAAATTTAAAAATAACAGTTAGGCCTAATTAATTTCTGAAGTCAATCACATACAATTATATTCATACAAGAAAGCAACATATAATTATCCACTTTCTCGATGAAGTTGTATTTTATTTTACTCTAAAAAATGACATGAGGGAATGACAAATGTAAAAAATTTTACCTGGTTTGATTCATTCAAATTTATTCCACAGCAAGGCTTCTTTAAGTTGAAGGTGGAAACATACTGCAATTTTGTTCTATGAATCCAGTTGTTAACTTCTGAAGTTTTTATTAAAATATTCTTATTCTAAGAAGATTGCAGGTGATAAGAACATTGTTGTGAGGGAATGACGCGAAACACTGGGGACAAAGTTTAAAATAGTGCTGTGTTAATATTTTTATCAGAAATAAAATTTAAAATTGATTTCTGAATTCTATATTTTAGTATTCTGAAATAAAAAACACGAATATGTAAAAAAATTTTTTTATTTCAGTAACAATTTTTTTCTTTTTTTAAATCAGCAGTGGGGACAAGTGAGGGAATGACATATTGGTATATTTTAATTACCTAAAATAAATAAAAAATAAAAATTGATAATTTTATTTTTATTCTTTTGTTAGCTTGCATTCTGAAGGACACTTTCCCTGCATTTTTTTCTTTTCTTTCGTAAGCTGTAAAACAGACATAAAATATACTGGGGACATGAAAATGACTGTTTTTGTGAGAATGACCCATATAAGATTTTTTCACCTAGAAATGCTTTTAGGACTCTCATTATATTAAAAACAAATTTTCAAAAAGGTAAAGTTCTTTCTTTTGAAAATGACAAGGCTTTTTTGTCTTAGAATTGGGAATACTAAAAATTAAAATGTTTAAAAAGGTATTGCAGAAGTTTATTCGCAAGTGAGAAATATTCTTAAAATAATAAAATCAAAATCATACTTGAAATTATAATAATGGACATATTTATGATCTGTATTTGAATTTGCAAATCACGCAAGATAGAAAAATGTGCTATAAAAACCACTGCGATTTCTTAAACGAAACATATTTTATTAAATAAATATAGTTGTAGAAAAATAAAGAAATATGGATGTTTATTTTTATTTCACTCTGCATGTTTTCAGTAATATCTAAAAGTAGTTAATAAAATAAATTACGCGGAACGAGAGCATATAAATGGTGAACTTTAATATCTACCCTTATATATATGTTTTTTAAATTCTTATAAAGATTAATTTAATGATGACTTTCACATTCACAAGTAATTATTTCATCAAAAAATATTACCAAGACCTGATGACTCAGCGGAAAGGTCTTAATAAAGTATAAAAAAATCAGTTAATTTATCGTAAGTACAAAGCTGCTTATGCTTGCAGGTAGAATAATTATAATAGGTGCGACAACGATTGTAGCTATAGTTCGTTTCCCAGGAGTTAGCACTTGGTTCCGCCTTCATCACATGATATCCGACGATACTATGTCTCTATTTTTGGGAGAAGGATGTGAACAATCCTGAACAAGGTTGCTATTTGGCGATCATATGACAAAAATATTTATTTCGCAATCTTTATGTGCAATTTTTTAACATGAAATATTTAATAAATTTTATATTTCTCACTTTTGAGTGAATAGTTTGTCCTTTTTGAGACATTTTGCTTCAATATATTTAATTAGCTAGAGTGACGAAAGGTATAATAGCAGATGATAAAGCGAAGTAAGTGACTGAAAAGATGACTCAGTGTTTGCATTTGGCGCGCACTAAGGGTTGTCTCAATTTCAAGAGCGGAGATGTTTCTCCTCTTACTCCCACGCTGAAATAAACTCTTCGTCCGAGGAGGTGGAGCCAAGTGCCAACTTCTGGTGAACGAACTATAATTAGTTTAAAATGCTTTTATCAATTTCAACAGACTCATGAATAACTTCATGTTTTGGATTAACTATTTTTTTAAAAAAAAATATAGATTCTGCTGATAAATATTAGTTCAGGTTATTTTTTATTCATATTCGATAAATTTGCAAAAAAATACACTACTAAAGTGGTTTTTATAGAATTTATTTTCTATGTATACGGTACCAAAGATCTTGCTGAATTGTTTTATTCATTAAAATATATTTATCGGTGGCATTGTAAAGTTCATAATAAAAATTTTATAAGAGAATTGAATTTACTTTATTATTAAAGTGCATATTATCAAGATGCACACAACGTTTGACATAGTGTTTTCTGTATTTCTGTCCACATATACACGTAATGACGTGATCGCCATACCAATATTGGGATGTAGTGTGGTCATACTTGATGAAATTTTATCAATAACGTTCCATTCCACACATATTCATGTACGCATGTTCTGCAGTAAATGAGCAAGTGTAACTGCATGAGTGTTTAATAAGTATGCGAGAAGATACTCAGATTGGTGTAACTATGCAATTGCTTCAGGCTCAGTTTCTGCAAAAGCAGTTGTTGAAGATGCGCAGTTATTTAAAAGTATTGATGCGAGTGATCTAGAATATTTTTATTGAAAAAAAATGAGTATTAAGGGGTATTGTGTGCATATTTTTATGAAATAAAGAAGTACAGTAAACACTTTAAGTATGTAATTTTATTTAAAAACAGTTCAACAATATTAGTTGAATCTACTGTCAAGTAAAGCACCAACAACCTGAATATTTTCTGCATTCATTAATTTTACTAGGTACTTTAACATTCTTCATTGTAACAGATCAAAGAATGTAACAAAATAAACATACTGCTAAGCGCAGGATATGAGTATAGTTTTGATGCACAATTGCTTATCTATCAAAATAAAATCAGTACAAATACATATAAATAAATGCAAAGCTGTATTATAATCTCAGCTACAAACTAATAAAACAGTTAATTGAAACATTTATTGAACATTTTTCCGTCCATTCGGCATCATCGAATCCGCCAACATTCAAATTTTGATAATAATTAAATGCGTTTTAACGTTTTGCAACCTAAAGAAACGTCCCACAAATGCTTATGTGTATTGCAAAAATAAACTGTTAGACTTATATTGGCTTCCAAAAAAATAAAATATAAGCTCAAAATTTAAGCTCCTTGTTGGAGAATTCCTTGTTCAAGCAATTAATAGCAAAAGTATATTAAAGAGCGATAAATAACAAGTTTTACAAGGAAGGTTGAAGCATCTATTTCTGTTGCTAGTTAGTAAAAATTTTTCTGCCACAAGGTGAACATACTATTATTTAACTGTACAAAATTTATTACCGATACAAATCATTATATATATGCCCCAAAAATGACTGGCAGAATTTGAAAATCAATAAAAAAATGGAGTGCAAAAAATTCTATGGTTTTGCGGCATTATGCTTGGGAAACTAGAGTTTCACACCTTCAAATTGCGAATTTAGTAAACTTCCCGCCAATAGGTGACGCTGCAAGCACAGGGAGATGTGCAGAGAAATTGAATCCGTGGCATTCCCATTCGATAATTCGCTACGCAATTAGTTAATGAAAGATTTTGACGATGATTTACTCGTACAACAGCGGTTATTCATCTTTTTTGTGGTGGTATCACAGCCTGAAACACAGCTATGTACAGTGTTCTGCATTGCCAAATATTGGAAGAAAGTTGAACCAAATTTACAATTTGGTCAGATGGATAATGCTGTAAACGTAATGCTGCAAACCATACAATTTCATCGCATTCGGTTCTTTTTCATAATCCATCAGTCATTTTTGGGACAACCAGTACATATATTTACGACTCATTTAGATGTATTTGATAAACAAGATAATATTTATATGATTTAGATTTATTAATTACAAATCACTAAGCAACGTTTTATATAAAATTCAATATTATGCTTTAACTTCCATAGAGTTTTTTTTTAACTATGTTACAACAGATGATCTATTGTAATTCTTTTTGATCGAAAATCATAAATTCATTTGATTTGCAGAATAATCAGGTTTTAAGGAAATCAATATATTGGTAATTTATTCATGTAAATACAATCTCAGGAAAATCGGTCCAGTGTTGAACCATAAAATCAGTATCTTGAATAATAATATCGTGCAAATTTGTTGTAAAATTATAAGGCGTCAAATTGAACCTTTTTTCGTACAAGTTGAACGATACTATCAAGTAATTAGGTTTACGATGGTTTAATTTGCACGATAATATGGTTCAAATATTATTATAGCTGCTGCGATCTTGAACGATATAATTCAACACGATTCAAAATTTCTAATAGATTATAACCAGTTTAAAATATATACATTTTAAAGGTATTTACCCACTTGGGCAGAAATTAAATTATATTCTTAATTAAACTTGAAGTTTTAAATATACTTTTAGAATATACAGATCATATATTTCATAAATATAGTTTTAGAATATACATAGTGTATCAAATACCTGTTACTTTATCCAAGTATAAAAAAATGGATCTTCAGTTTTAAAAGCATCAGTTTCTATTATATTTGAGCTGTATTTCTAGTAACTTCTTCAATTTTCTACAAGGAAAATTACTGTGTTCTATAGTTTAGCTATCTCTTTACTCAAGAAAAACTAAAAAAGCACACAGTAATTTACTTAAAATTTGTAATTGAAAATATCACTTCAGTTTTATTCTCAGCTCAGTTATTCAAATTTTAAATTAATATTAAAAATATTAACTACACATAATGCACCTAAGAGATAGTTATTTTGATTAGTTAATATAATCTAAGTTCTCAATTATACACGAAGAAAAGATATGGCCATATTGTATCAGAGATAGATTGCTAAGTTATTATATTAGCCATTGGAAAGAGTTCTTCGATAAAATGTTCATTGAAGAAACTGTGAAAAAAAACAACGAAACACATTTTTTTATGAAATAACTACTGGCAGTTCAGTTTCTGAAAAGACTGGCCATATTATAATGAATACAGGAGAGCAAATATCATTAACATTTAGTTTATGAATAGAACTATTTGGAAACCATAAGTTCATTTTCAGGATTTTAGAAACTGTTTCTTACCTCTAAATTTCACTTTCAAATTGGAGCAGCATAGATATGTACCATTGGTATATAAAAAGTAGACATGCAGTAGAAATTAGCTTAAGAATTAGACCAGGATTTTCTGTGGTAAAACAGATGATTTGCATTTTTAGTGATGATGAGTAGATGCTTTGCATTTTTAATGATAAAATTTACGAATTTATTTCCGGGTGGCCCAAACAAAAGTTTGATGAGTCAATTAAAGAAAAAAATAGGAGGGGATAATGCTGTGCTCTGCATTACAATGCAGAGAATTCCTATGCAGAAAAATATCGGAATCAAATTTCAAAATTATTTAAAAAGTTTGTTTACAAATAACGATAATGTCCTAAAGAAATATAAAATGATGTTTTTTGATGAATGTCAGACTAGTCTCGAAGAAATGCTTGCACAGACGTCGATTAATTTCCTCTTTAGATTCCATCCCGCTGCTGAAACGAATTATTGTTAGTGTGAAAATATTTTTACATAATTTAAGTTGAAATCGCCTAATGTTGATGAACTTAGTTGCTAATTTCAAGACTTGGTTAAAAGAAATTTTTGTTTCCAAAACAAAATGCATATAATTTCATAGTTTTTGAAATTTTCTTTTATTGTTTTTTAATATTGTCGGTTAATTTTGGGATACTTCGCGGCTTTGTCGAATAATTGAATTAAAAAGTTAAAGAAAATTGAGTTATAATGATTTTTTCACTTTATTTAAATAGAAAGCTGTGCGATTGAAATTAATTTGTTTTTAAACATCAAATTGATTCTTCAGCAATAGAAATTTGTTCAATGAGAAACAGCTTTATGTTGATTGGTCTGATATTGCACAAATGCTAATTCTGACGTTTCAACTTACCACAACGCTAACTCAGACTTTTTAGTTTAACATATCATTTTAAGCTCTATTTGGTAGTTGAACTGCTAGTGCATAGATAATATATAATCCAGCAAAACTGAAAATTTGGCAAACTGAAAAATTTCTCGTTTTATTTATTTATTTATAATAAATATAGGACTGAATATACTTTAAGGATGATGCAATCCATGAATTAAATGGCAGAAGTAATATATGTAAGCGCTCTTATAACTTCAAAAATCATTTTCTAAAACCTTTTCTTTTTAACTTTGTAACCGTCGTTGAACAGCCGATCCAATTTCGATCTTATGACTACTAATGTTCAACTCCGTAGCCTTGTAATTTGGAACACAATCCAAAAGACAAGGAAACTCCTGGATCAAGTATTGGGATAAGTTTTGCGTTCGTGGAGGACCTTTTGGGGACTCTAACCCATGATCCGTCTACCACTGAGGATATTTTACGACAGCACTGTGGTTGGTGCAAGCCGGGTGCAGAATTCGTATCGATCAGCCATCGCTGGGATTCGTACCCGGTTCACCTCATTGGAAGGATAACGCTCTATTTCCTGAGCCCCCACGGTTCTGCTATAACCTTAAGATTGAGATACGAAATACATAAAACCACATGGAAAAACGAATAACGTTCACAGATTTATATTAACTGTCGAATAATCTGGTGAGTGTCCAAATCCATATACTTTACCTCATAAAGTCTTTCTGATACTCTCAAAACTGCTGGAATCCATTTCCATCTACTCACTGAAGTTTTTCCATTATGTTTTTGTCTGGGGGCTTATATAAACTTAACCATGCATCAAAATTACAGAATTTTATAGCAAATATTATTTTGAACTAGCAATAATTTATCACTAAGGAACAAAAGAGTTCTTTAAACTGAACTTAAAATAACAGTACTAATTATAAAAATATAAAGTATAGCCTATCTTTTCAGAAACACTTCATTGCAAGCTTATGTATTAAGCTTTGAGTGCATTTATGTTCTTTTTCGTATCTTCAATTTGGAGTGCTAGACAATGAAACAATTAGTTTATCAAGTGTCTTAGTGGCACTTATATCTTGGCATTTCCAAACATTTACCATTATATTTAGGAACATTTCCCTAAAATTGTGGTCTTAGCTATTTTATAGTTTAGGCTTTTGTATCTTCATGTTCTTCTATGATGGTGCATCGTAGCCATAGCTACTTCTGATAACTTCACATCGATTGGCTCCCGAGTATCATAAAGTGTTGGAGCATGCAAAATTATTCCACATGTTCCAACTAGGACAGCGACTGTAAATATCCACAGAAAGAGACGATCCAAAACCATTGCCACATATTTCCAATCTTCTTTAACCTGAAATAAAATAGAAAAATACGAATAATTTATTGACAATGCAACTGAAAAATGTTTTGCTTTAATATTACGTGTTACTGCTTTGTGAACAATCCAAGTGAATTCGCTGTCTCATGTGAGACAATTGAACATCATAATTTCACATTAAGTTTATTATACAGTTTAAAGAATTTCGATTCAAGTTTGGTATAAAGATATTCCAGGCATGAGAACAGCTAAACTAAAAATTTTAATTAAAATATTAATTGATTTTGATTTGTTTGAGCCACGTGTTTTATTCTTATTGAGCCACCATTCATTCTCAAAACAATCTCTCAACCACTTCTTAATTTTCTTTATGTATTAGATAGCATTTTATACAGTAGATACTATTCTAGATAACATTTTATAATACTACTGACACTGAAATTTGAGAGCAAAAAATATCTTTAGGAAGACATTTATGTTATAACATACATGTTTAGGTTGACTTGTTTGTTCCACTTGTGGGTTTTATAAACACAACCTTTCAGCAACTTGGTAGTTTTTTTCATAAATTACTTAACATTTTCACACTACTAACACTAAACTTCTGAACCAAATATATGTTTAGGAAATCAAGCATGTAATTTAAACTAAATGCAGTTAATTTATTAACTATATAACATAGTTACATGTTCAAAAAATAAATAGATAAGGCTTACTGCTGACCATTTCCAACATCTCCCCCCAAAAGATTACATTTCATGTTTTATTAATTATGATAATTTCTGAAATAAATTTTTTTTATTTTTCAGTTTATTTCTTTCCTTCATCATTAATGTTATTTAAATGTATTTTAGTAAAATAAACTTTTTTGACAAGAATTCGAACATTTTAAAAGCTTGAAGTCTATCAAGCAAATTTTATTTTAGCTACATATTTAATTTATATACTTCTTTTAAACCAACCGCCGTTAGCCGCAGAGACACATTTGAAAATAATCGTACATTAAACTTGATTGATGATGATATTAAGGTAGATATTTTTTTTTCCAGAGAAATAAACATCAGTAGAAAAAAAAAGAAAATGCATCGAATCCTGTAAAAACCACTTTCGGTCGCTACAAAAAGATATCAACGCGCATTTTTTATTTACATAAACCTCAATCATTAGGGCTAAAAAAAACTCGCACTCCTTTTTCAAACTAAAATAATAAATAAAACGTATACATCTTTACACTTAGTTGATGCAGAAAAAGAAATTGAATGAAAAATCGATAGAAATTTATTGAGTCTGGGGTATATCATGATATAATTGGGAAAACTATTGTGTTAAGCAATTTTTAGTGATAGCAAAAATATTTCAAATTTTGATAATTACTTTCAGATAATTTATAATATATTTTTTACTCTTTTGGTTTATTTATTTTAAAAATTCTTTACAGAAGTCTTTTTATTATTTTTCTATATTTATTGGGTTGTTCGGAAAGTAATTTAGTTTTTCCCGACCGAGGATTTAATTGTATTTTTTCAGAGCCCTCTTCACATTTAAGCAGCATAATCATTAAATAGTTTGACAGCTGATATAGCAGGGCTTTCTTGTGAAAAAGTTCGATTGATAATGTGCAGTAGTGTTTGATTGGTGACCTTTCAAATATGGAAAGCGAAAGGCAGCATTTTTGCATTTTTTTAAAACTTTTTTTATTATCGGGAAGGTAGTAATAATGCTGTTCAAGCAGGAAAAATTTATCTGATGTGCACGGTGACGATGTATTAGCAGTACACCAGTGCCAAAACTGGTTTGTGAAGTTTCCATGTGGAAATTTTAATATTGAAGATGCACCAAGTTTGGGAAGGCCAATTGAAGGCCTTAATTAACAATAAAAACCTTAACTGATGCAGCTCGTAAGATCACTGAAAGATTCCATTTTTAGAACTCTACCGTTCATGATCACTTGAAACCCCTATGTCTTATCTTCATGCTTGACATATGGATTCCTCAAGACCTTTCGGAAAGAAATTTTTGTCGTCACGTTAAACGTCAAAAGAATGATCCATTTTTGAAGCGTATCATCATTGGGGACAAGAAATGGGTTGTCCACAATATTTATTCTGGCCTCTAAAACTTATTTAGACTGTAAAACCTTTACTTCAAATAAAGAGGTCAACTATCTCCCTGATCAGTCTTTTTCTAGCGAAGAATATATATTTTAAGAGCGTGGAATCATTTTAAAGCTAGAAAGATGGCCAAAGGCATTGAACCAGAATTGACAATATATAATTCAATTATGTGTTTATTCACTCTAAGAAAATCAAATTTCATTTCCATAAAAAAAAGAAATTAATTTCAGAACAACCCAATAAGTCAAAATAAGCAAAAATAAGGTCATTTTAAAATGTTTTTTTTTCTTCTAGATTTGAAGATCTTTAATAATAAATATATATTTATAAAGTAATATAGAAGAGAGGGCAATCTTCTTCATACAACGGACAATTTTTTCAACAGATGAATTACGCCATACAGCTTAAGAACTAAGTGTGTCAATGGCAAATTTTTGTATACGTTATATTTTTATGTAGTATCTTCCATCGATAAAGTTATGGTTAACCAATGACTTGGAAGAAAATAAAATAATAAATACTAATGAAGAAGAAGGGACTTTCGCAAGGTCGTAACTGATTATAAATGAAATTAGTTTGTTAGTCAAACCTACGCGAATATTGAGACGGATAAGAACTAGGCTTAACAAAAGAGGATCTAATACTGCTTTCATAGATTTAAAAATTAAAATATACTTATCGTTATTACACAATGAAAAACAGACAAGCATATTACAGCGGAGAATTTTTGTTTCTGTTGATGAATATCAGTGCGAAGACGCCAACAAAATCTTACCAGCTCAATCTACAAGTGACACTCTACTTGGTGTTCGTTGAATTTTTGATAGCCAAGGAGAGCCAACACACTGATGTTTTCGGAAGTGAAAATTGCTCTCGTATGGAGTGAAAACGCAAAAGCTTGGTGTTGAGCCGTGGTGGCTCAGGGGATAGAGCGTTCACCTTCCAATGAGGTGAACCGGGTTCGAATCCCAGTCGATACGAATTCTGCATCCGGCTTGCACCGACCACAGTGCAGACGCGAAAAATCCTCAGTGGTAGACTGATCATGGGTTAGAGTCCCCTTGCCGTCAGGCTAACCGTGGGAGATCCTCGCGGTCTTCCTCTCCATGTAACGCAAATGCAGGTTAGCTCCATCAAAAAGTCCTCCGCGAAGACAAATTTCTCCCAATACTTGATCCAGGAGTTCCCTTGTCTTCTGGATTGGGTTCAAAATTACAAGGCTACGGAGTTGAACATTAGTAGTCGTAAGCCCATAAAATTGGGTCGGCGGTTCAACGACGGTTATAAAATAAAAAGCTTCGTGTTGAGCCGTGGTGGCACAGGGGATAGAATGTTCGCCTTCTAATGAGGTTAACTGGGTTCGAATCCCACCGATAGCTGGTTGATAGGAATTCCGCATCCAGCTGGCACCGACCACAGTGCCGACGTGAAATATCCTCAGTGGCAGACTGATTACGGGTTAAAGTCTTCTTGCCATCAGGCTCACGGTGGGAGGTTTTCGTGGTTTTCCTCTCCATGTGACGCAAATGCGGGAGAGTTTCACCAAAAGTCCTCCACGAAGGCAAATTTCTCCCAATACTTGATTCAGGAGTTCCATTGTCTTCTGGATTGGGCTTGAAATTACAAGGCTACGAAGTTGAAAAGTGGTAGTCGTAAATACAAAATTGGGTCGGCTGTTCAACGACGGTTATAAAAGGTGGGCGTAAGATTGTATTCAATTTTAAGTGTTTAGATTTAAATTACATCCTTTAAAATCGTATAGGAATTCTCGATTTGGTGTTAATCCAGAAGAAAGTGTTTCTTCACAAAATTTTTTTTGGTTTGTTCAATATCATATTCACAGAGATATTACACCACAGTTTTTACAATGCACGAATTTCCAAACTCCAATCAAGTTTTCCCGGAAATCATATTTTTTTACCTCATGTCATCGATACCCATCCCATCTGGTCTTCATGAGATTATAGATAATCAAAGTCATTGAAATATATCGCAAAATATTCTTGTTACACATATTTTTGTATTTTTTCATCTCCTGCAAAGTTTAATTCTTTCCATTTTTGCTCAAATTATAATCTTTTAAAACTTATAAAATTTCAAAAAGTTCTATTGAAGATGATCGTTTTCAAGAAAATGCGATTGAAGTGCGAAGAATTGTATGTCATACAAGTCTGTATTATAATAATCCGTACTAAAACCCAAAATCAAAACAAAAAAAATCATTTTAAAATATTACATTGCAAATTATAAGCTTTCAGAATGCGTAAAGGAAAAAAAAATTGATTTTTGGATTGGTATATCTCTCTAAAAATTTTATCCACTGTTTTCATTATAAAGGTGTACAAACGTGTCATAACTGTTTGCATTCAATTACTTTCTCGTTCGAAAGCTAATGAATACTGAGGGAAAAATAGCTTAAATAATATATTTACTTGGAATTAAGTGAGTTATTTTTCTAATTTTTCTTCGAGTTTCTAATGCTTGTTTTTCTAATGTTGACACTTTTCTTGTTGTTGTTTATGCTTTCTATAGTAAATCCTTAAAAAGATTCCAAAATATTCTTATTTTATCTTTCTTTTATTTTTGTAAAGATTACGTGATTGTGACATATGTACTTTGATTTTATTTTTTTAGACCCTATCTTTTCATAACAGATTGAAATTTATAGTTATTTTTGTATTTATAATTCAATACATTTAATATTTTCCCATTTTTAATATAGAAAAAAAATTTCAGTTTTTATTCTTCAAAATTATAATGAAAAGGAAATTTCATTCAAGACTTATCTTAGCTTTTTAGTTATTTTTCTTCATATTTTATTACGTATTATTTATTCTTTGATTTAAATTACGAAAGAAAAGTATGAATAAGCTCTAGATCATTTGCAAGAATATTTCAGTTTACTTTTTTGCATGATTTTACACCACATATAATAACTTCCTAAAATGATTACTCTTAGACAGCATAAATGCTCGTAAAAGAAATTCCAACATTACTATAAATTACAGCTTCATAACAGCTCAACAGCAAGGATTTCTAGAAAATTAGATTTTCCCATTAGGCAAACAACGTAAGAAACTCGTTTTCTCAATTATACCATCCTGAAATAACTTTTTACTTTAGTCCAAAAGTTACAGATTCCTTTTAATCAATTTAAGCTGGATTGCTAATCGAATCTATGAAAAATTCAATGAAATGATACTTTAGAAACCCCACACAATGATTTAAAACTTTGAGCTATCATTAATGTTAAATTAAATATTTAAAAACTTCTCTTTTCCTTAGCGGTAAAAGTTCACAGACCATAGACGAATAAGAAATGCTATTATCTGTGTAAACAATTCTAAAAAAATCTTTCTTGTTTGAGGAATTGTCGTTACCCAATCGAAAAGTAGTTTCACGAGCAAGGTAAAAGGTGCCTTCTTCCACTTGAGTTCGAATGAATACAGAAAACCAAATACAGAAAACTCAGGTCGATCAATAAAGAGGAAAGGTGTTAACAGCTTTTTCTATGAGACCTTCGACCGCAGCTTAATAGATTGACGAGTTGAGATGATATTTTACTTAACTCTTGCATCATTCGACAATCGCAATTAGTTCCATCTTAAATATTTGTCCAATTATTACATAATTCACTTGTTGACTTAGTATTTAAGTACTACTCCAAGGAGAACACGATTAAAAATCAAAATTATATTTTCTAAGTTTGAATTGGTGTAGGATACGGTCATTTATGTTGACAGAAAAAAAATTTAAAATGGGTTGCAAATCATACCCTTTTTTTCAGATTCTGCATGGTAATACTTTAAAAACTTTTTCTAATAATAAAATAACTAATAATTTGAAATAGCAACCAAAGCAAACAAGGCTTTAATTGCCATCAAATATTGTTTTATCTCAAAATAAAACCATTTTAAAATTAGCAGCAACTATAGTTTAATAATTTTTTTGTGAATGACAAGAGCTAGAAACGAATGCAGCTTTTTTAACTGATTGAGTCAATATTTAATTTTTCTTCCTTAAGAGATGAAAGAAAAGTTTTGTTCGAACGGAAGTTTATTTTATTATTTCATCCAATAGTTAATGTAAATATTGCAAAATGCAGAGAAAAATCTTACACTTTAAGACTATTCAAGGAAAAAAATATCGAGTATTCTTCACTTTCACAAATAACTAGAAATAAATGTTTTAATAATTATTTGGGTCAAATAAAGAAAGTGTGTGAAAGAAGAATGCCGCGAAATACAACCATTGCCAACAGTTCTCTTTCGAATAGATCATACGTCATTTTCTATCATAAAAGACGAGCTTTTTAAAGCAACGCACATTTTCTAAATAGATTGATAAATAATACTCTAAAAAATATTGAAATGTTTTTATCTTTTTAAATATCTTTAAATGCAAACTTTTAAAATTAGCCCCATTCGAAAAATCAGTCCACAAGTAATTTTTGGTACAAATATATTTTGACGTCTCTGCGAGATATACTTAGCTAAAATGGTTACTTTATGGTTACCACTTACTAAAATGGTTACTTTATTAATTTCTGATCTATCGGCTAATGTCCAATGGTTAAAGGCTAGAAACTGTGATTATGTGACTATTACTATTGGTAATTGTAAATTGCCTCGAACTATATTTTTTTAGAATTTGATCACAAACAGTAATTTAAAGCTTGTTTTCGACTAAATGACGTATCAGTAAAAGAAAAGAAAAAAGAAAGAACTTAACAATATTATTGCATATCATTTCTATTTTTATAACAATATGGCAAATAGTCATTTCTGTTACTAATTATAAATAGCAGTTATATATACTATGGAGAAAAATAAACTTGCTTGAACACCCTCAAAGATAAACAATTTTTGAGTAGAAAACATTTTGTGTTTGTTTTCAATATTAAGTCAAAGTTGTTCATTTCGTAAAACTACTTCAACAATAATACCACTATAAAGTAAAAAAAAACTCATTTCAAAGTTATTTGTTGAAGGTTTAAGAAGATAAATATAAAATATATTAATAATGAACAGCAAGTGAATAGTTTACTCACGCTTATATGCTCTTCATATCGTCTGGTATGATCCGCTATAAAATGCACTGACTCCATAGCTCTTTGAAATTCTGGACAAAAATGTAATCGCATAGTTATGCCTGGAGGTGGACTTGCATCAGCATTTTGCAGAGAAGAAGAGCTACCGTCATCATCGGTGGTCAAAGCATCTCTGTCTTCTCCTTTACCAGCATATCCATGAATGCGACATGCTCCTTGCTGAGGAGGTTGTGACACTTGTTCCCCAAAGTCAGCATCATAACCATTTTGGCGTGGTGGTTGACCCTCTGCACCATTGCATGATCTCGCCAGAAATTTTCGTGGATCGGCTGAATACAAAGGCCTTCGCATCAACAAAAGTCTGGGCAAGATCTGTAAGAAAACACGCTTCACCCATGGAGCCATTTTGTGTGTAGAGGACGTCCGAAAATGCACATTTAGCACCACAACAGTTACACAAATGGACAGAGTCACTAAAATCATTGTAAAGAGGAGATATTTACCTAGCAGTGGTACCACTAATGACGTGGGAGGAATGATCTCAGCCAAAAGTAAGAAAAAAACGGTTAGCGAAAGAAGAATGGATATGCTAAGTGTAACTTTCTCACCACTGTCTGAAGGCAAATAAAATACTAGGACAGTAAGGAAAGATATACCCATGCAAGGGATTATAAGATTCACCGTGTAGAAGAGAGTTTTTCGCCGCATACTTATGTTGAATGTAATGTCTACATAAGGTTCCTCGCAGCACGTATAGTATTTTTCGTGACGTACAGCAGGAACTTCCAGAATGTCCCATTCAACACTGAGGTAGAATTCTGTAAGGTCAATACCTATTTCAACTAAATTGGTCCCTCTGATTTCATCTTTGTGACGTAGATCAACCTGTAAGTAACGATATAATTAATGAGAATAAATATCCAGAAATGTACTATAAATTTATAAATTGAGGGCCATGGTGCAAGAACCAGGTATGTCAAAAATTTTCAATTTTTTTAAAATTTATTTTTCACGGTGGGCAAGATAGCTACTGCAATTAATGAAAGAACCAGTCTCAACTGGATCACTAGCTTTCCTTTATCTGGTAAGTAGAGAGGGTTAAAGTTACATAACCTATAAATGCAGCGTGAAAACTTGGGCGTCAATGAGTTAAAATGTTTTTAATTTGCAAATATTTTACTTGGAACAAAAATCAGCTTTCACAATGTTCGTAAATCATACTAAAATTCCTTAACATAACTATGCCTATTAAATATTAACGTACCAGGCTATGTTAAAATATAAAAATGTTAATAGATTTAGCTATGATTTGGAAGTTATTTTAAATATTTAACTAAAACTAGAGGGATCAATGAGTGCAAATTTTTACTTTTGCAATTCGAAACTATTCGAATTCATTTTTTGTCCCCAATGAACTTCAACATAATTATCTTGCAAGAAAAATTTGTTTTCATTATCATTTATTTTCTTTTAGAATATTGATTTTAAATGATTTCTCAAGACAATTTTTAATTTAGGAAAAAATGACAAATCAGTACTTCATAATAATGGAGAAAATAAAGTGATGTGCAATTTTCCATTGCTCTTTTTAGGCTTCCAAGTTTTTTTTAATTAATTTTAAACCCTGTAAATAGGTAATTATGATTTTTTTTTTACTTTTGCTATTTTATTTGAATTTATTTTTTCATTTTTGGTTCTCAATAATTTTCACCATTTTGTCAGAAAAGGTTTCTTTTAATTATCATTTATTCTCCTTCAGAATATTCAAATTAGATTATTTCTCCGGACATTTTTTAATTTTGAAAACAATAAAAGACAAATTAGTTCTTCATAATAATGCAGAAAAAAAAATAATGTAGGATTTTCCAGTGTCCTTTTTAGGCATCCAAGTTTTTTTCCTTCTTAAATTTGACCTCTATAAATATGTTATTTTTTACTATAGTATTTCTTTTCAAACTCATTTTTATTTTTCCATTTTTGGTTCCAAATAAACTTTGACATAAATATTTTTTAGAAAAAATTGTTTTAGTTATCATTTATTCCCATTTAGAAAATTCATTATGAATGATTTCTGACACTTTTTAATTCAGAAAAGAAACGACAAATTAGCATTTCATAATAATTGCGAAAATAAAATAATATACAATTTTTCATTGTCATATTTAGGTATTCAAGTTGTTGATTTTTTTTTAATTTTTAACTTTAAAAGTATGTTAATTTCTTCCTGTTTCTGAAGCGAAAATGGGATTCGCTAATTATCATGGCAATCAAGACCTTGACACGCTATTAGTGCTATAAGAAAATGTAATTTAAACGACATTTTGATGAAAGATTCTTTCACGTGATTTAGTTTTTCACTTTTTAGTATTAGACCCAACTTTTCTTTTTAAGTACAGCTATCGATTACATCTTGTTCAAAGCGAAATACCTCAAACTGTTGCTAAGGTAGGAGGAATTTTTTTGCAATTTCACACTTTCCATTAAATGTGAAACAAAAATCTCAGTGGCAGTAATTCTGTCCGAGAATTTCATTCTGGTAAGTGATTGGTTGGCTCTAACTCTTTATTTACAAGAAAGTCTGTAAAAAAAAAGCAAACAAATAAGAAGTTAGAAAGAAGTCCTTGAAATAAGACATTAAGGTGATTCTAACTGCGGAAACTTGAAAAAAAAGTGTGAATTAGTTCTTTAAAAGAACTTTATAAAGTAAAAGGAAGCCATATAAAAGTCTATTTTTTTCTCCTTTAAAATTAACTAATTTTACTCTTCGTAAATTTCTTTTGAAAATACATTTTTATTATTTTTTAATTTAGATGTTTGGTTTCAAAAGAAGTTCAAACTACTTTTCAACTCAAGTTGTTTTTAGTTTATTGCTGGTTTTATGTCTTCTTCGTTTCATTGATTAATTCTAATATAAAATCATTTGTGTATATATATATATATANTATATATGGAATTATATAAAAAAGTCTTTTGTTTTAGGATTTATTATTTTATGATTTTCTATGAAAAAGAAAATCAGGCCTATTAATTCCAAAACCAAAAAAAAAATGGATGATTTCTATCAAGACTAAGCTTATTCACATATCCTAAAATTTGCATAAAATCTATGATTTTTAGCAGATGAAAACCATCTTTATTTCGTATGTACAGAGCGTTAAAAAATTTTTTTCAAAAACTTGAATCCTCCTGAATAAATTTTGATCTAGTCATCGTATTTAGAAGGACGCAATCTAAAAGGTTCGAAGGGTTGATCTCAAATATGCTACTGAGTGCAGACAATATTTAAAGTTACGAAATAAGACACAAAAACGTACTTTCTTTAAACAGGCATTCCCTTTTCTGTTTCAGTGAATTTGGATTTCTGGCCCAAAAAGGAGAGCGTTCGAAGTTTGGATCTCTTAATGCAAATTTTACCTTTTGCTTATTTCGCCATGTCTCGAAAAATTTTCGATCGATTCGAAACATTTTCGCCTACAATTATAAAATTCATATATCCATAGAAAATTCTACGCAAAAGATAGTTTTCATGGTTATTAATTATTTTTCATCCTTTCATTTAATAATAGTCGAAAAAATTTTGAATTGTAAGGCATACAAATTTTTAAATCATTTTAAAGAATGTAACTTTTCGTGATAAAATGCAAAATTTGAACGAAATCAGTCAAATAGTTCCTGAGAAATCGAATTTTAAGAAATTTCGATATTTGAAACTTGATTTCTTAGGAACTATACTACTGATTTCGTTCAAAATTTACATTTTTCCAAATAAAATTTCATTCTTTAAAATGATTTTGAAAATTTACATACCTTACAATTCAAAATTTTTCGACTATTTTTAACTAAAATAACAAAAAATTATAAATTACCATTGTTTTGCGTGGAATTTATTTTTGGATAAACAATTTTATAATTTTTAAATAAACTTAAAAAGTTCTGGTGACATGGCGAAATACGCAAAATTTAAAATTAACACTAAGGTGTCCAAACCTTCAAAATTAACTAAAATTCCGAAAGCTTTAGTTTTTGATTGCTTACAATTTCGCAAAATATTTTGCTAAAGGCGCAGTAGTTGGCAACCCTGCTATAGTAATTAAAATATCTAGCATTAATTACAACAGTCTGATTTCATTACATACCACAAATAGTGACCGCTTTTGGATATTTTCCCTTTTATTAAATTGAATAATATACTGTTAATTTGGTTTTTCATTTAAAGCAAATTAATAATTAATAAAAAAATATAGTTACAAATGAAAATTTTTAGTTCAAAACCAAAATACAATAGTTTAAGGATTATATTCTAAGACAAAAATCAACACATGGTACTCAAGATACCCGAAAATAGTAAATTGTAATTTAACTGGCATAATTGTAGAAAATTATTCTCCATTTCTAATATAAATGAACTATAAATTTAAAACTCTCAAATAAACTATAAAATACTGTTTATTCGGATTTCATTTAAAGCAAGTTAATAATTAATAAAAAAAAATATAGTTGCAAATGCAATTCTTTAATTTAAAATCAAATTACAACTGCTTAAGGATTATATCTTAAGACAAAATTTAACAAATGACACACAAGACACTCGAAAGTAATAAATTGTAATTTAGCTGGCACACTTATCAAAAAAGTTCGCCATCTCTGATTTAGAGGAACTATAAATTTAATAGAATAATGAATTTTAAACTCTTTAATAAACTTTCTGCAACAAATATACTGATTTTTATTGTTACTAAATTTTTTATAAGCTGAAGCGTGGCCATTTAATCCTCGCGCTTTCTTATTCAATTATCTCAAGGTAAAGACAACGTTGTTGAAGGGACTCCAAGCTCTCAAATATGGCGATTAAATCACCCACAGCACTCAATCGAACTAACCACTTGAAACGGGTTAATGCAATTTTATTTCAAGCTTTGTCTTCGAATTACAAGCTAGGGACACATTTCAGTCAATTGTTAAGCGTAGCATTGATGAAACACAAATGCGCTATAGGTTAGTTAGTTTGGTATTTCAATATTCTGGGTTGATCTTACCTCTGCCTTCTATTGTTGGTCTTTATTAAAATTAAGGCCAATCAGCAAACAGCTATGATTCACCTTGTATTGAGAGAAACAAATTAATGGTGTTTACAAAACCTTTTGACCTTTTCTTGAAAGAAATTACTTTTATCACAATTCTTTCGTATTTATTTTTCACAGCAGAATTAAACTAATAAAGCTTTATCAATTAAATATGGATCCTGGTTTCGAAAGAGTTGATATTGTTTTCTAATTATCCCCACCGGTTTCTATCTAAGGCAATTATAAATCCTTAATAATTGTCATAGGTATATTTTTGATTATAATTTTGTCCATGCATTTTGTGAAAAACAATCATAATTTATCAGAGATACCTATTCATTTGATGTCTGGTATACAAAATTGAAGTTCTGAAAAATAATGATCTTGCATCCAATTATTAAATGATTGATAAATAATTCTTGGTCAAAGTAGATACATTTTTGAAAATAGGACTTCGAAACAAGACATTTATAGATAATACTTCGACTAAAGATAAGCTGTTCTTTTTCTTGTAATAGCACAAAATAAAAAAATGGAACACCTTATTAACTTTTGAATATTTTTTTTGGATTCACCCATACTAAGAAGCAATGTACATGATTCAAGAGATTAAATCTTAAATATGCTGTTTAAATTGAGTTGATGATATTATAAGAAACCAAAATTACATAAAACATATTTTTATTTTTAATAAACTATTTTTGGACGAAATGAGATTTCCAGTCTTAAAAATATGATTGGGGATAGCCGTTTTTTAGCCTGTTGTTACTGCCGAATCTCTTAAGAATATGGACCTAATAGTTCAGTCAGAAAAATAGCAATTTTTTCATTACACACATGGAAGGCAAACATAATATTTGCGTCTAAAACTTATTTTCATAAAGCAAATATACTTCTAACAGTTGCTCGAAGACTTATTTGCACTTTATATGGCGTAAATCTCTTAACAATTAAGTAATATGATTTAATTTAACTTGTGACACTATAATTGTGTATAACGAAACATGGTGCACTATATATATATATATATATATGATTTCATCTTTGTGAC